>NC_057947.1:0-350000 GCF_018555375.3 Anguilla rostrata | reverse complement strand
ACTGCGGAGAGAGGAAGTCCATCTGGGAACGCCGGTTGAGTCATTTATGAGCGCTGCAGCCCGTAGCGGAATGCCTGGTAAACGTTTCCTGCTGCACAGCCCGCCTGCTTCTTGGGCCCGTGCCAGAGAGCAGGATGGGGCTACTGGCCCCAGAAAGATAACAGCTCTGTAAAGAAGAAGACAAGAAAAAAAACAGAGATTTTTAGCTTGGGTAAACAAGAATCATTACCTCTCATTAAACTTCTGGCTGTTAGACCCACAGACTGCCAGGTCTTTTGGAACATCACTACTGATTCTGACTTCACATCTGCAGAGCATTAATGCAGAGAGAAATCCCACATTCCACATTATTATGTTCAGGAAAAATATATTATCATGAGAAAGGTGAACTCTGAAGTCGAACGACTGACGAATACTGACTGTAAGTGTTGTTGTAGTAGTATAGTGGAAGGGAATTATATTGATAAAAGTACAGCAGGCATGGGTGAACATCAGCAGTTCGAGTAGAAGCAGGCTGTAAGGGCGATGGTTTTGTGGTGCAGTGTGAAGTGCGAAGGTTTGTGTGCTGTACTAATGCGACTGTGTGGCATTGCAGGGCACGGGTTTGTGTGCTGTACTAATGCGACTGTGTGGCATTGCAGTGTACGAGTTTGTGTGCTGTATCGCATTACTAATGCGACTGTGTGGCATTGCAGGGCACAGGTTTGTGTGCTGTATAGCATTACTAATGCGACTGTGTGGCATTGCAGGGCACGGGTTTGTGTGCTGTATCGCATTACTAATGCGACTGTGTGGCATTGCAGGGCACGGGTTTGTGTGCTGTATCTCATTACTAATGCGACTGTGTGGCATTGCAGGGCACGGGTTTGTGTGCTGTATCTCATTACTAATGCGACTGTGTGGCATTGCAGGGCACGGGTTTGTGTGCTGTATCGCATTACTAATGCGACTGTGTGGCATTGCAGGGCACGGGTTTGTGTGCTGTACCGCATTACTAATGCGACTGTGTGGCATTGCAGGGCACGGGTTTGTGTGCTGTATCGCATTACTAATGCGACTGTGTGGCAGTGCAGGGCACGGGACCTGGAGCGGGCGCAGGGGATGGTGCCCCATTGTGCCGCACCGTTGCAGCTGGTACAGAGGGGGCAGTGAATCAACAGAGGTGGCCATGTCGGAGTGCGTTTTCCACTTGAGATCATCCCTCCTGAGGGAGAGGCTGCACTGCTGAGCGCCGAGACGCACAGCTGCAGCCCCCTTGCGCCCCCCAACCCCCCCACCCCCCTCCTTCGGCTACCCAGCGGCCCCCGCCCCCACTGGCCTGCTCGCAGTCGCCGCTGTTCTGGAATGCGTTCCGCGTCCCGCGCTGCGCACACCCCCACAGCGTCTCCACACGCTACAGCATCGCTGGGACACACATCACTACGCCTCACGCATTGCGCTTTTAAACCTGACGCACATAAAACTGACACAGCACAGCTACAGCACTGTAGCCCAGCACACAGAGAAACTTCCAGTGAAATGTAAATACAATATTAGAATATACTGAAAATATATTAATATAGTATACAGTGCAGTTTGCAAACTATTTGGACAGTGACACAATTTTGTTGTTTCTTATTTCGGTTCTGTACTCCAGCACATTGGATAGCAAACTCTAAAATGGCTGCCCTGTTCTTGAGACTTACGAGTGGTTTACATCCTGCAGTGAATCCTCCGAGGTTAGGCTGGTGTGATGTTCTCTTCATGGTAGCCTTTGACACATCCGCGCCTACATCCTGGAGTGTGTTCTTGATCTGTTCGATAGCTGAAAAAGGGTTTTCTTCACAGTTGAAAGTACTCTTCAGTCACCACTGCTGTGGTCTTCCATGGTCTGCCAGGCTGTCTTAACTACTGCTTGTATTTTTTCTATAGACTGCGTTGTTGCCATTCTCGTTGTGTTAGTGTTTAACCTTCAGGGTCCAAGTTGAACTATGCGGTAGTTCCCTGCACTTGGACCGGTACTTCTCTCTAGGGTTTTCGTCATACTTGTTCCTGGTTATGGTTATACACTTTGTTGTATGTCGCTCTGGATACGAGGGTCTGCCAAATGCCTGTAATGTAATGTAATGTTTGCTAACACCAGTGTGTTCTGGCTTCTTAGCAATGTACCAATCAGTTGATCTACACACACCCAATGTTAGGACTATGTCTCTGTTTGATTTATTCTGATTTTTCCCAATGCAAATACCACACCTAGAATCAAGTCAAGTCCTTTTGTTAGCTTTCTTGGGGCGACTCTGTATGAAAAGGGCTCTAATTACTGCAGGGATCACCCAATATGGATGAATGCCCTCCTATTAAAGCTGACAGTCCACACGTTATCCTCATATTCATTGTTTCATTTAAAATCCAGTGTTCTGGAGTACAGAGCCAAAACAACAAAAATTGTGTCACTGTCCAAATACTTTTGCACTGCACTGCTTTTACAGTATATATTGCATATATTTTTTGTAAATAAAAGATTTTGCATCCAAATATGAACAGTATCTTGCAGTGCATTCTAATTCTAAGGCAGTTTAATATCAGCACTGTATTATAGGGAATGTAAGTCACAGGTTTAGATTCTCGCTGTAGCACTGTGTTTGTACTGAACCAGATCTGCCTCAGTACATATCCAGCTGTATAACTGGATTGTATGTAAAATTGTAATCCTTGAAAATTACCTCGGTTCAGTCAAAATTATGGAAATACTTGACCATTTTCTATATATGGTGGCTTAGTTGTTTGGTTGATGCATGTTAAGAGCCTAGATGAGGCTATACCAGCTTCTGATTGTTCATTTGAACTTTGGATGTGACAAAACATAAGTGCTGTTCACAGAAGAGCCTGCTGACATAAGTCACGCAAAGCTAGTCAAAATGTGAAAAATGCTGTCAGCACAGATGCATCCAGACTGAACTCAGCCAAAAAGATCTCATCTCTGCTGAAGACAATGCTCCATACTTTACACACTGCAAATACATTGGCATATTTTCAAAAACATGCTTCAATACATTGAATAATATCAATGTACAATCACATTTTGTGATTTGAATGTTTTTAACTGAACATTCGAATGCTGAATCTCGAATGTAACAATCACTACTTGTGACTGAAAGCAATGGAGTTCTAGAACACTAACTTAAACTTTTGAATAAAACGTTCAAGAAAGCCTGCTGTTCAAATGGTTAATGCCTGATGATACTATCAGAACAAATTTCCATTGTATAAAATCATGAATTCCAATATATTGCATATCCATTTATGGGATATAATATGTATTGTTGCATAAGAGCTCAGATTAGCAAAGAACAGAACACACGGAAAGCAGTGGCTGGCTATTACTCTTGCTGGTTTTCATAAAGTGAAAACGTATCTTTGTTGATGTTTGAATATCTGAAATACCTGAGGAGTACATGCCGTTACCATTTTCCTGAAGCATGCAGGCATCATAGTGTACATCTTTAGAGTAATAGTCCAGTTTACATTTTTTAAAATGTTCTGTATTCTCGTACTATGTGTTTAGCCCTATGCACAGTAACACATGGGCTGAGGCTTTCCTGAATCTTTAGGGCAACGGAGTCACTTTCCAGGAGACCAGGTGTGGGAGCATCAAAATGAAAGGAGTGAGGAACTCCTGCATTTTCACCCGAAAGCGCCACATGCTGTGAGTGGTTTTCCTCGTACAGGTGCTGTGTATAAGCACAGGCCACAGGCCCTGCCTTTGTCCAGCTGCTAAAGACTGACATCGCAGACAGAGCCCCTCCCCTTTGTGTGTCTCAGGGGCTGTGATTGGCTGATGGATTTTCCTCCTCCAGAGGTGAAAGCAGCAGGTCTTCACTCCAGTATGTCTCCTTCGAACCTACTCCCCTCCCCTACCCCCACCACCCACATTCTGACTTTAATGTTGCTCTGAGAACAACAGCGCCCCCTGTAGGATAGACTCCCAGTGTGACTCCTCCAGACACATCTGCACAGGACCTGTGCAAGCCAGGATAGCAGCTACAACCACCCCCCACCCCCCGCCCCCCCCGCCTTCCATGGTAGTTTCGGGGCAAGCGGCAGCCCCTCCCTCTTGCACATCAGGGTTTTGACATTAGCCCCTCCTCCCTGTATAGCGCTGGAGCCGTCTCTGGCCTCTGGACAAGACAGATGCTCCAGAAGTGATGCATGCTGGGATGCTGGCTGCAGGATGCTACTGTTATTCATGCCCCACTCGTTAACAGCTGTCACATCAGTTCCACACCACACAACACTCCCACAGGCTGCTCCCCTTTGGCATCTTTTCACCATGTAGAGAAAAGAGAGGGCTACAGGTAGAGATGGGATCACAGTACAGAGAGGGTTACAGATAGAGATGGGATCACAGTACGGAGAGGGTTACAGATAAAGATGGCATCACAGTTCAGCGAGGGTTACAGATAGAGATGGGATCACAGTACAGAGAGGGTCACAGATAGAGATGGGATCACAGTACAGAGAGAGCTACAGATAGAGATGGGATCACAATACAGAGAGGGCTACAGATAGAGATGGGATCACAGTACGGAGAGGGTTACAGATAGAGATGGGATCACAGTACAGAGAGGGTCACAGATAGAGATGGGATCACAGTACAGAGAGCGGTACAGATAGAGGGGATCACAGTACAGAGAGGCTTACAGATAGAGATGGGATCACAGTACAGAGAGGGTTACAGATAGAGGGGTTTGTAGCACAGTGGGTAAGGAACTGGGCTTGTAACCGAAAGGTCGCAGGTTCGATTCCCGGGTAGGGCACTGCCGTTGTACCCTTGAGCAAGGTACTTAACCGAAATTGCTTCAGTATATATCCAGCTGTATAAAATGGATACAATGTAAAATGCTATGTAAAAGTTGTGTAAGTCGCTCTGGATAAGAGCGTCTGCTAAATGCCTGTAATGTAATGTAATGGGATCACAGTACAGAAAGTGCCACAGAGGGGAGGGTAATCTTAGCTGCAGAGTTGACGATACTATCCGGGTGATTCTCAATGTCTGTACTTGTGGGTTCTTGCGGTCTTGTAAACTCATGTGACATCATATTTAACGGCCCAAGTCCTGTTCCAAAAGCAAGAACGCATAGAGGTTAAAGATCCCGGAAGTGGTCTTGATTCCCCTCAAATATCGAGAGATGTATCCTTAGCCAACAAGAACGGACCTAATATCCTGCCATTCATTGCGCGATGGCAGATGAGATGGGCCAAGCTCCCAATTAATTTTTTTAGTTTTCTCATTTCACCCATAGATGTTACTAAAATCATTCTAAGAATGAAAATGAGGCCAGAAATGTGTTATAATATAATAGCTGAATTTCAGCTCATTTTAGCCATACAACATATAACTGAAAACAAAACTCGGCTCGGCAGACTCGCAGAGTTAAGAGTCGGTTACACTAGAGACCAACTCATAGCCAGATTATAATTATTAAGTGTTAGTCAAGCCAAATTAATCTTTTTTAGTTCTCATTTCACCAATAAATGTGATTAAAATCTTCTAAGAACAAAAAAGAGGCAAGAAATATGTCGAGTGCATCAATGGAGGCCACAGCATTGTGTGCTGTAGCAAATGCTGGCTAGATGTTAGCTTGTACAGAGAGCAATTTTAAATGGTCAGAATAGTTTGGCTACCTTGTTGGCACTAGCTTGGCTGCATCGAGTTAACCAAGCCTGCCCTTGTTGCTGTAAGCACTATAGATTTTTTGATTTTTGTCAGTATAGAAAGCAATTGTGAATGAAGCAACCTAAATGTATTGGCTAGCTAGAGAACAGCGGATGGAAGAGACTTTTGTTCACTTTCATATTTAGTAGGCTACAATTAGCGTTAGTCTAGAATTTAAACTGTTTATTGAAACTATACCCCAAACCAATGTACAGCAGCCTTTGTAAGAAACTAGAATACACCGGGGAGGGAGACTGTCAGGAAAGGCTGCTAACGTTGACATTTGCAGTGGTAGGTATCCACACGTCACAAGCACGCATTGCATTACATTACATTACATTATAGGCATTTAGCTGACGCTCTTATCCAGAGCGACTTACAACAGTGTAACCAAACTCAGGATCAAGTCCACTTAAGTCCATTGAACAACATGCAGATAAAAAGCCTTTACTATGATAAGTAAGATATATGATATCATTGCATCTCAAATGCATATAACAACGTTCTCTGTCCTTTCATTCCTGCAAGTGCGGTCTTCCACAAGAACAGACTGCACAAGAATGAAAGTCCGGACTTCACATTCTTAGTATTGAGAAACACCCTCAGTCTCCCTCCTGTTTAGTTTATCTGATGAGAAATGCTTTACAAAAATGCCAAGTTACTCACACACAGCATACACAGCACTGTCTTTAAGTCATTAATTCAAATCTAGGCCTGTCATTAAAAGTATTGATATCAAAATTGTGCCAAGTTACATGACATAATATGACGTGATATGGCTATCTTAGCTCATAAAAATTATAAAGTTGTATTCCATAGCAATGGTACCCAATGTTCCCTAAATTGTTTTGATTGATTCATGAAATGCATATGGCTCCTCGTGCATGACTTTTGCTAAACATATGCATTGAACATTCTGATATAATTTGGATGTCAGTATTGCATAAGGGAATAAAGTTATAAACACCTACTTAGTTAAATGGCTTTGCAGTAAGAATACATTCTTTAATTCCATAATTTGCTGGTGCTTTTAAAGAATGTAGCCCAGTGAGCAGGAGCCTGAATATAGATGGAATGTAGACATTAGGAGTTGAAATCTAGGTTGACATGTTTTCACATAAAAGACTAGGTTATTCAACCCTAGATCAGCTCAGGTTTTACTTCCATGTGGCCTGGCTATATCCTAACTGTCTAAAAAATGTTCAAATTGCAAGAAAATGTAGCCAGTTAACCGAACGTCTCGATGGTATGTCATACAGTCCATACGTTCAGTGAAGGATTTCCATCCTTTCACGGATGTTTAGATACCGTCTGTATTTGGTCTTGTGCTTACTGGGAGACGAACGATACTCATCCGTAATTTGCATGTGAAATGATAGAGAATGGATTTCAGTGGAAGATAAATTAGTTCCCACAAGGATTATGCGGTTGCAAAAGCAATAGTTTTAAAGTAAAACACAATTGTCAGTTAGCATATGAACATGAGTATTTTAGAGATTTTAGAGACATTAGACATTACATTTTAAACATTAGAGATTTTGTTTGAGCCTTAGGCAGGATTCAATCCCATGCCACGAAGGTCCCATAGGCAAGTGCGATACCTGCGTGCCACTAACGGAGTACTTGCAGCAAATTTTTTTGTTAAAAAATATATATGTCCATTTTGCATGTGTGTGTGATGTTTTGATTGGCTGCTGTAGCTAAATGGCCAATGGGACAGCATATTGTTTGTGGGCCTGGAGCATTTGTGATGATGTAATCAGGCAGGAAAAATAAGGAGGAAAAAATGCCAAATCCCCTAAGTTTGGGGCTTTATTGTGCAGATATGAAGTTGTATCTGAATTCTGTCTGTTGACATGAAGTCAGAAAGTACAGAAATTAATGTTTTAAAGGGCCGAGTGGTCTGTGGTCTTCGTGGTTATTTCTGTAGGGAACCCTGAAAAGTGCCAAACTCTCGGTGCTGTACAGGTATGGGGCATGCCGCCCCACCAAGTGATAACTTGGCATACCTGCCATCCCAATCGCACAGAAAACAGAAAAAAAACATTGTGCTGATGGTCGCTTCTCTTGGTCTAGAGCTCTGAGTGCCCAGGCTTCAGGGACGCGCCTGTGAGACAGACAGACAGACAGCCAGCCAGGCTCCTAGGAAACAGGTGACATACTTTGACTTCCCCCGCGGAAAAATGTTCAGACAGGAAGTGACCCTCATCACCGGTCACTGTCACCCTCCATACTTTTATAGAGAGGAAATGGAATTCTTACTCCATTCAAAGTGCAGACAGACAAAGGCTGAGGGGTCATGCAGACCAGCTAAAGTGTCTGGGGCTTTGCTGGTTATCCAGCTTCTCCTCACTGCGCTCGGGAACAATAGACTTCCTAAGTCCCTCATATTCCTCTTCAAAGGAGTGGTGACTACAGAACCAGAGCAGGGGAGCGAATGATTAAAAGATGTGAGCACAGCTGGCTATAATGTAACCAATGGTGTAATGAGTTAGAGAACTGAACTTATAACTGAAAGTCTGTAGGTTTGATTCCCAGGTAGGACACTGCTGTTGTACCCTTGAGCAAGGTACTTAACCTGCATGTAAAAAAATGAGAAAGTTGCTGTGGATTAGAGCAGCATGTAAATGTCTGTAATATAATATAGTAGTGGGCGGCACGGTGGTGCAGTGGGTAACACTGTCGCCTGACAGCAAGAAGGTTGTGAGTTTGAATCTCGGCTTGGGGCCATTCTGTGTGGAGTGTGCATGTTCTCCTCGTGTCCATGTGGGTTTCCTCCAGGTACTCCAGTTTCCTCCCACAGTCCAAAGACATGCAGGTAGGCTAATTGGAGACTTAAATTGCCCATAGGTATGAGTGTGTGAGTGAATGGTGTGTGTGCCCTGCGATAGATTGGCGGCCTGTCCAGGGTGTATTCCTGCCTCTTGCCCAATGCACGCTGGGATAGGCTCCAGTACCCCCCGCGACCCTGCTCAGGATAAGCGGGTATAGATAATGGATGGATTGATGGATAATATAAAAGTCCATACAGGCTAATCAGGTGATTAGTGATAGCAATGCTCGGCAGCTTGGTTGTGGCTCTCTTCCCTTGGGATACGTTTACTGTGGAGTCATTACAACAACAACAACAGCAATAATAATTATCATCATCATCATTATTATTATTATTATTATTATTATTATTATTAGCATGAGCATGATCAGTATGGGTAACATCCATTTGCATGCTAATTCATCTTTCATGCCAGTTTGGTTGAGAGGTCACCTAGTAACAGAGGTTCATATCTCCGGAGATCTACTCTTTTGGTGCAGCATTTTCATGTTAAAACCGTTATGAATGAATTTGAACTGAATTTGTAACCCCTGGACTGCAGAATTCATTGCCAGATGAGACTTTGCCTTTGAGCCAGTGGGCAGAGCATTTCGCTGGAGCTGCATCTGTAAATACATCATTACAATATGACGAATGCAAGCCGTGTAAGTCGCCCCGAGTAAGGATTTCTGCTAAGTAAATTTGTGAGGAAAAATGATTTTTGAAATAATAATATAACTAAAGTTGGAATTATTAATATATTTGAAAAGGAATTAATGTTGTTTACTGATGTTCTGTCTTGAGATTTAGGACAGTGGAATAGCCTGGAAAGGCCACGCTTTTAAAAAGGATTTTTTGCTAAAGTCAAAGTGGGACTGCATGTTTTCTTCATTTATAACTCTGACTCACTGTTTATGTTGACCGAACAGAATTCCATCTTCATGATAATCAGACACTGATCTTCAGTAAGTGAATGGTTTATTAGTGGGAAACAAAAAAATTGTTCATCATTAACAGTGTTCATCATTTAGGGTTTTTAACAGAGGGTTTGTGAAGCAGAATCAGCGTTTTAAAATTATTTTTAAATGGAAATATAAAGATTTTATGCTTGCCAAAGAGAAACCTTGCATGAATTATTTGTTTGGCATATTATATAAAATATAATTCATCCCATTTAATACATATTTTAATTTAAATCTGGATGATATTCTTTTGATTATCAAGACCTACAGTCCTTAATGTTGTTCCTGGTGTAAATAAAATGGCCCTTGTCTCCCTCTTCCTGTGTACGTTCTAGCACATGGAGGTATGAGACAGGAAATTACATCATGTCCTGACTGTTTTGGGTACACCTGCAACAGCGGTTTCCAGGAGGCGGTGGGGTGGGGGGAGGGGGAAGACTCCGCACAGTGCAGCTCGCTGCAGGGGCCCTTGGAGAAACAGAACTCGGTGTGATGTCATCGCTGCTTTACAGCGCCCATATCTGGCCACGGCCTTTGGGAGACGTTCACTGCGGAGTCATCACAGAAGACCTTTCTGTGATGTCCCTACAGTGGCAAGCATGCTGTTTGTGAGTGCTGAGCGTGAAAAGGGCATCAGTGAACCGCTGTCTCGTCCTGACATCACACCCTGAGAGAGAAGGGAGGAGTTTCCGTTTGTGTGCCCGCGCCTTTGCTTTAGGTTTCCCCTTAAAACAGGATGGCATCCAGACGCTGTTCAGGGAGAAGTGCTCTAATAAAGTAGGCAGTGTACTCCAAACTACCCGCAAACTTTTCAGAAACTAACTACCAACGAACACGTCTGCAAATACCGTGGTCAGTATACTCAAAACTGCGTACTTCCTTTTATCTGCAGGCCGCTTTCTAGAAAAACAGCTTCAATTTCTGCACCTACAGTGACCTGAATTTTCAGAAATATTACAAAACCATACGTTGCAGAACTATTTTGTTGAAATAAAAGACACAATTGAATCAACGTAATGTAATATTAGCCAAAGGAAAGCAAAAACACAAAACTTTTTTTATTTTTATTTTATTTATTTAATGAAAAAGTTATCAAACACCCTTGTGAAAAAGTTACTGCTCGCTTAAATGCTTCTCTTTCGAAGTGACCTGCATTCTTACTGCATGCATATCTAATTAGTTATGCTATACTTTAGAGGGTAAACTGCTACTAATTGATGAAAAAATCCTGATCATTAGGGATTTAAAAACCTCTTTCCTAAATAAGGAAAATTGTTTCAGTTTGGTCTATGCCTGGGGTCTCAAACTCTAGGCGTGGAGGGCCAGTTTCTCCTGGTTTCTGTGGTTTCCTTTCAGTCAGCAGAACATTTTGGCCTTGGAAACTAGTTGTGCAAACTATTTAACCAATCAGTGACTTACAATCTAGCATTTGGTGCAGGAAAACCATGATAAATTTAAGTCATTGATTGGCTAAATTGTCTGAAAAAAAGCCACAGAAACCAGCAGAAACTGTGGCCATTCAGGACTACAGAGTAAGAGCCCTGGTCTAGACTGAGATCTGTTATGAGGTTCTGACTGATGCACAGAGAGCCCTGGTCTAGACTGAGATCTGTTATGAGGTTCTGACTGATGCACAGAGAGCCCTGGTCTAGACTGAGATCAGTAATATGGTTCTGACTGATGCACAGAGAACCCTGGTCTAGACTGAGATCAGTAATAAGGTTCTGACTGATGCACAGAGAGCCCTGGTCTAGACTGAGATCAGTAATAAGGTTCTGACTGATGCACAGAGAACCCTGGTCTAGACTGAGATCTGTTATGAGGTTCTGACTGATGCACAGAGAACCCTGGCCTAGACTGAGATCAGTAATAAGGTTCTGACTGATGCACAGAGAACCCTGGCCTAGACTGAGATCAGTAATACGGTTCTGACTAATGCACAGAGAACCCTGGTCTAGACTGAGATCAGCAATAAGGTTCTGACTGATGCACAGAGAACCCTGGCCTAGACTGAGATCAGTAATAAGGTTCTGACTGATGCACAGAGAACACTGGCCTAGACTGAGATCAGTAATAAGGTTCTGACTGATGCACAGAGGGCCATGGTCTAGACTGAGATCTGTTATGAGGTTCTGCCTGATGCACAGAGAACCCTGGCCTTGACTGAGATCAGTAATAAGGTTCTGACTGATGCACAAAGAACACTGGTCTTGACTGAGATCTGTTATGAGGTTCTGCCTGATGCACAGAGAACCCTGGTGGAATCTCTGCTTCCTCTTCTCAGTACTTCAAACTGCTTCTACATTCCACTGATCCTTTCTGTGGCTTCCTGTCAGTATTTTATCCTCTCTCCTCCTCTCACAATCACAGCTCTTCTCCACAAGACCAGTGTTTAACTTAGCTTCTCCCACATGAGGTCTACCTTCATCAATAACAGAGAAAGGCTTCTGTGTTCTTTAGCTCTGTTAGGGTCTCTCTCTCTCTCGCTCTCTCTCTCTCTCTCTCTCTCTCGCTCTCTCCCACCCCCTTTCTGTGGCAGTTATTGTTATTGTTGCCGACATGCTGCAGATGCTTGTCTGAAGGAAACCTCAAGGCTATAGTGTGTTAGAATAACATATGGGCTGTGGACAGCCTGTGGAGAGCTGCTGAGACTCCATCCTGGTTAATTGAAAGATGATGGCTCAGGTATGTTTTTGAAACCCAGCCTTCATTATCTCTCACTACAGTTTCTCTTTATCAAAACGGAGAATAGTTGCCTGATTTATACTGTGTGCACTCAGATAAGCTGATAAGCTACTAGCCAGTTTATTTGTTCCCATGCAATCTTTTTAAAGGAAATGGCCTTTTACTATATTTCCTCTTTTCTAGGTTGTTAGGGCATTCGACAGCCATATGTACATTTTGTTAGACACTGATAAAATATAATTCAGCTGTGCATATTCACTACCAATTAACAATGAGAATTGGTACAGTTGGACTGGGGCCGTCAGCAGTCACCTGACATATCGTCTTCAAAATACTGTCCTCTAATTAGACAAAATGCTCAGCTTTCAGAGCTGATAGGTTCTTGCATATCTACTGCTTTTCAAGTCTTTCAACAGCTTGGTGCAATTGTGCATGTTGCACCACTGACCTTATGTTGTGAAAGTATTTTCAAATTATTCCATTAAATCAAACACTTTGTATTAGAAAATTCTGCATTTTAAATGTTTTTTTTAAGACATATTTGAACATAAAATATTTCTTATATATTGTACATGCAAATGCTCCTTAAATGTATTTTCAAATACATTTTGTAATTTAAATAGTATTTGTAAATGCTGTATTTCAAGTAATTTCTAAAAAAAGTATTGAAATGTAATTAAAATACTTTAAATACATATTTGACCCAGGTCTGACCTACATTTATTTTTAATATAGCAAGGAATTTACAGCCCATATTGTGTTTTCCAAAATAAAGCACATCCCTGAACAGTTCGTCTGGTGAATGTAGTATTGTAAACTTCTTGTAGAATACTTCTCAAACTAAAGTCAAGTAACCTGGCTGTGCTGTCAACAGCAGGTAAAGTCCTACCTTTGATGCATAACCACACTCTGTCTTTCCCTTACTGCTTCCTGCCTGTCTCTGTCCCCATTCACATATTATTTAGATGTTTATTGATATGAATCATCTGAGATAATTGTTGCATTAATGACAGGGCGATGGAGGGAGTGCCAGGTACTTCAGAGCTGCCCAGTCTTGGTAATTGCTGAGTCTGACTAACTGATTTGAGATTGTGTGTGAGCAGATGACCGCTTGCATTCCTGAGTGAAAGCCTTTGAAGTACAGCCTGTAATTCTGACTGTGGTCAGCACCTGTGGTCAGCATGCTCCAGGTTTACTGGAATATTCTGGGGGCACAATGGGACACGTCAAAAGCAATGAAGAGATGTACGCCTACCTGAGTGTTTTTCCTCAGGACCAGCAGGGAGGGCGTGTTCAGTGAGGAGTGCTACAGTCGGTTACAGCGTTGGGACACCAGTGAGGGGGTGTCCAGCGAGGGGGTGTTCAGCAAGGGGGTGTCCAGCAAAGGGGGTGATACAGTCAGTTCCAGTGTTGGGACCTAAAAACTCACGAGTTTGTACTCTCAGTCTCAGTCCCACCTACTCCTTGGTGTGTGCAGGAGGCTGGCTAGCAGCGGCCTGGTGACAGCCATCAGGTATCTGGCATTTTGTGCAGCTAATTGTGTTTCAATTTCCTTCCTACCATCCAGCATGTGCTTTCCGAAAGAGTGTGGAAAATGCAAAGCTGAACACCCTGGAAAGAATGAATTGTTAATAAATAATCATCGGTTGGAAGCCAATTTAATTATCTTCAAAGGTGTTTTCACAGAAGAATCGAAGCATTAGCACAGCGCCTTACTGTACAGTAATCATACCCTCTTAGCTCGTCAATTATTTTCCATTACTAGGGATTGGTGCTGGTGTGTTGCCTGCTCAGAAGGCCTCATACGGGGATATACCTGGAAGGTGTGAAAATGGGAGGGCTGAGGGTTATGTTTATCGCATGTTCATTAACACCAGCCCCACACTCAGAGGCCTGAGGGTTATAGCATGTTCATTAGCACACAGCCCTACACTCTGAGGGCTGAGGGTTATGTTTATAGCATGTTCATTAGCACACCGCCCTACACTCTGAGGGCTGAGGGTTATGTTTATAGCATGTTCATTAGCACACCGCCCTACACTCTGAGGGCTGAGGGTTATGTTTATAGCATGTTCATTAACACCAGCCCCACACTCAGAGGCCTGAGGGTTATAGCATGTTCATTAGCACACAGCCCTACACTCTGAGGGCTGAGGGTTATGTTTATAGCATGTTCATTAGCACGCAGCCCCACACTCAGAGGGCTGAGGGTTATAGCATGTTCATTAGCACATCGTCCTACACTCTGAGGGCTGAGGGTTATAGCATGTTCATTAGCACACAGCCCCACACTCAGATGGCTGAGGGTTATAGCATGTTCATTAGCACACAGCCCCACACTCAGAGGCCTGAGGGTTATAGCATGTTCATTAACACCAGCCCCACACTCAGAGGGCTGAGGGTTATAGCATGTTCATTAGCACACAGACCCACACTCAGAGGGCTGAGGGTTATAGCATGTTCATTAGCACACAGACCCACACTCAGATGGCTGAGGGTTATAGCATGTTCATTAGCACACAGACCCACACTCTGAGGGCTGAGGGTTATAGCATGTTCATTAGCACACAGACCCACACTCTGAGGGCTGAGGGTTATAGCATGTTCATTAGCACACAGACCCACACTCAGAGGGCTGAGGGTTATAGCATGTTCATTAGCACACAGCCCTACACTCAGAGGGCTGAGGGTTATAGCATGTTCATTAGCACACAGCGCCACGTCTTGTTATGAATATTGCTGATTTCAGGTACAGGGGAGAGATCGCTTTTTTACCATCCTGAGAGGTCGTTGAGTCTAGTCTTGTGAGACAAACAGGACAAGCAGAGGATTATTGGGCATTTAGATCGACTTATTTTACAGTTGGTGTAATCTAAATTAAGCCATTTGTCGTGTTCATACTGGGATGTCTGTACTAGGGTGGAGTATTGGCTTGGATACTCATATGCTGTTCAGTTTAGACATGTAGCCACTCATGGAGAGAAAATAATTAAACCTTTTTCTTTTTCCTTTTTCAGCAAAACTGGGTCGCTGCAGTTTACAAAAATAAAATCATGTTGTTGACTGTGTGTACTGAGCATTTTGTTGACAAAGAAAAAAGGAATGTATCAGACAAATGTTTTTAATTTTCCTGATGACGGGCAAGAGGTATGTTCCAACACTTTGTGCAGGATTGTATCCTTCATATGAATGAATCCATTAAACCCCTTCCAGCTTAAAATATGTTTGGCTTTCCCCCAGACTGTACACTTCATCCCCCACTGTCCATTCATTGTCCCAAGCTCCACATGGAATTGATAGATCTTGTTCAAGCGCAGTCAAGTCACACAAACACACTAGTTTTTTTTTTTTTTAAAGGAGTACCATGGTGATTTTCACACTTTCTCTGTTTTATGTGCTATTTGCACAAGAGGCATTGAAGAAACACAATGAGCAAAGTATTAAATATGTCCGTTCTGTATTTTTGGAGAAATATGCGTTTTAAATTCATCGTCCCATTTTCAACCGGTTGAGAAAGTTGTCATTTTTCTACGTCACAAATACAGTAACCACTTCTATTTCCACGCCCCGTAAAGAAATCTGACAGGACACACCGTCCTGCTGTTCAGACAATGCAAATATTTGACTAACGTTAGGTTCACTTAAATTAGAGTTCCTTTAGATTATTTCTGGTTATATTCATTTAGCTAGCTAGCTAACGTTAGCTAGCTAGGAGGTTTGCTTTCATAAGGCAATGTTATCGATAACGTTAGCTTGCTAGTTCGCTTTTATGAGGACGTTATAGTTGTGCTTTTATCTTAACTTGGCTAGCTAGATAGCAAAAATTGTAACTGGATACAAGTCAACGTCCTTACCTTAGCTATCTATCGATACTTGATATACTACTAAGCTAGCTAGCTTGTGAAAATTCAGTCTCCCAAAGAGAGCGCGTAGCATGGGGGTAGCTATGGTAACGGGGCACGGTCTGTCAATCATAGCTAACTGACAGTTCTCATTACCACGCCCAGACGGTTCGGGTGAATTTTTATAGTGGGAAATTTAGGCTTAGAAAAATACGTTTTAAAGTACATTGAAATGACTGAAGAATAAAAAAATTATGCACATTTGTTTTGTTGTTGCCTGAAGACAACTGGGAAGTGTCACGTTCAACCACCATGGTACTCCTTTAAAGCATCCCTGCTTTTTCATTAAGGTTTCTACTTTGGACACCCTCCAAACAGCTTCCCTTCTCTCAGCTAATTACACCAGCGTCTTCAGAGGAGCAGGGTGTCCCATAACGCCCCTTCCTTATGGCTCCCCAGCAAGGACCTCATGCGGGTCAGAGGGCCATGGGCCCACTTCATCACGTCGAGCGCCTGATCTGCATATCTAATGTTTTAATTGTGATGATGAAGACTGCTTTGCTGGTGCGCAGGCCTAATTATGCTCCACTGTGACATAGCGCACCCCAGCTTGTTATTTCCACTCACACAGGCCTGGCTGAATGAAGTGGGAGATGGTGCTCGTGGAGGGAAGAGGTGTGAGATCTGGGAGTTCAGTGCCTGACTGTCACTTCCTGCTCTTCTGCTGCAGGGTATGCAATCGCTGCCTGTTCTCCTTTGAGCCAAGTATCCCGCTTCCTGCCAGTTTGCACAGCAACGTGTCTGTCGTACAGCCCAGCTGTCTCCTGTGTTTCCTCTACTTCCCAAGGAAAACGGGTCACATCCTGGAAAAAGTATCCTTCTGAAAGGTGAACCTGCCTTGCAGTGAGATTAGCACAGAAAGCCAGGAGGCCAGCCTGAGTCCACGCTTCAGCTCACAGCTTCAGCAGCCCAGCCTGAGTCCCCGCTTCAGCTCACAGCTTCAGCAGCCCAGCCTGAGTCCACGCTTCAGCTCACAGCTTCAGCAGCCCAGCCTGAGTCCACGCTTCAGCTCACAGCTTCAGCAGCCCAGCCTGAGTCCACGCTTCAGCTCACAGCTTCAGCCACCCAGCCTGAGTCCACGCTTCAGCTCACAGCTTCAGCCACCCAGCCTGAGTCCACGTTTCAGCTCACAGATTCTGCAGCCCAGCCAGTGTCCCAGTGTCGGCATTAGTTCTCAAGCAGGGAAAGAGCACCTGCAGTCAGTCTGTCTTTGGTCTCGGATAAGTGACAAAAAGGCAAATTCCTTTATTGTGCAGAGCAGTTTCCTCATAAATGCGTCAAGTGTCTTACAATCATCTTTTGGGTGATTTCCATCAAACATTTTCTAGAAAGGCATCGTCAGTAATGTTCCCTGAATGATACAAACTATGAAACATTTCTGTTCCATTTCTCACTTGTGATGTTTTTAGTTCAGTCCTCCCTTTAGCTGTTACAATTTTAACAACAATCAGCTGCGAACAGTAGCTCTTCCATCACCAATCCTTGAGAAATGTGGCACCTTTAATTATATGCTTGCTTGCTACAGAGCCACTAAATGGCAGGGATGCTCTAGAGATTGATCAGAGATAACTACAACATTGAGGAAATCTGTACCAACATCATTTTTGATGTCATTCGATGGCCCACAAAATAATCTCACTCATTGTTCCGAAGTGATGTGCCCTTATGGTTGCAGGGAAGTGTTCTGTCACACAGACAGAAATGATTGCACAGTACAGGCAGCAGCCTTTGCATATTTACTCTAGATCCTTTTAAGAACACGCAGTCTGCAAAATGCCCCCTGTGCATTTGGCTGTAATAAAAGTCTGAGCCCTGCTGTACCTACGGTGCTTTAACTCAGAATATAGCATATTAAATAAAGCAGCAAACATGTAACTCATTAACATGCAAATGGTGTCCTATGAGCAGATAAGTTAATTGCAGCTCATTTGCATAATTAATGAACACCCAGATGAATAATGTTTCAAGCAAATTTGTGCCGTGCTGTTTTGAAATAAATTATAAAGACTTGTCAGGCCCAGGGTGTGGTGCTGAATTCCCTCTGCGTTGCGCTGAAATGAATATGCAGGTGCGAGGTGTAGCATTTCCACAGGGCTGTTTATTAGCACATCTCACCTGCTTCTCAGATTCAGCACAACAAAATTCTGCCTTTCCTTCTGTAGGATAACTGTACTATATTCAACTGTAGTAACATACGGATGTGAGTGTGTGTGTGTGTGTGTGTATGGTAGCACTTTCTCAATACATTCCACAGGATCAAATGTTTATCCAGACTTCATACCTAAACTCCTACATGGGCACTTAAATATGAGATTTAAATTTTGGGGGGAAATATCACTAGCTAATACACCAGAAGATCAGTGTTCCACATGAGGTTATATTAAGTGACTGATAAACAGATGGAGAGTGTTCATCATTTCTGATTATCCTTGTGTGGGCAGTCAGTACCAGCAGTAAATTTTGGGTCAGTACTTCCTTGCGGGGTGGTATACAAAACATCAGTCTGCTGGTGATGCCTCATCTAATGTAACCAGGTATGGATTTCCTCAGCGATTCAGGGGCAGTCATCAATTTTTTTCTCAGTGAAGAGCCACTTTGTGCTGGAGAATGTTGAGATTTAAAGGTCTGTTGCTCAAAGGCAAAGTTCAGCATACTTTCATGATTTGTGTGTCCTCCATACTGTACCCTCTGTCATATCATCCCCAAACACTGTACCCTCTGTCATATCATCCCCAAACACTGTACCCTCTGTCATATCATCCCCAAACACTGTACCCTCTGTCATATTATCCCCAAACACTGTACCCTCTGTCATATCATCCCCAAACACTGTACCCTCTGTCATATCATCCCCAAACACTGTACCCTCTGTCATATCATCCTCAAACACTGTACCCTATGTAATATCATCCCCAAACATTGTACACTCTGTCATATCATCCTCAAACACTGTACCCTCTGTCATATCATCCCCAAACACTGTACCCTCTGTCATATTATCCCCAAACACTGTACCCTATGTAATATCATCCCCAAACACTGTACCCTCTGTCATATCATCCCCAAACACTGTACCCTCTGTCATATTATCCCCAAACACTGTACCCTCTGTCATATCATCCCCAAACACTGTACCCTATGTAATATCATCCCCAAACACTGTACCCTCTGTCATATCATCCCCAAACACTGTACCCTCTGTCATATCATCCCCAAACATTGTACACTCTGTCATATCATCCCCAAACACTGTACCCTCTGTCATATTATCCCCAAACACTGTACCCTCTGTCATATCATCCCCAAACACTGTACGCTCTGTCATATCATCCCCAAACACTGTACCCTCTGTCATATCATCCCCAAACACTGTACCCTCTGTCATATCATCCCCAAACACTGTACACTCTGTCATATCATCCCCAAACACTGTACCCTCTGTCATATTATCCCCAAACACTGTACCCTCTGTCATATCATCCCCAAACACTGTACGCTCTGTCATATCATCCCCAAACACTGTACCCTATGTCATATCATCCCCAAACATTGTACACTCTGTCATATCATCCCCAAACACTGTACCCTCTGTCTTTCATCAATCCCCAAACACTGTACCCTCTGTCATATCATCTCCAAACACTGTACGCTCTGTCATATCATCCCCAAACACTGTACCCTCTGTCATATCATCCCCAAACACTGTACCCTCTGTCATATCATCCCCAAACACTGTACCCTCTGTCATATCATCCACAAACATTAAGCTGCTTCAGAGCGGAATCCAGACTTAGTCTGATCCATGTTAGTCATTTGACAGGAAGTCAATACACAGCCGAAGTATGGCATGTGTCCAGTTTGGGGACATAGGAATGGCATCTCTGCTGTTTGCAGATGACGTCGTTATCTTGGCCTCATCATATTGTGACCTTCGATGCGCACTAGAGCGGTTTGCAGCTGAGTGTCATACAGTCGATATGAGGATCAGTACTTCCAAGTCTGTGGCCATGATCCTCTCCCGGAAAAAGATGGCTTGTCCTCTTCAAGTAAGGGGGGAGCAACTGCCCCAGGTGGAGGAGTTCAAGTATCTCTGGGTCTCATTCACGAATGAGGGGAAAAAGGGATTCGGAGATCGATGGCCGTCTAGGTGCAGCAGCCGCAGTAATGCGGGCATTGTATTGGCAGAGGTGAAGAAGGAACTGAGCCAAAATGCAAAGCTCTCGATTTACCGGTTGATCTTCATCCCTACTCTCACCTATGGTCACGAGCTATGGGTAGTGACAGAAAGAGTGAGGTCACGAATACAAGCGGAAAAAATGGGGGTTCCTTTGGTCAGATTTTTTATAGCTTAACCCCAGAATTGAGTGTATGTGGCCAGCATACATATATTTATAGCTATTTAGAGAGAACTCAAGAGAGGCATCTCAAATTGTCCTTATGTGTTTTCATGTGAATAGACTTTGCATTGATTTGAATTTGTTGAATCGGTTGAGATTCAAAACACATTCTCTTTGAATCTCAACACTGAATTACCCCGTGTAACATTTTTATACCAGCATGAGCAATTAATGTTAGCCAGGAGTCCAGAATGAAACATAAAAATCATTTTATGAACTAATAGCAGAGACAAAAAATATACACACTGAAGCAGCTGGCAGGTACATTGTCTTGTTTCCTGAGAAGGAACTGAATCCTAGAATGTTTTAGTAACCCAGTGCTGGAGTTTTCTCCAGAATGACAAGACAGGCACAAGATAGCCCGCTTGGAGTTTGCCAAAAGGCAGCTAGGACTCTTAGACCATGAGAAACAAGATTCTGTGGTCTGATGAAACCAAGATTGAACTGTTTGGTCACAAGCGTCACGCCTGGAGGAAACCAGGCACCGCTCTTCACCTGGCCAATACCATCCCTACGGTGAAGCATGGTGGTGGCAGCATCATGGGATGTTTTTCATCCCCACAGCATGAACTGAGAGACTAGTCACGAGCAAGGGAAAGATGAACGGAGCAAAGTACAGAGAGATCCTTGATGCACCAGAGCACTCAGGACCTCAGGCTGGAGCCTTCCAACAGGACAACGACCCTAAGCACACAGCCAAAACAAGGCAGGAATGACTTCGGAACAAGTCTGTGAATGTCCTTGAGTGGCCCAGCCAGAGCCCAGACTAGAACCCAATCGAACTTTTCTGGAGAGACCTGAAAATAGCTGTGCAGCAATGCTCCCCATCCAACCTGACAGAGCTTGGGAGGATCTGGAAAGAAGAATGGGAGAAATACCCTAAATACAGGTGTGCCAAGCTTGTAGCGTCATACCCAAGAAGACTCGAGGCTGTAAATCCTGCCAAAGGTGCCTCAACAAAGTACTGAGTAAAGGGTCTGAATATTTATGTAAATGTGAAAAAGGTGAAGGGGTCTGAATACTTACCGAAGGCACTGTAGCTGCCTGCCATAGATGCCCACCATTAAATGGAAGACTTGTTTAACAACCAAAGTCATTACAGCCCTGCTGATCAGTTGTGTTTAGAGGAATCTGTCACAGCTTGGCAAAGGTTTTAACAATTTTGAGACAGATATGAAATAAAATAAAGTGATCTTCGGTTGGCATGGCAATTAGCCATGTCTGAAGCTGGAGGGGCCTTATGAGGGATGTGGGGGGGGTTGGTGAACAGGAAATGGAAGTACACTGCACATGGGAGACAGGATGCATAGAGCAATGCATCGAGCTGTGGATCTCACTGGAGCAGCTAGCCGGCCTTGTGTAGCAGTGCACCGAGCTGTGACTCTCACTGGAGCAGCTAGCCGGCCTTGTGTGGCAATGCGTCGAGCTCTCTCTCTCTCACACTGGAGCAGCTAGCCTTTACATTTCAGGGAGGAGAAAAGTACTTCAAATAAAATGAAATGTAGGCCAACTAAGCATGTATCACATACAGGTAAATGCAAAAATTATTGGAACAGTGACACAATTGTTGTCAAATATAATATTAAAGTACAAACTGTCAGCTTTAATCTGAGGGTATTTACATCCATATTGGATAATCCGTGTAGGAATTATAGTCCTTTTTATATATACATTTCAGGGGAAGAAAAGTAATGCGACAAATTAATAATCTTAGATAAGATCATCATATGTAGTACATGGTTGCAAATCCTTTGTGTTCAATGACTGCTTGAAGTCTGTGACCCATAGACATAACCAGACGCTGGATATCTTCCCTGGTGCTTCTGGATATCTTCCCTGGTGTTTCTGGGGTGTTTTGCCTTCTGTCTTGTTTTCAGCACCTGAAAAACATCTTCAGCTGGATTCAGGATGGGTGATTGACTTAGCCATTCAAGAGCATTCCACTAAGAAACTCCTTGGTTGCTTCAGCAGTATGTTTGGGGTCACTGTCCTGCCGCAAGGCGTAGTGCTGTCCAATGAGGTTTGAGGCATTTGGTTGGATCTGAGATAAGATGTCTCTGTGCACTTCAGAATTCATCCAGCTACTGCTATCAGCAGTCACATCATCAATAAAGATAAGTTCCAATGGCAACCATACATGCCTAAACCATAACACTACCTCCACCATGTTTCACAGATGAGGGGGGTGCTTTGGATCATGAGCAGTTCCTTTCTTTCTCCTGACTTTTCTCTTTCCATCACTTTGGTACAGGTTAATACTCATCTCATCTGTCGATAAGACTTTGTTCCGGAACACTACAGGTTTTAATGTACTTTTCAGCAAACTCTAACCAGGCTGTTCTGTTCTTGAGGCTTACCAGTGGTTTGTATCTTACAGGGAGCTCTCTGAGTTTATGCTGGTGTAGTCTTCTCTTTATTGTCTTTGACACATCTGTGCCCACATCCTGGAGAGTGTGCTTGTTGAAAAGTTGAAAAGGGGTTTTTCTTCACAAGAGAAAGTATTCTTCAGTCACCCACTACAGAGGTCTTCTGAGGTCTACCAGGTCATTTGCTATTGCTGAGCTCACCAGTGCATTCGTGCTCCCTAACAATGTATAAAACATTAGATTTTGACACACCCATTGTTTTTGCTGTGTCTCTCATCAATTTTTTCCTTCTGATTCCTCAGCCCCATTGGCTGCTTTACTGCCATTCACTGGTTCTCATATTAATAGGCAAAAGGCTCCAAATGCTAATTTTTTTAGCTTTCTTGTGCGTGAACTAATGATGCAAAGACACACAGCAGGCCAAGATATATTGTAGCTAAGCTGCCAAATGTCCAATTACTTTTGCTTCCCTAAAGTTGATGGTCTATGAATAAAAAGGGCTGTAATTTCTACTCCAATAACCTGATATGGATGTTAATGCCCTCAAATAAAAGCAGACAGTCTGCACTTTGACCCCATATTAATATATTTAATTCATGACATAAGGCATAAACAGGATATTTTTATTTCTACATATATTTGATTGTGTGGCACATCTGCATACATATTGCAAGTAGCTTCAGTATTTTCATTGCAATAGTTTTGTGGCTGTGTTTATATTGTTTATATATTTCTGCACTTTATCCTCATATTCATAGTTTTATTTCAAATCCAACGTGCTAGAGTACAGAGGCCAGAGGCAACAACAATATTGTGTCACTGTCCCAATACTTTTGCATTTAACTATATATGCATCTCTCTCTCTCTGTCTCTCTGTCTCTCTCTCTCTCTCTCTCTCTCTCTCTCTCTCTCACTGATACAGTTGGCATGCACCCACCTAGAAACTCTGTGGAACCGCTTTGTGAGGGAGGGAATGGTGACTTTAGGCCACCTGCGGCAGCCGGAGAACACTGGGTGGAAGACACCTCAGCGGCTGTCAGAGGAGACGGGAGTGACATCAGGTAGGCTCCTGGAGAGGCTGAGGGGGGAGGTGCTGAGCTCCTTGCCACCCCCGGTACAGGAGTTCTTCAATGAGCCACGAGGGGAGGGGTCACCCGTGTTCCCCTCCTTGAAAGTAGCAGCCAATACGAAGGATAGGGAGGAGGAGGAAGGGAAGCTGCTGTCCTTTGCCATGCCAAGCCTGGGTAGCTTTCAGGGGTTGAAAGGAAAAGCCCTGTATACTGTAGTGATTAAAATTAGGAACATTAGGGCCCTACGGGAGGTTAAGGAGCTTCAGTGGCAGAGCTACCTGAGGGGACACAGCATGGCAGGATTTAGATGGATGGTGCTGTACAAACTCCCCAAGAGGTCAGGGGATCTTCGGTGGAGGGTAATATAAGGGGCCCTGGCAACAAACACCTTTCTGGCTAAGCTGGACCCAAATATGCGGAAGGGGTTTTTCTAAAACGGTTGTGTATGTGTTTGCAGACTGTAACCGTTTATCAGCTGTCTTTGCTTTGCTTAACATGCTCTGTGGGAGGATGGGAGTGGTTTTTACAGTGGGGCTGTACATACTAGGGCAAATGTACTCAGAAAGTACAAAAGCAAAAAGCGTGTTGCTTAATTTCCTTTTTGGTCAGTCAAAGTTGGCAACATGGCTCTCAAGAAGAAATTAAATATAGAGTTGTGGGCCTGTGGATCCGGTTTTAATGTTCAGGGGACTTGTCTCTGCATGCCTTAGGACAGAGTATGAGTTTTATAGTTTTGTTAATGATCTTGATGGTTTTCAGAATGTTTGGTGTGTAGATGGGGCTGTTTGCATGATCAGGGATGGGGAACTGCTCATTTGTGTTCAAGTAGAGTAACCTGGGTCGCTTTGGGGATCGGAATGAAAGGTTGTCAACGGTGTCTGTATTTTTTTGTAGAGGCTGTTCATTCATTTTTAGTACAGGCTGTTTTTCCATGCTACCTGTGGGTTGTCTAAAGGGCTGTTGATGTGTGATGCTGTGTGGTTGGGTGTATATGACGTGTTGGTTATAAGTGTGGCGCGTGGGAAGGGGGGATTTATTTTGGAAAGTTTGCAAGTGCAATTAAGATGATTCCGCTTGGCTGTAAAAATGAGGTCCTCAAGCATGTGCTGTCTTTTTGGTGACACAAATTTATGTTTCTGGAATCGCCAACACTTGATGTGTCTTTTTGAGTGCTACAAGGGGTCGTACATGATATATGCGAGTACAGGAAATATGCAGCGTTTTGAACGCGGCGACATCAAGCATAAAAGGCTGGCATGTCCACATAAAACTCAGCCCGAGGAGGCCGCAGGGCAAAGCTCCAACTCGGCAGACGACGGCCAGAGGCCTGGGGCAGGAGAGGCTCAATCAGAGACTGAGAACTTGAACAGTTCAGGTAATTCTGATGTAGCTTTGTCTCTGCAACAAGTTATTTTAAACACACCAAACTGTGAAACTGTCTGTGAAAGTGAGAAACTAGCTGAGCCCGTACAGCAAGTCCCCTCAGAGGGAACAACATATTCTCAGTCACGGCTCAAATAGTTGTGCAGGACTTGCGGTACTTTTTTCAAAAGATCTGGATGTGAAAATTATGTCTACAGTAGAACTAGAAAAAGACAGGGTTTTACTTGTAGAAGCAGAAATCAGGGTTTTTTTTTGTTTCCTTTCATTAATTTTTATGCGCCAAATAGAGGTTCGGACCGCTTCAGTAAAATAAGAAATATATTGCAACAGAGGGATTAAGACAATTTTGTGATAATGGGTGGTGATTGGAACTGTCACCAATCACCACCCAACACATTTCACTCTGAACAAGAATGCAGAAGAACCTCACTCTCAGTCCAGTATAGTGCTCTCTAACATTACTAAGGAGCATGACTTAGTGGGTGTATGGTGTATAGGCAAATGATATTCGAACTCTGACTAATTACAAAATCTAATATTCGAACTCAATTTCATGGCACTTTTGACAGCCTTAGTAGCCATTGACATAAACATATGCACACGGCCTCGGCCAAGTCATTATTGGCATTTTAATACAAAATTACTTCTTGATAATTTATTTTGTGAAATGTTTGGTATTTTCTGCGGGGAATGGAGACTTTAAAAAAATCTCTTTGAAAATTTGAGTCAATGGTGGGAGGCGGAGAAGACCCAAATCAAGATGTTCTGTCAAATTTACACAAATCATACAACACAAAGGGCAAAGGCAATTACCCAAAGTGCTGGAGGAGGAGCCTTGAAAGAGACTTGATAAGTAAAAGATTCCAAGGTAAAGAATTGCTGGTCAAGAAAAAACATGAACTAAGCCTCTTTCTGCAGGAACAGGTGAAGGTTTCATTCGTCAGGGCTTGGTTATCCTCAATTTTATCCTCAATGTTTCTTTCTGAAAGGTTTGCATTCTATTGCTTTGTTTGACCTTTTCTCCTTTTTTCTGTTTGTTTTTCTTGTGTGTGTGTCTTCGGATTTGTTGTTCTTTTTGATTTGGTGCTTTCTTTATTTTGTTGTGCCAAACGGCAGTATGTATTGTACAATAAAGGTTTGTTAAAACTCAACTCTCTCTCCCTCTCTCTCTTGCTCTATGCCTTTGTTTTTTGTTGTGTGGGATTTAAAGTCCTGTATTTCTTCTGTTGGAACAATGTCTCAACAAAAGGGGTTTTAAGGGGGCTTCTCTCTCCCTCTCTCTCTCTCTCTCTCTCTCTCTCTCTCTCTCTCTCTGGTATAGTATTATAGCCTGCAGTGTGGATGGTGTGCCTATGTTATTAAGCTGGAACATCTGGTTACCAGCTTTGCTTTTTTTCTGATTCATTAACAGTGCTGCTGTAGCCAGAGGAGGTGATAGTGGAGGTTTTGGGATTTTGCGTGAGGTTGAAGCAGTGGGACGGTGAGTACAGTAGCGCACGAGTTAGTCCTGCCATGGAGTTATGGAGACATGATTTAAACACTTCAGTAAAATGGAATACCATAAAATGTTTATGATTCATTTAGAATTAATCACAACTGCCAATGGCAACCTCCCCCACCCTGGGTGACACTCTCATAAACTCCTCCCCCACCCTGAGTGACACTCTCATAAACTCCTCCCCCACCCTGGGTGACACTCTCATAAACTCCTCCCCCACCCTGCGTGATACTCTCATAAACTCCTCCCCCACCCTGGGTGACACTCTCATAAACTCCTCCCCCACCCTGGGTGACACTCATAAACTCCTCCCCCATCCTGGTTGATACTCTCATAAACTCCTCCCCCATCCTGGGTGATACTCTCATAAACTCCTCCCCCACCCTGGGTGATACTATCATAAACTCCTCCCCCACCCTGCGTGAAACTCTCATAAACTCCTCCCCCATCCTGGGTGAAACTCTCATAAACTCCTCCCCCACCCTGGGTGAAACTCTCATAAACTCCTCCCCCACCCTGGGTGACACTCTCATAAACTCCTCCCTCTGTAATACTATAATAAGCTCTGCCCTTCCCCCCTGAAGGAAGAAGGAAAAGTGATGTGACTCAAAGGTTGATGAAATGAGCAATGAACTTTCCATATGCTGTTTTTTCCGCAGTAATTAGGGCCTGTAACACGCTGTTTCCCCCCCCGCTCTCCGTCTCACAGTCCGAGAGGCCCCGGGCGGGGCTGGCGGAATGCGCCCTCGCGGCCAGGCGGAATGGCGCAAGCGGGCCGTCACTGTGATGTTGTCCAAGTCAGCTCCCCTGATTCCTCTCCCTGTCCCCACAATTAGACGGCTGTACCTCTCTCCTGCAAGCTGTCAGTGTGTTTAGGTTCAGCTCCCAGGGCCAAATGCCTGCAGTGAACTTTGACCCCTGCGATATTCGACAGCCACACTCTGACGCTGGCCACATCCCTCTCCTGTAGCAGTAAACTCCTGATGCTCCCTGGAAGGGGATCCAACTCAGCGAGTTCCTGACTGCACAAATGCCTTTCCCTAGCAGGGGGCCGCCACATTAACAGACAACTTACAGGGATTGTGTTGTTTCTAATTATAATTGGTCTTAATGGAAAACACACATATTCACATTTACACATACACACACACACACGCGCGCGCACACACATACACACACACCCACACACACGCACACGCACATGTCCACACACATCCCCACGCACACACAATCTCGCTTAATTTATTGCACTGAGGAGATTGTCAGTCATCTCCATGGTGACCTCGGAGATGTGCAGAGATGAGTGCTGCTCACTGATGTGATCCACGTGTGCTCATTAAAAATACACATCTTTCCCACGCTTATGTTTCGTATAGGTCTCTCTCACACCATAACAAGTGTAACAGAGTCTGCCAACATCCTGCTGTATTCACTACACATGATTCAAGGTGCAGTACTACAACTCTGACTAAATGGCTTCATTGTTTCTAAGTGAATTTAGTTTGTGTGTTAAGCAACCATTATGAACACATTTTGTACATAGAAGCTCTCCAAGAGGACACCATTTGGTTGAAATACAGGGTTTATCAAATAAATAATGGGTAAATGAAGAATATTTATTTTATGGGGTTACAGAGGGTACCATCCTCAATAGAATTGATTAAAAAATGTTTCCCTTCCAAATATTTTGTTGCTGACATCCAGTATCATCCATTATTTTAAATCTGATAGGTAATAATTTATTTGTATATTAATCATTTTGATTTCAGCACATGGTTAAAATAATATTTTGTTGGGAATGGTTAGATAGCACATCTCTAATATAAATTTTAATTATGCTTAATTTTTTGTTATATATATGTTATATATATATATATGTTATATATATATATATATATATATATATATATATATAATTTTTTATATATATATGTTATATATTTTTTTTTTTAATGAAATGTACTCTCTCCTCTGAACGTATTTTGGTATTATGTTTGGTAATATAGAATTTTGCTCTGGGGTAAAAACCTGCATTATTTGGTATCCTGCTTGGGATTTCACCCCCTCATCAGTCTGTTTTAAATAGTCTTCTCTTGTTTGCGCGGTTATGGATAGAGTTCCATATTGTTGCACTGAAACATGCCCGTGGATTCAATTTGCTGCATTTTAACAGGGGCTGTATTGATTTAATAGGGCCTGTGTGTTTGTCCAAAGTGGACTCTGTGTTCCTGATTCAGCCTTCAGCTTTTTTCTGTGGTTTTCACTTCTCTACCACCTCTGTAGTGCGCCTGTGTTATCGGGTTCTGTGTTATGGGGCCTTGTGTTATGGGGCTCTGTGTTATGGGGCCTTGAGTAGTGGGGCTCTGTGTTATGGGGCCTTGCGTTATGAGGCCTTGTGTTATGGGACTCTGTGTTATGGGGCTCTGCGTTATGGGGCTTTATGTTATGGGGCCTTGTGTTATGGAGCCCTGTGTTGTGGGGTTCTGTGTTATGGGGCCTTGTGTTATGGGGCCCTTTGTTATGGGGCCTTGTGTTATGGGGCTCTGTGTTATGGGGCCTTGTGTTATGGGGCTCTGTGTTATAGGGCCTTGTGTTATGGGGCTCTGTGTTATGGGGCCTTGCATTATGAGGCCCTGTGTTATAGGGCTCTGTGTTATGGGGCCTTGCGTCATGAGGCCCTGTGTTATGGAGCTCTGCATTATTGGGCCTTGTGTTATGGGGCCCTGTGTTGTGGGGCTCTGTGTTATGGGGCTTTGTGTTATAGGGCCTTGTGTCATGGGGCCCTGTGTTATAGGGCCTTGTGTTATGGGGCTCTGTGTTATGGGGCCTTGCGTTATATGGCCCTGTGTTATGGGGCTCTGTGTTATGGGGCCCTGTGTGATGGGGCCTTGCGTTATGAGGCCCTGTGTTATGGGGCTCTGTGTTATGGGGCTCTGTGTTATGGGGCTCTGTGTTATGGGGCCCTGTGTGATGGGGCCTTGCGTTATGAGGCCCTGTGTTATGGGGCTCTGTGTTGTGGGGCTCTGTGTTATGGGGCTCTGTGTTATGGGGCTCTGTGTTATGGGGCCTTGTGTTATGGGGCCCTGCATTTTGGGGCCCTGCATTATGGGGCTCTGTGTTGTGGGGCTCTGTGTTATGGGGCTTTGTGTTATAGGGCCTTGTGTCATGGGGCCCTGTGTTATAGGGCCTTGTGTTATGGGGCTCTGTGTTATGGGGCCTTGCGTTATATGGCCCTGTGTTATGGGGCTCTGTGTTATGGGGCCCTGTGTGATGGGGCCTTGCGTTATGAGGCCCTGTGTTATGGGGCTCTGTGTTATGGGGCTCTGTGTTTTGGGGCTCTGTGTTATGGGGCCCTGTGTGATGGGGCCTTGCGTTATGAGGCCCTGTGTTATGGGGCTCTGTGTTGTGGGGCTCTGTGTTATGGGGCTCTGTGTTATGGGGCTCTGTGTTATGGGGCCTTGTGTTATGGGGCCCTGCATTTTGGGGCCCTGCATTATGGGGCTCTGTGTTGTGGGGCTCTGTGTTATAGGGCTTTGTGTTATGAAACCCTGCATTTTGGGGCCCGCCATTCTTGTGTATGATTTACCCAGGGCCCATATTCTCAGTTGATGTTGTTTCAGAGTGCTCCCCCCTCCCCCACTTTGCAGAATCACCATGATTTCGGAGGGGAAGCTGAGCTCTCCAGCTGCAACATCCCACTGAGAGCTGCTCGCCACGGAAACAGGAGCAGAGTGCTCTGCGCCTGTCAAATGGGTCAGAATTATAACCCCTACCTCAAAGGTACACAGGGGACAGCATACCCCCCTGACCCAAATCTGCCACAGCTAGGTGTTGCACAATACGCTCGACATTATTCAAGTGAAGTTCACTCCTCTTTATAGAAGAAGACTCGGTGACCATAATTACCATTTGCGCTGCAATAATCTCATACCCTTTGCTTTTCTTTGCATGTGGAATGACCTGAGTTTATATTATTTTCAGGGTGTAATTAATTTTAGCAAGGTAATCTTCATTAAAATAAACATGCTGATTACAGTATTCCTTTTCTTAATCATGGAGGGCTCCCACACACTACATAGCCAGTGAGACCTATGGGTGTGTTACGTTTTTCAAAGTACTGTGTGCTTTCCATAGCTTTATTTTCCTTCAAATATCAAAGACTTTCTCATCGAATACTTTTCTCAATAGCCTCCATTTTCCTCAAGAGAAGAGCTGAAGGCTTAATCACTGGGTGGGCACACTTGCTCTACAACTAAAAGAATGTGTCTAAAGATGCTTTAATTCTGAGGCTGCCTTTAATTACGTTTCTTAAACACCGGAGTGAACAACTGCATAAACTTTGAGAGCTCGCTCCTATCGCACAGTTTAACCACATCCTGTGGCATACCGGGCTGGGAGCTTCAACTTAATTACCTCCCATATCTCCAGAAAAATTAACTGATTATGTTCCACCCCCTGCTGAACCTCCCACTTCGAATTAGATTCCTGGCCACTGTGAGTGCTCTACTGGGAGGCAGTGTACCTATCACAGCCACAGGGTTTATGACAGTGCTAAAATGCTAAAGTTGTGTTAGTCACTCTGGATAAGAGTGTCTCCTAAATGCCTGTAATGTAAAATAACACAGCACAGGCAGGCAAGCGAGTGTGTTCTCAGAATGACACTGCTAACCTTAACGGGCAGAGTTTTAGAGCAAAAACTTTATGTGAATTGAATTGTGGTCAATGTTACTCTGAGGCCTTGGACCTGGAACATTACTGCTGCTGTGAGTTTACAACAGACCCTTTCACTCGGCTCTGAGAATGAGGGAAATGAGAATTACAGTTTACGGAGAGGACGGTTGGGCTCCATCCTGCTTTTATTTGTTACTTGTTCCTTTACGCAGTGCTGAATGCCTGTGAAATGTGCCCACCGTTTTCAGCTGTGAGAGGAACGAGTGCAGGAGCAATGACAGATGGAGGCTGAGGAAACATGTGTCACCCTGTGCGACGGAGGAAGTGTTCAGCGCTGACGGAAATGTAGAGTGTTCTGAAACTGCGGGAAGGCTCTGACCCCCCCGGTCCGGGCTGTGGGACTGTGAAAGTGCAGTGTTTGGGATTACAGGACGGAGACAGTGGCCTGGAAGGGAGGCCACAGCCTAGGGAAAAAACGGATACCCTGAAAAGCCATGAATCGGCGGGATTTCTTAGGGCTCAGGAGGGCTGCTTCTGTTTGTTTCTCATTAACCATTAATTATGTTCAGTGTCACTGCAATGGCTGCTTATCCAGGTCATGGAGGATGGCAAGGAATCGGCCTGGCATGCAGAGGTGCAGCTCGGGGCTATTCTCTGCTTTTGAAAGGCCCGAAATGAGGATGTCCCTGGAGCCCAGGCATCTGTGTGAGCCCAAGAGCCAATGCTTCTCCTCCCATCATACAGTCTGTGCTGCATAAATCTCTGGTGAGATTCCCGCTCTCTGTGCTGAGATTCCCACTCTCTGTGCTGACATTCCCACTCCAGATTCTCCTCTTTGTAGCCATGCAAGTGTGTGAGCACAACATACTCCATAGACCCCACAGGCAGTTTGGCAAAATTGCTCAATTACATTCAATTTAAGGACATATACAGTGAGACACTGTTTATTTGAACTTTGACATTTGACATTTCCCTAAATTCTGCTGAGGATGAAAACAACATGGAGTCCTTACACCGACTGAAGTCTAGTCTGGTCCTCATGGGCTGGATGACCATTCTGGGATGCAGAGCTGTATCACAGCAAAACACAAATTAGATTCAGACCTGCTCAAAACCATAGTTTAGGAGCAGTATATTTCAGAAATAAAAGTCATTTAGATGTATTACACTGTAGTTTAAAACAGCCAGTTAAATGCATTTTCTTTTCTAGAAATGTAATTATTTTTGTTTAGTAATGTTTGGGGACAGAAGTTTGGTCGATGGTGGATATGTCCCTCTACAATTCTGATTCCCTCAGTAGAGGTCTCATATTCACACACACACACACACACACACACACACACACAATGCACACACCCATGCACGCACACACCCCACACACGCATGCTTGTATTGTATGAGCTAATGTAGGTTCATGCAGGCTTTATATTGTCCTCAGTTTACATATAAATTACACAATAAACATCACAGGAAAGAATTAAATGTACCATATGCACTCGTTTTGGCTATAGCAAATGTCCAACATTTTTGTACTTGTGTGAGCAATTACGGTAAAACTAGATCTCATAAAAAACACATTTTCAACATACAAAAATGCCAAGTTACTCACACATACAAGACATACACCATCTATAACTCATTCATTCAGACTGCCAAAATCCAGGCCTGCCATTAAAAGTATTGATATCCAAATGACGCCAAGTTACGGTACTACAAATAATATAGGCTATCTTGCCTCACCGAATATTTCCTCAATTCTTTCAAGTCACTTGGCCCTGTGTGTATAAGCATGCAGTACATGGACAGGCCAAACATATGTGTGGATGGCTTTCTCAAAGTCAAGATTGATTGAATAGGCGTCTATATGTCCAATTTGTATTGGTATGCATGTATTGCGCTGCCCAGCCTTTCAGTTGCGTGAATGATAGTATGTTTCTTGGTATAAGTGTGTGTTCGTAAATGTGAATGTAACATGCTGCGAGGGAAATGTCCCCAAGGGGATAAAGAAGTTCTCTATGTATGTATGTACAATATGTATTTTACATGCAGTATTTATTGTACGTAGCAAATATACAATCACTTGTACATTTACTGAAATTCAGTTCAGAAGCAAGTGTAAACATATGTTTTCCGGAGAAATATGCTTCCTGTAGTTACTGACCAGCAGTTTTCTACATGAATTTCAATGTGTTCCATGAGGCAATTCAAAATATTCAACACTTTGATCTGACACAAAGTGTGCATGACATTGTGAAATGGTACGATTACAAAACACAGGGCCAAGTGACTTGAAAGAATTGAGGAAATATTGGGTAGCAATGCTTTGGAACACATCTTATTTAATTTCGGTGAGGCAAGATAGCCTATATTGTTTGTAGTATTGTAACGGCGTCATTTGGATATCAATCCTTTTAATGGCAGGCCTGGATTTTGGCAGACTGAATGAATGAGTTATAGACGGTGTATGTCTTGTATGTGTGAGTAATTTGGCATTTTTGTACGTTGAAAACGTGTTTTTTATGAGATATCATTTCTTTTTGCAAAGCGTTTTATTATGAGAGTGAGAAATGCCAAGTGACCCTGTATGAAACGATTGTGGATTATGGCTATCCTTGTGCAAAGTTGTACAATCTGATGAGCGTGTACCGTTTCGGTTTGCTATATATGTAAACATTGGCTGTGACAAAGGGTGCGGTGGCGTAAGCATAAACGCATGAGAAACGCAGGTGAAATATGGCCAGTGTATGTACTCACGGCCATGCAACAAGCCTTGATTGACAAAAGAATCAGCAAGCTCGTAAAATTAGAGCTCCCTAGGTCACAACTTGTGTAGCCTTCTGTCCTGCTCCGTTGTCTGTTATTTCGTGGAGATGCACTTTTAGTGTTTGTAAGGTTTATAAGGCATTTTGATAGGCTTATCTGCAGGTAGGAATCCTCTTCGCTGTTTTGCTAAGCTAGAACCGGAAAACTTGATAGTGGAGAACAGGAGCAGACGCATATGTCCCAGCAGGCTTTGCATATGAGAAAATAACAACAGTGTGAGATAAATTAGGAGAAATTATGAAATTGCGTAGTTGAAACAATATGTTTTTTGCAGAATGGGCATGTAGGTGAAGGTTGACATGATCACAGACTATAGTGCGAAGTAAATGAAGTGACCATGAGCGAGCTTAGTTTCCTTATCGAACGGTATATATAACAGTCTGTATAAACCATTAGTTGTTGAAGTGGAGGGTTAAGTAATGTGTAATCTATCTGTAAGCGCTGATGTGCTTTTGTCATGTTCAGTAGTAGTTATAATTATGAGTGAGTCATGATTTTAAATGTAATGTTTTAATGCGGAGTTGCAGAACGTACATACGTATTAATTGTTTGTATGTGGCTAGATAGAGAACAGGGCGAGGTAACATGAATGTAGAAACGTGGCGTTTGCTGATAAGAAGGATTTGTACGGTAGCCAAGTGAAGAAATATAGTTAGTAGAAATGGCACAGTAGTGAACTGGTGTAACTTTTTAATAAAAGGAATACATTTGCCGCCATGAAATGCATATGGGTGGCTGTGAGTGAGTTTTGGTAAAGCAAATATAAGCGTAAGAAAACGTTAGTGTAAAAGAGGAAACTATCTGCCTGAGGGCGAGGCGGGATTCAATCCTTCAACCGGAGGTTTACCAGTCTGTGACTTTATTAGTGCAGCACCGTGACATAGCTATGCAATGCGTGAAATACCATTAGCAAACCTGTCCGTGGTTTTAAAGAAGAACACAGGCCAGTAAGCACAGAAGAGCTCCCGTTGAATCCATATGGCTTTGCAATATTGTAGCCGGTTAATAACTGAATGTGCAGAGGGTACGTCATAATGCAGTTCAGTTCGGTATACGTTCGGTGAACGACGGGTAGATATGGTGCAAAAGCAATAATTGAGAAGTAGTAGACAATTATTAGTGAGGGTAAAAGCAGGTTAAAGAAACATGTTTCTAGCTGGGCTTGAACCGACGACCCCATGTTCCCAAGACTGTAACCTTGCCCACTAGGCCACAGGCAGGCTAACTGTTTGAACTGAAAATTTCAGAGTAAAAAGGTATGGGTATTTTGTGTGTGTATGCAAGTTTTTGATTGGGTCGTGTAAGTGAAGATTTGGCTGGTGTCGGTAAAATGTCCAATGGGGAGACATGTTGTTAGTGGGATAGGCAGCAGGAAAAATAAGAATGAGAAGAAGAAGAAGAAGAAGAAGAAGAAAGAGAAGAAGAAGAAGGAGAAAACGCAAAATCCCCTTAGTTTGGGGCTTTATTGTGTGGACATGTGAAGTTGTTTATGAAATGTTGAAATGGGGTCAGAATGTACAGAATTTAATGTTTTTGAGGGCTGAGTGTCTGTGGCTGTTGTGGTTATTTCTGTGGGGAACCCTGAAAAGTGCAAACTCTCGGTGCTGTATAGGTATATATATATATAGGGCATGCCCCCGCCAAGGCGTAACTTGGACGGGATGGCATACCTGTCATCCCAATTATATAAATAAACAAATATAAAATAACTTTAAAAGGAAAAACGTTTTCCAGTGTTCTTGAAAGTAAATACATTTGTAACTAGACTTTCAACACTTTATCAAAATGTGTTCGACCATACTATATTTAGTTCGAGCTATAATTAGACATCGTAACACCACATATGGACGCTGATATAAAGATATACTTTATAGATGCTGATTACAGACAGAAGCAAAGCACATGATAGCATGCATCGTTAGCAGAATCTGGGATTTACCTTAAGTAATAACGACCCCACAGAGACAGAGCACAGTTTCGGTCTCCTGTGAAATGACTTGGTCCAGCCCATTGAGGATACCAGTTATACTCACTGAAACCTTTACAAAAAGTACGAGACCACCGTTGCATCGCTTGCCGGACATTATTGAGACTTAAATTCTTTGAAGGATGCTAATCCTAAATTATTTATAAAAGCCATATACGTCAAGAACCCGATGCACGCAGAACACTGTTTTAGTGTTGTGAAACTGCAATTAGAGTAATCGCGAAATTATAATTTAGACTAATGTAAATATAACAGTTCACAGAAGTTGCAACAAATTGAACTATTCGGGGTTTAAACAGATTTATTACGGTCAACAGAATGTATTACCCCTTTTATACGAAATTACATTGTCATACGAAATGACGATATGCATAGCCTACTGGGCTAGTATATACGGCATTCGCAGTCTGTGTTCCAGTGGTCAACTAAACTTAAATTAAACAGTAGCCTATAGAGCTCCAGTCCACGGGCCGTTTGCTTGTCTCAATGGTCAAAGGAAATAGTCATAGTATAGGCTACGACAAATCCGTTTGTATAGTGATTTAATGAAAAGCAATCAAAGGGTTAAGCTGCTCAGTTTAATTCATTTTCACGGATATCTTGATAGTTTTGCTTCAGTACAACACTTAATTCAAGCTTCATAGTAGAAAATCCGCACCGCAAACCAATGTAAAACAAATGCAAACCAAAGCTTGTCAATGTGGATGCTGTTTACTAACCGATGGCACAGAAGTTTCACAGTCCGCCTCTCTTTAGAAATTAGAATTAGTGGCACTTCCCCAGTTCAAAGCTCCCCCCAATGGAGTTTCAGAACTTTCATGTGACGAGCGTAGTCAGATGTGTACTGTGCATCATAGCGCAGCTGCAGCAAGAGCAACAGGAGGCAAACGGTTTGCTCTGCGAACCGGGGCAGTTTGAAAAGACTTTAAGACTTTTCAAGACTTTTTTTTTTTAATCGCTGATTTGTTTTATTTAAAAAAGAACAAAAAAAAAAAAAAAAAACAGTTCCTCTCAGTAATTTGAAGGGTTGTTTTTTTCTGGAACATGGAACTGAACAAGCCGGAGAAAGTTCGTTGGCGCTTCGGCGTGCCCAAAGCAGTTTTCATGTACTTTTGCAGTCTCGGTTGTCTCGCCGACTGTTACAATTTGGATGTAAACCATTCAATCCCACTGAATGGTCCCAAAGGGTCTTTATTTGGATACTCAGTTTTACTTCACAAATATCGACAGCAGACGTGGTATGTATCCATCAAAACTACCCAACGATTGAGTGGAAATATGCCGTATATTTTACAGTTGGTGAACTGATGGTATCCGTGTCTTGTGGCTCATTACAGGCACACCCTTCATAAAGCGTCCGTTTAGTGGTTAAAAGGCATTAAAATGCGGGACGAACCAGGCAGCCCAGTCATCTGCAGAATGAACAAAGTCCTATTTAGTGACTGGGTCCTGAAAAGAGCAATTCAGTCTATTGGTGTTTCATTTAGAATCAGCATTGTTGTATAGATTAATGAGTGTGTGCTATTAATAAAAATAATGTCTTTCCAGTGCAATGTCACCTTCTCACTTTTTAATATTTGTTGTTGTTTTAGCTTGCATGCATTTTGTTGTTGTATGAGCGGCTGCCTGAAGTGCATTACTGATAACAGTTTTGTTTGTTTTAGGTTGTTAGTGGGAGCCCCAGTTGCAAATTCAAGCTTTGACCATTCCATCAGAAACCCTGGCGCAATTTATAAGTGCAAAATCACAGAACGGACGGAATGTGAGCCGATGCAAATAGGTTAGTATTATGCGTCGCTTTGAAGTTACAGTACAATAGAATTACTGCCCTGTGTTTGCTTTGTTTAGTTCGGTGTTCATGGTCGTTTCCTTACTGAAATGACCTTTCCACACATCTGAGATAGAAGAATTTTTAGGAACAGGGACAGCAGATTATTATATCAGTGAATACATTAATTGGTACACGTCAGCCTTTTAGTTTCATTAATCTAATGGAAAGGATCGAATTTCATTCTTGTACAGGAATAACTGAATTACCATTAATTTAGAATCATACACGCGACAGAAACTCTGCTGTTGCTTCAAAAATGTTGGCCAGATTATTTTCTTTATGCGCACATTGGTCTGGCATCTGTTTAATTTATTTTCCTGAAAGTCCATATCATCGCGGATTTCCTAAAAATGAACTGCCTAAATTAACTTTCCTAAATTAAGTATAATTAAAATTGTACTTATAAACGTATTCGTGGTATAAATTAGTATTCAGTTCAAATAATTCCGCGATATTATGTGTGACAGGAGTTATGATTGAGGGTTGTGTTTATATGTGACAGGAGTTATGATTGTGGGTATGTGTGCAGTATGACTAGAATACGCCATAAACCTCTATGGTGCAGAATGGCTGAAGAAACGCACGCTTTGTGAATGGTGCACGTGCAGCCTTTCTTCCTTCCTCAATGTGAAGGGAGAGGCCAACTGATTCTCTGCGCCATTATTTTTGCTAAGAATTTCAAGTGAACATTATCACCCCGGGCGACTGTGGAAGGAGGATGTTGCATTATAGCTGGTTGATAATTAATTTAGAAAAAGTCAAACCCTGTACTGCGTTTATCCCCATTGTGAGCTAATGCCCGGTAATGCAGTGGGTAGCTCTGTTGCCTCACAGCAAGAGACGACAGTGTTTCGGCTGAGTTTGAGCCTGGCCTTTCTGTGTGGAGTTTGCATGCTTTCCCTGTGTGGGCGTCCTCCAGATACTCTGGTTTCCTTCCACAGTCCAAAGATATGCATGTAGGCTGATTGGAGACTCTAAATTGCTCCATAGGTATGAGTGTGTGAGTGAATGGTATGTGTGCCCTGCGATAGATTGGCGGCCTGTCCAGGGTGTATTCCTGCCTTTTGCCCAATGCATGCTGGGATGGGCTCCAGGACCCTCCACGACCCTGGGCAGAGTATAGATTATGTATGGATGGATGGATGGATGTGTGAATTCAAATATAATTTTATTGTTATGTATCACTGAAACAGCTTCTATTGCATTAATGATGTGGCCAACAGAAGGTTAAACAAAAGTTTAAAGAAGTGGGAAGTTTATTTCTGGTTAAAGATCCTAACAAGCATTCTAATTCTTCAGGCTAAAGTTAAACCAATCAACACCTTGTTCTGCTTGTCAGAGGAAATGGTACAATAGTTCTGATCATTAACAGAACTATGTCTTTCTCCTAATCGCAGCAAATATTTGACTGAATGTTCAAGCTCTGCCAATGTAATTCATCCTGTTTGCATTGCATTGTCAAAGCAATGGGAAGGCTTCTAATGGGGCTTCCGCTGGAGGGGCTGAATCTGTGGTGCTATTGTGGGAAAACAGGAACCACCTGGCGAAGCTGCTCATTTTCACTCTTTCATTCAGCACCGAAGGCTACTGCATATCCATTTAAGTTCATCATTTATAATACAGAAACCTATGGTTTTGCCATCTTTGTTTTGTTTTAGCGTGTATCAGTTATAACCCACAACATGTCTCTTGCCAGACTGACACACACAAACACATGAAGACACACACACACACACACACACACACAAGGGATGGTGCTGAATACAAATACCATATTCGGCGACACTCAAATAATGTGTTCTCTTCGAATGTTTTCTCCTCCCGAATCTGGCCAACATTATTCAGATTCGGATTTTCTTCCCACCTATTTGATGCCATTCGCTCAGCATCAAGTTTCTCAATTAGACACACACTCACACACACACACGCACCTGCAGAGAGACTGTGAGTGAGAGTTTCTCTTAACACTAGATAGGCCAGAGCAACGCTATGGGGCTTTGGAGACTTTAAAATTAAAGTTACTCCAATGCCGTAAATGCTATATCCTCCTCCATTCACGGCTTTCCTAAATATTTGGGCTTAAAATAACAGCATTTTTTAAATAAAAAAATCAGTAATGAAATACAGGCAGATTGTGTCGTTTTCTTCGCTAAACCCCCATCAGACAATAGACAACTCTAGGTGCTTTTGGCCAGGTGCAAACGTGTTGCTGTCTACTCCAGCACGCTATTCAGCAACTGACTGACTGGCGCTTTGATACGAATTTCCGTATAAAGTGCTATCGAAACTAATTTTGCACATGTAATCACACAGAATTCATTCACTGCAATTGTGATGAAGTTGATAAAACCTTTAGGGAGGGTATGAATAATTGCACTTGCTGTAGTTACAGAAATGCATGAAATATAACTGATTTTTGTGTGTGCAGTCCCAGAAAACCACCAATGCTGTGCGTTCTCTATGGAATTAATGAGAGGAGAACAAAGGTGCATTCTACGGGGAAGGGAGGGAGAAATGTGCTGAATGATCAAAGAAATGACTTTTTAAACGTGTACATTTTGTGTTTTTGTCGTCATGCACATTTTAGCTATTTTCTCAGTGTTCCTGTAGTATGCCTCAATACGATTTCCCTAAGCCTATATAACAAAACCGCTGTGATTTAACAATACAAACATTGACATTGATTCAGTTGTGTCCTTTATTTCAAGAAAATAGTTTCGCTATATACAGCTTTGTAATCTTTATGAAATGATGTTGCTGCTGGTTCTGAAGTTGATGCTGTAATGCAGGATCAGACACCACTGGCCATCAGCGGTAGTACTTAGTAAAAAAATGCGACCTCTAGAGTTAAAACATTACAGACACAAGTTGTAGGCTAATGACACACCCAGCACCTGCTCCCCAAGGAGAGTTTCCTCCAAGCAACTGTTCAGGTTAGGTGGGGATGTTGTGTCTCCCATCGCTCTAGACTGCTCCTAGCTCATGTGCAGGAGCTTGTTTTCACAAAATACAACTCAGGGAAGTTTGAGTAAGAGCATAATAGCTGAAGATGTATTCCACCCAGGGAAGCTTTTTCAATTTTTTATTTATTTATCCAAGCTTATACAAATGAAACATATGGGTGGAGTGGGGCTTCTACAAAGAGGGGAGTAAACAAATTCATTCATTTAAATTTAAATTAATTCATTGTTTGTCAATTGAAAAGCAATATGACAAACACTTTCGTTTATTTGTCATTCATGGTAAAGGAAGAAATGAAAAAAAAGGAATCCATGCCTCACATATGTGTTTCTTTGAACTATAAAGTGTGTGTTTTTGCATATATGTGCATGTCTCTCATAGCCTACATTTATATGAATTACACTCATCAGTTACTCATAAAATACTACAGCACAGTACAGATGATAATATGAAAAAACCAGGGCCAAGTTACTTGAAATACTTTAGGAAACATTGACCAGTATTGCTTTGGAATGCAGCTTGTTTAATTTGTGTGCGCTACAATTGCCAATATTGTTAGTTGCTACTTATAAAATAAATAAAATCCTTTTAAAGGCAAGTTTTAATTAATGACTTGCAGACACTGCTTTGTATGTGTGAGTAACTTGGCATATAATATTATATATTCCCCTGTGAAGCAGTTTGGCTTAGGGTGCAGAGGGCATCTGTCACTCTCAGTAATAACTGGGTCATTTGCCACAGGATTTTATGTCAGCTCAGTCCTACACCCTTTGTTTGGTGGTCACTGAACATGCCAAACTAGGCTTCTGAAGTAGAAGTTGAGGCATGTGTTTAATTGTGAGTCCAAGTTCGTGGCAGCGGTGAATGGATTCAGATCTCAGCTTTTAATTATGAGAGTTAGTTTGATGTGGCGTGATAACAAGTGTAGTGCTGCTTGGCTTTTAGTTTGGCAGCTGTTTTTAACACGGGCTCTGCAGGGGCAGTGTTTTGTTTTTGCTCCACAGATGATAAGCGTGTGCCCTGCTATAAGCGTGTGCAGCGTGTGCACTGTTATAAGCCTATGCAGCGTGTGCACTGTTATAAGCCTGTACGCTGTTATAAGCGTGTGCCCTGTTATAAGCATGTGCAGCGTGTGCACTGTTATAAGCGTGTGCAGCATGTGCCCTGTTATAAGCGTGTGCAGCGTGTGCACTGTTATAAGCCTATGCAGCGTGTGCACTGTTATAAGCCTGTACGCTGTTATAAGTGTGTGCCCTGTTATAAGCATGTGCAGCGTGTGCACTGTTATAAGCGTGTGCAGCGTGTGCCCTGTTATAAGCGTGTCCACTGTTATAAGTGTGTGCACTGTTATAAGCATGTGCAGCGTGTGCCCTGTTATAAGCGTGTGCAGCGTGTACCCTGTTATAAGCGCGTGCCCTGTTATAAGCCTGTACGCTGTTATAAGCGTGTGCCCTGTTATAAGCATGTGCAGCGTGTGCACTGTTATAAGCGTGTGCAGCGTGTGCCCTGTTATAAGCATGTGCAGCGTGTGCCCTGTTATAAGCCTGTACGCTGTTATAAGCGTGTGCCCTGTTATAAGCATGTGCAGCGTGTGCACTGTTATAAGCGTGTCCACTGTTATAAGCGTGTGCCCTGTTATAAGCATGTGCAGTGTGTGCACTGTTATAAGCGTGTGCAGCATGTGCCCTGTTATAAGCATGTGCAGCGTGTGCCCTGTTATAAGCCTGTACGCTGTTATAAGCGTGTGCCCTGTTATAAGCATATGCAGCGTGTGCCCTGTTATAAGCGTGTGCAGCATGTGCCCTGTTATAAGCGTGTGCAGCATGTGCCCTGTTATAAGCATGTGCAGTGTGTGCCCTGTTATAAGCCTTACGCTGTTATAAGCGTGTGCACTGTTATAAGCCTATGCAGCGTGTGCACTGTTATAAGCGTGTGCAGCATGTGCCCTGTTATAAGCGTGTGCAGCGTGTGCACTGTTATAAGCATGTGCAGCGTGTGCACTGTTATAAGCGTGTGCAGCATGTGCCCTGTTATAAGCGTGTGCAGCATGTGCCCTGTTATAAGTGTGTGCAGCGTGTGCACTGTTATAAGCATGTGCAGCGTGTGCACTGTTATAAGCGTGTGCAGCATGTGCCCTGTTATAAGCGTGTGCAGTGTGTGCCCTGTTATAAGCCTTACGCTGTTATAAGCGTGTGCACTGTTATAAGCCTATGCAGCGTGTGCACTGTTATAAGCGTGTGCAGCATGTGCCCTGTTATAAGCGTGTGCACTGTTATAAGCGTGTGCAGCGTGTGTCCTGTTATAAGCGTGTGCAGCGTGTGCCTGTTATAAGCGTGTGCAGCGTGTACCCTGTTATAAGTGTGTGCCCTGTTATAGCGTGTGCACTGTTATAAGCGTGTGCAGCGTGTGCCTGTTATAAGCGTGTGCAGCGTGTGCCCTGTTATAAGCGTGTGCAGCGTGTGCCCTGTTATAAGCGTGTGCAGCGTGTGCGCTGTTATAAGTGTGTGCCCTGTTATAAGCGTGTGCAGCGTGTGCACTGTTATAAGCGTGTGCAGCGTGTGCGCTGTTATAAGCCTGTGCGCTGTTATAAGCGTGTGCAGCGTGTGCGCTGTTATAAGCGTGTGCACTGTTATAAGCCTATGCAGCGTGTGCACTGTTATAAGCGTGTGCAGCATGTGCCCTGTTATAAGCGTGTGCACTGTTATAAGCGTGTGCAGCGTGTGTCCTGTTATAAGCGTGTGCAGCGTGTGCCCTGTTATAAGCGTGTGCAGCGTGTACCCTGTTATAAGTGTGTGCCCTGTTATAAGCGTGTGCACTGTTATAAGCGTGTGCAGCGTGTGCCCTGTTATAAGCGTGTGCAGCGTGTGCCCTGTTATAAGCGTGTGCAGCGTGTGCCCTGTTATAAGCGTGTGCAGCGTGTGCGCTGTTATAAGTGTGTGCCCTGTTATAAGCGTGTGCAGCGTGTGCACTGTTATAAGCGTGTGCAGCGTGTGCGCTGTTATAAGCCTGTGCGCTGTTATAAGCGTGTGCAGCGTGTGCGCTGTTATAAGTGTGTGCACTGTTATAAGCCTATGCAGCGTGTGCACTGTTATAAGCGTGTGCAGCGTGTGCGCTGTTATAATCGTGTGCAGCGTGTGCGCTGTTATAAGTGTGTGCACTGTTATAAGCCTATGCAGCGTGTGCACTGTTATAAGCGTGTGCAGCGTGTGCCCTGTTATAAGCGTGTGCAGCGTGTGCCCTGTTATAAGCGTGTGCGCTGTTATAAGCATGTGCGCTGTTATAAGCATGTGCACTGTTATAAGCATGTGCACTGTTATAAGCATGTGCACTGTTATAAGCGTGTGCACTGTTATAAGCATGTGCACTGTTATAAGCGTGTGCACTGTTATAAGTGCGTGCCCTGTTATAAGCGTGTGCACTGTTATAAGCGCGTGCCCTGTTATAAGCATGTGCGCTGTTACCCTGTAGGCATGAGGAGTAACCACAGCTGTGGAAAAACATGCTTTGCTGAGATGGACAATCAGTGGCTTGGTGTCAGTCTGTCCAGACAGCCTAGTGATGGACTAATGTTGGTATGTAACCCTGCGTCAGACATTTCATAATTACATTATAACATTTAAATGTTATTTTAAATGTAATTTTCTTCACTCAAGTTTCTATTTTATTCACTTTATTGATTGTGTGGTATTTCTGCCCATGAGGCAGTCTCCTGGGACTAGGCTGTTGATTTTTGTCAGTGTTTTGTGTTATTTCCTACAGGCTTGTGGACATCGTTGGAAAAACGTTTTCTACTCCAGAAAGGACAATCAACATAAATTACCCCATGGCGTCTGCTATAAATTGGAAGCTGATTTGATCCAATCAAGTCCACTGATTCCCTGTTACAGAGGTATGATTTTATTTTAGAAATGTAATGTGTGTGTAAAATAATTTGTTTGCTTCTTTTATCCAGACATGATGTTATTGTGAAATACTAAGCTGGCTGTATTTTGGGTCAGTTTGGTAGGTGACAGAAGGGCCTGGGACAGGGGCTATTATGACTGTTATTTGAGCAGTGGCAGCTTGTTTAATAAATGTGCAGTTTCCCTGGTGTAAGGACTGAAAAAGTGCTGAATATGTGGTCATCAAGAAGGCAAAATATTTATTAAGTATTACCTTGATTTATACAATATGGAAAGATTTCAAAAGGCTTGATTTTGAATTCAAGCAGAATTAACATTTTTAAGGGAATGTTTACATTGGAAATACCCAACTAAGCAGAACCAGATAAACTATGCTAACCCCCCCCCCCCCCCCCCCCCCCCAGCCCCCCCCAGCAGTCTACAGTAGCCCTTTAAGATAAACACATGCATGGTGAATAATCAGTATTAGTTTCCAACACTTTTAAAATATTTATTCCAAGGCGTTATATCTAGCAATTCATCTGGGACCAACAAGAATACTGGCAACTAATGAGATGATTAATGTAAATGTTAAATGTAAATAGTTGTGTTTTTGGCAACTTGAAAAAAATATTATAACATTAATAATTATTGCATTATTCAAGGTGAATAAACATACAGCTACACTTCTATTTTAGTTTGAGTTTTCAATCTTTGCTCTTGTGCCTTGCATAAATTGAAATTAAACCAAATGGTGGCAAATTTGAAATGTAAAGGAATTACCACCATAGCTATGAATGTATTGCTATACTTACCTGAGTGCAAGAATCAGATGGAAGAATTAAGGCTCAAATAAATTTGTTTCCATATTGAGCTCAATTATCACAGCCATCATATTAATGTGGATTCTGTTTACCTCAGGAAGGAGGCTCTCTGAACTACCAATCAGCATCCAGGTCTGTCAGAGAGATGACATACAGACCAATAGGATTACTTGAACATAGGTGCTTCATTAAAAAGTGGCAATTTATTCTGCATTGTGTTTATGTTTATGAAAATTCTGTGGAATAAAAAAAAGTATTTTATTGTGATTAAATAATTTTGGTTCTGTTTTGTTTACTTAGATCATCAAAGGAAATTTGGTGAAGCCTACGGCTCCTGCCAGGCTGGAATGTCAAATTTTCTGGCAGAGGTACTTTAAGCAATTCCTCTTTGGGTTTGTACTGGCTTAAAAATAAGGGGCCTCAAACACCAGTCCTGCAGGGCCACAGTCACCTCTGCTTTTTGGGATTTCCTTGCAAGCAGCAGCCAGTTTAGGCCTTTGAAACACGGTGTCCAGACTCGTTAGCCGATTAGTGACTTACATTAAGCACTCAAGCACAGGAACACATCAGAAACCAGCAGGTACAGCGACCCTACAGGATCTGAGTTTGAGACCACTGGCTAAAAGGGAATGTTCACCAAATTTTTTGCATATGTTGTCCTTATGCGTTTTATGGTAGTAAGGCATTCCAAATATATCTTGATTCATTTTTAATAAGGTTTGGATCGGACCTTTGTACTGTTCTGCTCAGCAGTCTTCCAGTTTGGTACGGTCATACAATTCCCATCAGGCATCTCATAGACATCCTGGACAAAGTCTTTACAGTGAACTGTGGGAGCATAAAAAACATTCTCACTTTTGGGTGAAGTCTTCCTTAAATGTATAAAGGCCATCTGCAGTGGCCCTAACATTTCTGCCTGCGTTTCACAGGGCTTGATTGTTATGGGAGCCCCAGGGACATCCTACTGGACTGGATCAGTTCTGGTGTACAACACATCCAGCAACGTGCTGTCTGCCTATGTGGATGACAGTAGTGCCGTTGACTATGGAAGCTACCTTGGTAAGTCCGTTCAATCTCCATGTACATTTGAGGCCAAAAGTTTACATACTCCTAGGCTAAAGACATTCAAACTCAATTTTTCACAACTCTACACATTTCATGTTACCATACATTTCCTGTGTTAAGTCAGTTAGGGTATCTCCTTTATTTCCTTAAGAGGCCATTTCAAAATAATAGCTAAGAGACAGATGTATTTCACCTTTTATGTACTATATCAGATTTTCAGTGGGTCAAAATTTTACATACACTTTGTTAGTGTTTGGTGGCATTGCCCTTTAATTGCTTAACTTGAATCAAACGCTTGGGGTAGCCTTCCACAAGCTTCTTACATACTTTGCTGGAATTGTTGCCCATTCCTCCTGACAGAACTGGTGTAACTCGATGAGGTTTGTGGGCCTCCTTACTCGGACACACTTCAGTTTCAGTTCAGTCCACAATTTATTTATGGGATTCAGGTCAGGGCTTTGTGATGGCCACTCCAATACTTTCACTTTGTTGTCTTTAAGCCATTTTGGAGGGATGCTTAGGATCATTGTCCTGCTGGAAGACCCAGTTGCGACCAAGTTGTAACTTTCAAGCCTTGAGGTGTTGCTTCAGTATTTCTAGAAAGTCTTCCTTCCTCATGATGCCATCTATTTTCTGAAGCGCACCAGTCCGTTTTCCAGCAAAACACAACTCACAGTTGGGATAGTGTTTAAAATTCTCACCCTTTTTCCTCCATACATAGCGCTGATCATTATGGCCAAACAGTTAAATTTTAGTTTCATCTGACCAGAGAACACTCCTCCAAAGGGTCTTCGTCCTGGTGATCACATGCAAACTTCATTCTGGCATTTTTATGCCGGTCTTGGAGTAGGGACATCTTTCTTGTGCGACAGCCTTTCAGGCCATGGCGATGTAGGATTCTCTTAATGGTGGATGTAGATACCTTGGTACCTGATGCCTCCAACTCCTTCACCAGTTCCTTTGTTGTTGTCTTGGGGTTCAGTTGAACCCTTTGGACCAAAGTTTGTTCAGTCCTGGGAGTTAATTTGTGCCTCCTTCCTGAACGATGCAGTGTCTGTGTGGTCCCAAGATTTTTATATTTGCATACAGTTGTTTGTACAGATGCTTATGGTATCTTCAGTTGTTTGGAAATTGCTCCTTAGGAGGAACCAGACTTTTGGAGATCCACAATTTGTTTCCTGAGGTCTTGGCTGAGTTGCTTGGATTTCCCCATGTTATCAAGGGCAAAAAGGCAATGGCTCTAAATGTAGACCCTTAAATACAGCCACAGGTGCCAATTAACTCCCACTTAACTTCTAATTATGAAAACTGGCCAATCAGAAGCTTCTAAAAAGTCATTACATCATTTTATGGACCAGACTGTTTAGAGACAGTCAACTTGGTGTATGTGAACTTTTGACCCACTGGTATTCTGATATAGTGAATTAAAGCTGAAATACCTAATACCTAATGTCTCTAATCGATTGTTTTAAAATTTCCTCTGATGTGAACAAAGTAGATGCCCTAATTGACTTGCCAAAAGAAATGTATGGTGACATCAAATGTGCAGAGTTGTGAAAAACCGAGTTTGAATCTCTTTAGCCTAGGTGTATGTAAACTTTTGGCCTCAACTGTAGCTGGCATGATAAAACACTCTTTAGTGACATGTAAAACAAAGACAAATATAGTTTACAGAACTTCTCATGGCTGCTAGTCCATGTTTGGTGTGGTTTTTGTGGCTCTCACAGTGCAACATGTTCTGATGTGCCTGAGCAGTAGTTAGAGAAAGTGAATGTGTAACAGGGCTGTGACTGACTGTTTGAACAGGAAGCTGATTATCATGCGATTGCCGTTGCTCAAGGTTTTTTTATGGGAAACAGCAGTCTGTTCTCTAACCATAAAGAACGTAATGTTTCCTCTGAAAAACATGAGACTGAAAGGACATTATTCTGCACTCTTCCGGCATACATGCCTTCATGTCTGAAAGCCATGCGTGTAAACAAAGGTTTTAGTCACGAGTCTGGCGGTGTTCTCAGCAGTGCCAGTCCTCCTGGTAACAGTGGCCTTTTTGTGGTGCAGCACATGAGGAGTGCACATTGAGGGCAGCACTACCTGTGGCCTAACACTGTCAGTGTTGTTTTCTCATCTGCAGGGTACTCTGTGCCTAACACTGTCAGTGTCGTTTTCTCATCCGCAGGGTACTCCGTTAGCGCGGGGCACTTCAGCCACCCGGAGAGCACAGAGGTGGTGGGAGGCGCCCCTCAGCATGGGCAGACTGGTAAAGTAAGAGTTAATTCTGCTTCCTTTTCTTACTGTCCCGAGAAAAGGGAAACAATGGCCTGGGTTCAGTCAACATTTTTCACCAACTTTGACTTCCAAATAAATCCAAGTTTTTCTTTTCTCCTTGAAGAGTTAATCGGGGTGATCATTGAACTGGTCCTTAAAAGTGTAATGGCTAGTGAAAAGAGTGGAATATGTTGGTGAAATCCAGGCAGCCATTGAAAAGATGCCTGAGGGTTTTCGGCTTTGTGTTTTTGGTTGTCTGGAGTGGGGTGATATGGGGAAGGTGGAGAGGCGGCATCTGTGGCTTCAGTTGGAGAGACTGGCTCAGATGTTTAATCAGGAAGAGTCTGTTTTTCAAAGGGAGGCCTGTGGGCCTCAATGTGGGTTCATGCCTTGTTATTGCAAGATGGTGTGATACCACTCCTGTGGCCAGAAAGGATTGACCTTCTCAGAGCTAATATTCAGAGCTAATATTCAGGAGCATTAGCTTCTACTCTGCGGAGCTGAAGGTGTGTCTCCGTAGATTGTGTGATATCTCTAATTGAGGGAGAATGACTTCTCCGCTGTGATGTTGTCCACAGTCTTCTCCTCTGTGTGCAGACACAAACCGTGTGCAGTTTCTGCAGTAGTCATTAACATTAAAGGTTATGCACATTTTTGAGTGGTGTGAGCAGGATGTAATTGCTGGAAACGTGACCAGCACTTGGCCTTCACATGGACATTTCCCTGAGGCTTGATTGGTGTTCTGGCACAGCACCTGTGGTGTTAGGGCAGATTAAATCTGCTCCTCTAGGTTCCACCTTATTATATTAATTAATTAATTGAAAGATTAGTTGAATTCTTCTGCAATGCATTTTTTCATTCTGACAGTATCCAAGTCTAAGTTTTTCAAATGATTTGATAATCCTTTACAAAGTTGTGCATACTTGTTGCTTTTATTTTCAAGATACACTGTAGGCCTGGGTCAAACACAAACTGATTATTTTATTTCATGAAAACACAGTTTGGCAGGTTAATTTGTTGATAGCTGAAAAAACTAAAATGTATGTCAAAAAAACTTTTTTTGGGGGAGGAAATGAATTAAATTGTTGGTTGAATTCAATAGCCTATTGATCATAGTGTCCAGTCCTACATTATATGGTGTTTTATAAGGAGGAACCCTTTTGTTTTTGCTTTTTAAAATAGTTTAACTCTGCACATTGGACAAGAGAATGCCAAACTGCATAACTCATTGTTTGTTTCACCTGAGAGAAGAAGGTAGTATGCCAGAAACATGTCCATCCTTTTCTCCAAGACGTGATTCTAATCAGCTATGGTAACACTGTGGGAAATTCAGATATCATGCTGTTCTCTTCTGGGAAGCAGAATGTCTATTTCACTAAAAGCCCCCAACTGCATTCAACTGCGTTTCTCCCTCTGCTGGACCACGGCTAGCGATTAGTCACGATTTGATTGGCCCCCACATCAGACCAATGGCACCGTGACTTACTGGGTCACAAGAGCCATACGGAGCAATCAGAAGCTCACACAAACAGTTCCTTCAGATCAAATGATGAGTAATGTCTTTGCGGTTGGTGGGGAAGTACCACGTCCACTGCAGTCAGTCCTTCTGTGAAACTCCAAAATATGACCTTGCCGCTCTCTCTCCCAGGCATACATATTCCAGGTGCAGTCCAACATTCTGAAAATCATCTTTGAGGCCAAGGGTCATAAGGTTAGTGCCACTATAATAATAGTAATAATAATGAGAATAGTAATAATAATAATAATAATAATAATAATAATAATAATAATAATAATTGAATATATAGCGCTTTTCAGATTGTGCTCGGTGAAGCAGTGAACCCCAGAAAGGTGGGGCTGTTTTAAAGGAATGCCGTTTCCCTGTGCACAGCTGGGCTCCTATTTCGGGGCGGCAGTCTGTGCGGTGGACCTGAACGCAGACGGCCTTTCAGACCTCCTGGTGGGAGCTCCCATGTACAGCACCATGCGGGAAGAGGGGCGTGTGCACGTCTACATCAACCAGGGAGCTGTGAGTCAGCGGCCTCTTCCCACACCCAGGGGCTTCACACACCACCCAGGGACTCCCACACCGCCCAGAGACTTCACACACCACCCAGGGCTTCACACACCACCCAGGGGCTCACACACCACCTAGGGGCTTCACACAGCACCCAGGGGCTTCACACACCACCCAGGGCTTCACACACCACCCAGGGGCTCACACACCACCCAGGGGCTTCACACAGCACCCAGGGGCTTCACACACCACCCAGGGCTTCACACACCACCCAGGGACTTCACACAGCACCCAGGGGCTTCACACACCACCCAGGGACTTCATACACCACCCAGGGACTTCCCACACCACCCAGGGGCTTCCCACACCACCCAGGGGCTCACACACCACCCAGGGACTCACACACCACCCAGGGACTTCACACATCACCCAGGGACTCACACACCAACCAGGGACTTCACACACCACCCAGGGACTTCACACACCACCCAGGGACTTCATACACCACCCAGAGACTCACACACCACCCAGGTACTCACACACCACCAAGGGACTTCATACATCACCCAGAGACTCACACACCACCCAGGGACTCACACACCACCCAAGGGCTTCCCACACCACCCAGGGGCTCACACACCACCCAGGGGCTTCCCACATCGCCCAGCAGCTTGACCATTCGCATGGGCTTAATGCTGAGTTGGGCAATGCAACCATTTTATATCATAATCGGTGCAGTTTTAGCCATGAAAAGCTTCTTTAAAAATAATCAGTGATATTTTGACTAGCTGTGACGGATTTAAGGACTACATTGAAGTGGAAATGATATAAAACTGCATAGTGTTTTCTTCATTACATTTTTGTCATGTCTGATTGTTTGCTGTTGGGTACACAATGGCATGTGCTTGTAGTAGTATGATAACTGTCCTGAAAAGTTTTAGAGACACCATGGGTTCAGGACATCGATGAGTAACATAAATGCACGTTTTGCTTCAGCTTTGAAATCACATTCCTGGTCATTAAGACATACATTAATCTTTTTTTCTCAACCTAAGGACTTGTCAGTACAGACTGTCTGTTTGAATTTGAGATATTCATATCTGGGGATGTGTGTAGGAATTGCAGACTTTTTTGGGATGGCAGGTATGCCATCTCGCCGAGTTACACCTGGGCAGGCTATGCCCCATACCTATACAGCACCGAAAGTTTGGCACTTTTCAGGGTTTCCTACAGAAATAACTGCAATGACCACAGCCCTTAAAAACATTCATTTCTGTATCTTCTTACGAACAGAATTCACAAACAGCTTCACACATCCACACAACAAAACCCCAAATTTAGGGGATTTAGCATTTTTTTTCTTTCTTTTTTCTTCTCCTTCTTCTTCTAGCCAATTTCATCATCACTAATGCTTCAAGCCCACAAAGAATATATCTCCCCATTGGGCATTGAGCTACATCAGCCAATAAAAACATTGGATGCGCGTGCATAATGGACATATATGTAGAATAAATATAAAAAAAACTAAAGAACATTGTGGCCCCCATGGCTGGTTGGCTAGCAGCTCACTGGTGATGTGTTTGGCTATGGGATGAGTGAGCGAGTGAGAGGCTTGGGTTCAAATCCCACCTCTGACTCAGGCTAATCTTTAACTTGTTACACTAGTTTGCTTGTTAATTGGTAATTGCCTGAAACAATTCTAACTATTTGCAGCTGTATAATCTTTCGGGAAACTCATTATATTTCTGAGAGCCATTCTCTGTATTTCGCATGCAAACCCCATATAATATCATTTCATGATTGGGGATGGGTATCCCTTCTACAACAGCACTCATCAAAACTGAAGCGGTTGTCTACCTTATTTAAAAGAATTAGCAATCAACAACATTAAAGAACATCTTTTTATTGCCAAGGCGCATCCCATTGTTTGAATCCCTCTGGGTAAAATACAACCACACTTTGGACAGGTTCACTTTCATCATTTTGACTGATTTTAACATTAGCTAGCTTGCTAACGAGTCAACTGAACAAGTGTTATTAGTACCGGTGGCACTGAAATTAAGCGTTGTGATTCGGTCCATTAGGAAATATTACTGGTTGTTTGGGAACTGGTGCCTGATACCGGGTTGTGGTACCAAACCATATTCATGATTCAGCTTGCTACATGACTGTTGGAGTCCTTTTTTACATGCAACAATCAAAATGCTCAAGCATACAGGCAAGATGAAATTAATCATCATGGCCATTTAAGTAAGGAAGTGTATATTATGGAGTCAGAATGGCAAATTTGCATGTGTAGCTACAAGGCTCGCAAGCAAAAAAGAAAACTTCACGCGTGCAAATCCCAAGCTCATGACTATAAAAAAGAACCATGAACGTAAAACAAGGTCATGAGGAGAAAAAAAAAACAGCGTAGGCGCACCAAGGACTTCAGGCATGCAAGTGGGATTTTTGCATTATTTTGCTTTTTCTTTTGCATTATGATCCTGGAAGTCATGTGTTGCAGAATAATAATTAATGACAAGATAGCATAGTATATGATAATGTTCTTATTTTCATAAAGTACATATAGTTAATTAAATTTTTAAATAATATGGACTGTCCCTGGGACCCAAGACTACTGATTTTTTATTTGGCTCATGGTGGGTGGGCTGTTTCACGCCATAGGTTTTACTTGGTCATTTCCAGAGGTCTGTACGCAGATTAGAAATGTGACACTTCATGTAAACAGGTTTGTGTTTCATAATAACCCAAACTCTAACCCTAACCTTAACCCTAATCCTAATCGTCTGAGTGTTTACCCTAAAATTCCAAATGTCTGATATACTTTTTGCTGCATTCATATTATTTAGCTTAGACTACAGTGCACTCTAAATGTCACAGCAGTTTAATGAATGCTATACACCCTTAACACAGTCGAAGAAAGAGCAATTGGCACATTGTCAAGCAATTTCAGCCCTAATGTGATTGAATGGTATGTCAAATCTCACAATATCACATTTTCCTTGGTTTGTGCTGAACAGGAAAGTCCCTACACATGGGAAACTTTGTTATCTTCATAATAGCCAACTACCATTACACGCATGCGTGTGTCTGTTTTCAGGTTAATATGAAGGAAGAAGAGTTTGAGTTAGTAGGAAGCGACTCCTATGCTGCTCGGTTCGGAGAAACCATAACTAATCTGGGAGACATTGATGATGATGGGTTTCCAGGTTAGTTTACCTCTTCACTATCCTTTCTGTTTGATATAAATGCGATAGGTAAGCAGTCTTTCACACTCGAGACCCATGTGTATGTAGCACACGGTGCATTCTGGTGGGATTTTCATACATTACATTACAGGCATTTAGCAGACGCTCTTATCCAGAGCGACTTACACAACTTTTTTTTTTTTTTTTTTTTTACATAGCATTTTACATTGTATCCATTTATACAGCTGGATATATACTGAAGCAATTTCGGTTAAGTACCTTGCTCAAGGGTACAACGGCAGTGCCCTACCCGGGAATCGAACCTGCGACCTTTTGGTTACAAGTCCAGTTCCTTACCCACTGCGCTACACTCCGTCTCCATAGAGAGAGCAGGGATGGGAACATGTATTCCCGTAACCCCAACTGAGTGACAGTTGCTCCACTGTGTCCCTGTAACCCCAGCTGTAAGTGACAGTTGCTCCACTGTGTCCCTGTAACCCCAGCTGTAAGTGACAGTTGCTCCACTGTGTCCATATAACCCCAGCTGTGAGTGACAGTTGCTCCACTGTGTCCCTGTAACCCCAGCTGTAAGTGACAGTTGCTCCACTGTGTCCCTGTTACCCCAACTGAGGGACAGTTGCTCCACTGAGTCCCTATAACCCCAGCTGTAAGTGACAGTTGCTCCACTGAGTCCCTATAACCCCAGCTGTGAGTGACAGTTGCTCCACTGTGTCCCTGTAACCCCAGCTGTGAGTGACAGTTGCTCCACTGTGTCTCTGTAACCCCAGCTGTAAGTGACAGTTGCTCCACTGTGTCCCTGTAACCCCAGCTGTAAGTGACAGTTGCTCCACTGTGTCCCTGTAACCCCAGCTGTAAGTGACAGTTGCTCCACTGTTTCCCTGTAACCCCAGTTGTAAATGATGGTTAAATGTTGCAGATGTTGCCGTGGCAGCGCCTCAGGAGGAAGATTTGCGGGGGGCTATTTATATCTACAATGGAAGGAAGAGCGGGATCGCGCGGTCTTTCTCTCAAGTACGTCCCCGGCGGCTGCTAGTGTGGGCTGGACTGCCCGGGTCCCACACCCGCATGCTAACAGCTGTCCCATTGTTCTCCCCCCTCTCTGGACACATGAGCCAGACAGCCGGAAAGAAAGTGGCGCGATGAATCGCTGCAGTTCCTCAGGCTGCTGTGCTGCTCTTCTGCATGTTTGTGTGGAGTCGTTAAAGGAGTACCATGGTGGTTGAACGTGACACTTCCCAGTTGTCTTCAGGCAACAACAAAACAAATGTGCATACTTTTTTTATTCTTCAGTCATTTCAATGTACTTAAAAACGTATTTTTCTAAGCCTAAATTTCCCACGATAAAAATTCACCCGAACCGTCTGGGCGTGGTAATGAGAACTGTCAGTTTGCTATGATTGATAGACCGTGCCCCGTTACCATAGCTACTCCCATGATGCGCGCTCTCTTTGGGAGACTGAATTTTCACAGGCTAGCTAGCTTAGCAGGTCTAGTATATCAAGTATCGGTAGATAGCTAAGGTAAGGACGTTGACTTATATCCAATTATAATTTTTGCTATCTAGCTAGCCAAGTTAAGATAAAAGCACAACTATAACGTCCTCATAAAAGCAAACTAGCAAGCTAACGTTATCGATAACATTGCCTTATGAAAGCAAACCTCCTAGCTAGCTAACGTTAGCTAGCTAGCTAAATGAATATAACCAGAAATAATCTAAAGGCACTCTAATTTAAGTGAACCTTACGTTAGTCAAATATTTGCATTGTCTGAACAGCAGGACGGTGTGCCCTGTCAGATTTCTTTACGGGTCGTGGAAATGGGAGTGGTTACTGTATTCGTGACGTAGCAAAATGACAACTTTCTCAACCGGTTGAAAATAGGACGATGAATTTAAAATGCATATACAGAAAAAATACAGAACGGACATATTTAATACTTTGCTCATTGTGTTTCTTCAATGCCTCTTGTGCAAATAGCACATAAAACCGAGAAAGTGTGAAAATCACCATGGTACTCCTTTAAAGCTGGTCATTTTCATTGTAACGTGTGCTCAGTTGCCATCTTGGTAGAGAAAGACCTTCCTTTGATAATATAAATAGATTGGTTCTAAAAATGACATCATTAGGTTAACTGCTTACAGAAAACTTGCATTTGTGTTGTCCTCTGCTCTTGTAAAGCAAATGGAAGAGAAGTGTTCATCTTTGTCCATGACTCTGGGTCTTTTCCCCTCAGCGTATCACTGGGTCTGTGCTGGGTAATGCCTTTAAGATGTTTGGCCAGTCGGTGTCTGGAGGAATCGATGTCGATGGCAATGGTTACTCAGGTAACACACTGTGTTTTGATTTTGGCTTTTTAATTCTTAAAAATTAATAAACAGAACTACATAAGATTTTTCAGTGTGAGTTTTGCAAGTAGGATAAGGAGCATAGGTGTAAAGTAACAAACGGTACATTTTTACTTAGAATGCTTGCTAGTAAGTTAGCAGGACTAGCTGTGTGATATCTTTTGAAAAGCTTTTGCTCACTTGTTAGAATAAAGCTAACAGGAAATGGTTTTTTTTTTTTTGGGGGGGGGGGGGCACTAACAGTACCACTCAGTACATGATAATATTGGTGGGGGGTTTTGATGTTTCCCAAAGTTTGGAGGATGTGTCCCTGCTCCCAGGTGTCTGATGTGTTTCACTCTGTATGTGTTCACAGATGTTGCAGTGGGAGCATTGCTGTCTGACTCTGCCGTTATACTGAGGTAAGACAAGCTCTTTATCTCTGTAGCCATGAGTGCAGGGACCGGCTATCTGGACAATCTGCTCTTTGACATGACATCTGCTCAGGAGATGGGTGGAGATGGGCAGATTAGGGTGGAGATGGAGATGGTGGAGATGGGTGTAGATGGGCAGATAGGGGTGGAGATGGCGATGGTGGAGATGGGTGTAGATGGGCAGATGGGGTAGAGATGGGGATGGTGGAGATGGGTGTAGATGGGCAGATTGGGGTGGAGATGGAGATGGTGGAGATGGGCATATAGGGGTGGAGGTGGTGATGGCGGAGATGGGTGGAGATGGGCAGATGGTGGGAGATGTAGACGGTGGAGATGGGTGTAGATGGGCAGATTGAGGTGGGGATGGAGATGGTGGAGATGGGCAGATGGGTGTGGAGATGTAGATGGTGGAGATGGGTGTAGGTGGTCAGATAGGGCTGGAGGTGGCAATGGTGGAGATGGGCAGATGGGTGTGGAGATGTAGATGGTGGAGATGGGTGGAGATGGTCAGATAGGGGTGGAGGTGGCGATGGTGGAGATGGGTGGTGATGGGCAGATGTGGGGGGAGATGTAGATAGTGGAGATGGTCAGATAGGGGTGGAGGTAGAGATGGGTGGAGATTGGCAGATGTGGGTGGAGATGGGTGGAGCTCTCTAAGCTCCATGCATATGGCTGGTGACGGTGGTGATGGCACTGTTTGCGGCAGGACGCGGGCGGTGGTGATGGTGGAGGCCTTCATGCTCCTCCCTCCCAGTGTGAACCGCAGCGAGCCGTCCTGTTCTGCCTCGGTACAGCCCGGCGTCTGCATCAACGCCAGCGTCTGCTTCAGAGTCCGCGGGAGGCGCATCTCTGGGCACATCGGTGAGGGACCCTGAACCTAATGCTATCCCATGCCTTCACCCCTGTGCTGCAGCAGGGGTTTCATTTCCACACCCACGCCACGTTTCTAAAACTTCCCACGGCGCTGTCATTAGGTTGACAGTACTTAGTTGAGTTATTAAATTTAAATTAATTTATTGTATTATTTCAAATTTGATTACAGTTCAGTGGTCAAAGATCACCGTTTAGGGGTCACCCTCAGTTACCCTGTTAGTGGCACAGCACTCTGAATACTGAACCCAGAATGACTAGAGATCACCCTTTATCTACCTCAAGTCTTTAAATTATTTAAAGGGAATTGACCCTCGGCACTTACGAATTCAGATGTCTCTATTTGACTTTGTTAGCGGATCATTCCATCAGCATGCGAGAGAAAACACAATCACACATACAAAAATATAAGCTTTAATGACAAATAATTCAGAAAATTAAGCAGTTTGGTTGTAATATGGGATAAGGATACTGGCACAGTATAGCACAATACAACTCTGTACATATAAGGTCAGATGTGAACATATTAGAATAATTGTTCATAAGTGATGCGCTATCTCAACAAGGTTGCTGGGTACCGCTACTCAGAAACTCACTATGAACTAACACAATTCTACACACATAGCCTATGAATAGTATGAGACAGACAACAATCAATTACACTCGACTCATAACACAAAGGTCTTTAACCATACAATTAGGTTTACAGTCCGGCAGATGTCTTGCTACTGCTGGCCTCGTATGGATGCACGCATAAATAGGTAATGGTCGGTTACACCTCGAATTATGGCGTTACTTACAAGTCAGACTGTGGAGAGGAGAGGAAGAGAGGAAAGAAGGAGGAGAAAGTGATGAGGAGAAATGCAGCTTGGGACAGGCCAGCTTGATCAGTGACACCGGACTCCCAACACGAGCCCGTCTGTACTTCAAGGCGCAGACACAAGGTTCCAAATCAGTGCGAACACTTGGAAGTGCAACGGTACAGCGATCCAGGGTTATTCGGCGGGGACATCGAGGTTAGGGTAGCTTCATAAAAACCAATGTGAGCCACGGCTCGGGTACACAGGAAAAAGGAAAAAGAAAAAATTTGAAAAAGGGCCGGCCTTGGTGACCATTGACTTAAAGTTCCTGGCCGGGTAAGAGAGCGGTCTGAGCTGTCATTGGCTGTTTGGGGGGCAGGTTTCAATAACTTTTGTAAAATATTTATTCCGTTTTTATCTAATTGGATAATTATTTAGCAATGCAAGAAAGGTGAATATACGTTTCCCCCCAACCTTCGTTGTGAATATTAAAAGATAACCATACCATACGTGATTAATTTTGGTTCAGGTTACAGGAAAATGAAGAACTATGAAGGACTGGAGTTAAACCTGCAGACACTGCGGCCCTCCAAAACTGGAGTTAAACCTGCAGACACTGCGGCCCTCTGAAACTGGAGTTAAACCTGCAGACACTGCGGCCCTCCAGGACTGGAGTTAAACCTGCTGACACTTTGGCCCTCCAGAACTGGAGTTAAACCTGTAACACATAGCACCTCTCCAGGACTGGAGTTAAATCTGCAGACACCACAGCCCTCCAGGACTGGAGTTAAACCTGCAGACACTGCGGCCCTCCAATAATGGAGTTAAACCTGCAGACGCTAAAGCCCTCCAGGACTGGAGTTAAACCTGCAGGCACTGCAGCCCTCCAGGACTTGAGTTTGACTGCCCTGGTGAGCTGTAGGACGGTAGGGAGAAAGCACCTGACTGTGTCTGTCTACTGGTTTTGGCAGGGCTGCTGTACAACCTGACCGTGGACGTGCGGCGGAAGGAGGGCTTCCCGCCCCGCTTCTCCTTCAGCGGGAATGGGACGTCCAACACCACGGCGGGGAGGGCCAAAGTCAAACATGAGCAGCTCTCCTGCGTCACCCACCAGGTTTTCATGAGGGTGAGTAAGCCGGGCCCCCGGCTGATGCACACTACACCCCTGCTGATGCACACTACACCCCTGCTGATGCACACTACACCCCTGCTGATGCACACTAGACCCCTTCTGATGCACGCTACACCCCTGCTGATGCACACTACACCCCTGCTGATGCACACTACACCCCTGCTGATGCACAGTACACCCCTGCTGATGCACACTAGACCCCTTCTGATGCACGCTACACCCCTGCTGATGCACACTAGACCCCTTCTGATGCACACTACACCCCTGCTGATGCACAGTACACCCCTGCTGATGCACACTAGACCCCTTCTGATGCACGCTACACCCCTGCTGATGCACACTAGACCCCTTCTGATGCGCACTACAGCCCTGCTGATGCACGCTACACCCCTGCTGATGCACACTACACCCCTGCTGATCCACACTACACCCCTGCTGATGCACACTACACCCCTGCTGATGAACGCTACACCCCTGCTGATGCACACTCGACCCCTGCTGATGCACACTACACCCCTGCTTATGCACACTACACCCCTACTGATGCACATTAGACCCCTGCTGATGCACACTACACCCTTGCTGATGCATGCTACACCCCTGCTGATGCACACTAGGCTCCTGATGTTTGTGTGATCAAGGATGCTGATCTATGCAGTACTGGTATTAATAATCGGTGGGCAGGATACTGCTCAAGCCTCTATAACTACCTGGTAGATATGGAGGACTAAACATGCCAAAATGAAATAAATAAAACATGGAATTATATAAATAAATATTAGGGCTGTCAAAGTTAACATGATAATTCATTATAGCAATATGTGAAATTTTAAAGTTACGAAAAGTTCTATCAGCAACTTTTTTCGCTAGCCAGCATAGCTAGAAAACGTTATTTTGCTCAGAAATAAATGCTGCAAATGATATAACGAAACACCTGACAGTGATACCATATTTACATTTCAGTAGCCTACTACTGCAGCCTAACTAGTTTTGCGGTTTCACTCTATTTACTCATTTAATATACTCCTTAACAATAAAATAAAGCAGCATTTTCTGTGGGGATCCATGTTTTCCCCAGTAAAACAGCGTGAATGCAGTTTTTCATTGTCTGGGCATTGTTCAGAAGAAGCAAGCTGCCCTGTTGTCTAACAATGTAAACAGGCTTGTCTGTTTAAGCAACTGGCTCGGTGCACAGAAATAGAAGTATAGCCTAAATGTTGTATCCAAAGAATTGAAAGTATATAGCCTATAGGGGTGTGCAGAGACATCATTATCTGTATCTGTATCTGTATCTGTTCAACCAACAAAATTATCTGTATCCGTAGTCGGAATGGGCGGGGCTTAAACCGGAAGTGGATGGGGCATAACCGGAAGTTTGTATTTTAATGTCTTAGCAAAGCCCCTAGTGGTTGGCACGCCGGCGTGCCGAGATTACTGAACTCAGACATTCAGTGCTACTGCAACCGAAGTATGAGTTAAAAACAGAAACGCTTTGTTTTAGTTTCATAAGTAGACCACACATGACAACTATGCCGAATACGGAGTTTTGCCACGCCACCATTGTCACTCTGGTCCTTCATTTAACACGCACCCCCTCCCTGCAACTACACCCCCCACCCATGACATAATGAACAATATTGTCTATCTGCGCATTCATACAAATATTCTTTCACCACTCAAATATCGTATTCCGTCATAGCAACAAGATAAATCCAACAATAGCCCTAAGATATGCAAATACAGCAGTGAAAATGCTGCTCACTGAATAATGAAATAAACGAAACAAAGTTTTAAAAAATGATACCATGTTATTCTACAGTCAATATCTGGGACTAAGTATTGAATAAATATACAACCTTACCGTTGGTTTTACGCGTAGAGGTGTCCCTTTTGAGACTGAGTGGTCATATATTGTCTTGGACAATCCGTTTGTGAAATATATGCGCATTTGTGATGCTTGGGTAGGCTACTTTCCAAAATAGCTGTGAGTAATACCACATGTGTCGTTTACGGCTTTGTCGCCCTTTTTAGTACAGTCTGGCTTCATTGACATTTAATTTATTCAGTAGGTGTATAAGCTTTCTAACGATGTATAACATCGTCTAATTTTGCTTTTGGAATAGCGTTTTTTTAGGTCAGCATAAGCAAAACTTTTCTTATCATCGCATTCACTTAGGAGTCACTCTGTGGTAGCAGTAAAAGACGCTGCACCTAACGAAACATGGTCAACAATTTTTCGTAATTTCTTGGAAAATGCTATTATTATTGAGGACTTCTGGGTATAGGTAAGCCATATGTTTGCTGATAGACCTAGCTGACATCGTTTTCTGGAGCAAAACAGAAGCAAATAAAACAGTATCATTGATTTACTGTCTCCATCTACTAAACATAGATAAGATTTCATCATTGCTATGTAAGTATTACTGATCAAAATACTTCAGTTATATAAGTTATTTTTTAAATTGAGGTTCATTAAATAGGTTAGTGGTATTATATAATGTGGATGTTTTACACTGTAATGTAAGCGTTAGTTAGTAGTGAAATAATTTTTGTGAAGCATGCAACGGTGATGACGTGAGAGTTGGAACATTGCCAAAACGTGGTGGACAGTTGAAAATTGTTTTCATGTCGTCCCATCGCCATACAAGAAAACATACGGGAGTACAGAGTATAGAAATACATACAAGAGTTAATTATTACACATTTAGGTACTGTACCAAATTGTGTGACAATATTTTTGCATTATTTTTAATCTGATAGCAATGTTTCATCTTAAACCTTCATAAGGGGCTCATTTATATGCTTTATAATGGACAAAAAGCATTTTATTCATTTTTGGAGAGATTTTGGATATGTTTCTGGACACCTAGATATTTTAGACCACTGTAGTGACAAGAAGGCTTGTAATTCACACTTGAAAATGATGCAACAGTGAGTTTCTTGAGTCAAAACAATTGATTCGTAGTGAAATACGTGAATTTTTTGTGATTTACAGCCATGCATAATTTAAACATTTTGAATCGATTTGGAGACGCTGGGTACACTGCTTAGTTTTTGCTTCATAAATTTATAGTAGTTCTACATATCCACCCTTAGATTTTATGAACATGTGGTCAAGATGTTTTTGATCTAGCACATTTATAGTTTATCTGCTGTATATTTGCAATCTCTCAGTATTTCACTGCAAACTAAAAAAGTGCAAATTCATTTTTGATTTTTTGTCTAGACAATTGCATTTGTGGCACCTTATTTCTTCCAAAATTATGAATATAATCTAATCTGCGTTAGTATTAAATGGTAAATGGACTGCATTTATATAGCGCTTTTATCCAGTATTGTAAATTGTACAAATGTCTTGCTTCATTTAAGCCATTTTCAAGTCTCTGTGGTGTTCACATCTGGAGTTATAAAGCTTTAAATAGGGTACCCCCTAAATGGGCAAGGATTGGCAAGATTTGGCATGTGCGTTAAGGGGTTAATTGAATTCCAATAATAAATAAACATACATTTGCATAAAGCAAGCATATTTGTCCACTCCCATGTTGATAAGAGTATTAAACACTTGAAAAAGGTTTAAGGTACATTTTTGAACAGATAAAAAATGTGTGATTAATTTGTGATTAATCGCAATTAACTATGGATCAATCATGCAATTAATCGTGATTAAATATTTTAATTGATTGACAGCCCTAATAAATACATAAATAAATAATGTAATTGGTCAATAATTATATAAATAATTATATAAATAAATTATATAAATACTATTTTTTTTGAAGTTGAATTAAATTGAATTAAATCGTTGTCACCTCATGATTGTCCTTTTCACAATAACATACTTGTAACACATTCTATTTTATTTCATAATATCATGTTGTATTTACCAGTGTCTTTTCAAATTACTTATTTCCGAATGGCGTTTTTACAGTAATTTCAAACTCTATTTTCCATTGCATAATGAGACTTTTCAAAATGGTAAAACCTTTCAATCAACATGAGTAGGGAGTGATCACTCACGGTCATTGGTTGCTCACACATTCAAGCAAAAGCAGTAACGTTGCAAATGTCGATCTGCATGTTAAAATTATAGCTAGCTAGTTCGGTAAGCCGTAGTGCTGTAGCTATTGATGCACTAGTTACTCCACGCACATTCATTCCCAACATAGGGTGCAAATCAGCAAACAATGCTTCCACAAATGTATTGAATGATTGCAGATCCTTTACTGGAATGAAAGCAAGTTGCAAAAACACGAAACGCACAGGTTAAAGTTATCATGATGATCTAACAATCTGTGATTAAGAACATTGCTTGCTTGCTACGTAGCTAGCGGGGCTAATGTGGCTAGCCATCCCACTCGAACTACCTGCCTAGCAGGGTTGGTGAAGTGTCTTCATGGCTGTCTCCCAAAAGATAGGCAGAAGCTAGTTTTAACTAGTCACTAGCAAATGAAAGTGCCTTTATTTAGATCCAACAGTCAAATGTTGGCTTCATTGTTTTTTCATAACTATGCTAGCTAGGAACATCACTGAATAAGAACCTACTGTTTGGTCGCTAACCAGTTATCAGGGCTAATGCTGCTGGCCATCCCACTCACTGTTCCTGGCCAGCAGGGCCGTCTCCCTTATTACTGCCTCCTCAAATGCTGACAGAAGCTAGAAAGCTAGTTTTAACTAGCTGCTTAGCACATGCCAGTGCCATTGTTTTGATCCAGGTCTCATTTCCTTAACTTTTTATTCATTATTCAGCTTACGTTTGAAAATTGTTTTCTTGTCGTGTACCGAAAACATCTGCATCATATAGTCAGTGGATGCAATACCTTGCCTCTCCTAACTGAATATTATGTTATAGCATTGAAACGAGCATAGGTAGCTATCTAACTACCAGCCCACAGATTTGACCCATTGCACCAGGCACTGACCAGAACAAGATCAAATAATCAATTGCAAAAGATTACGAAATCAGTGGGCAGGTCCAGCCCCGCTGGGTTTGATTGAAGGAAGTATTACCATTTTGAAATGCGTCATGAAAAACGGCGTTCAGAAATAAAAACGCCATTTGGAAAATAAGTAATTCGGAAAAGTTTCATTATTAAATGAAAAATTATATTCGGAAATACGACATGTTATTATGAAACAAAATATAACTTTATTGTGAAAAGATCAGCCATGAGGTGTGAATTATTTAATTATTTCAAGATAAAATGAAGTATTGATTTAATTATTTACAAATGTGTGTATTTATTTATATATTTATTTATATAATTCCACATTCATTTAATTATTTTATTTTGACACATTTAGTCCTCCATAGGCAGAGGTAGTAACTGAACTGAAAAGAATGAGAACTTTGGATATACAACAAAAGAAACATACACCGTGGAACCTAATCAAATTGTAAATATTATTATGTAGCCGAGGGCAGCAACCGCGTCAAAACCAAAACCAAAACCAAAACCAAAAAAGAGCCACACGAGAGAGCCAGAGAACCGCAGACAAACGTGCACATCACAAACGTGCGCACACACGCACGTACATGGCACATGCATGCCCACACACACACAATCACACACACACACGTACACATTTACACACAAACACATGCAAACATATACTCGCAAGAAAGGCATGTGGAGGAAGCTGGAAAGAAACACAAAACGCTGGTAACATCATATCCTCAAAAAAACCCATCAGCCTGCTTTCTGCCTGGACACTTGGGATGGAAGGGAACTGTAAGAATGACATGATTGCAAGGCTCAACACAGTCAGAGAGACAGAGCAGACTCAACACAGTCAGAGAGACAGAGCAGACTCAACACATTCAGAGAGACAGAGTAGACTAAACACAGTCAGAGGGACAGCAGACTCAACACAGTCAGAGATAGAGCAGAATCAACACAGTCAGAGAGACAGATCAGACTCAACACAGAGAGACAAAGCAGACTCAACACAGTCAGAGATAGAGCAGAATCAACACAGTCAGAGAGACAGAGCAGACTGAACACAGTCAGAGAGACAGAGGAGACTCAGCACAGTCAGAGACAGAGCAGACTGAACACAGAGAGACAGCGCAGACTGAACACAGTCAGAGACAGAGTAGACTCAACACAGTCAGAGACAGAGCAGACTCAACACAGTCAGAGAGACAGAGGAGACTCAGCACAGTCAGAGACAGAGCAGACTCAACACAGTCAGAGAGACAGAGCAGCCACTAAACAGTTTTTTCATGTCTCAAAGTTGACATCAGTCAAACTTTGATTTCATCAGATTTCTGTTTTTGTTCTCATGTGACAGCAGAGTATCAAAATCCCTCACGACCAAAATCCGGTGAAGAATTCTGTGGTTAGTGACCCCCATTTGCGCTACGGTGTTAAGTGTGTGCACCACCGCATCAGCGAGACAAAAATGTACGCGATAGAAAGTCGAATAGTGCAAGCTGTATGGCAATCTTAAGATTTTGTTGGTCATACATTATATTCAGAGCCTAGCATTTGTGTGTTGTGTGCTATTAGTGACAATGACGGTTGTTGATAGAAATGCCTGAGGGTTTGTTCCAGGTGGGGAATTGGTACAGTATGTTTGCTTTGAGTAGAGGAGTCACACATGGTGCAGGCAGAGGTGCTGGCATAGACTGTTATTACAGAGAGGACCTGGGTGTGTCAAAGTGTGTTAAAGCACTTTAAAGTGTGTGAAAGTGAGTTAAAGCACTTTAAAGCATAGGCGTAGATTTTGGGGGGGACACACAATATTTGGAACACGTGCATTTGTCCCCCCCAATAAAAACATGAAAGAAGCATTTCCACCATAAATTGATGCAGAAAAGGAACAAATTGGTGCATAAAATTCACCAGAATGCAGGAAATTAAGTGTTTGACGCTCAAAATTTCCCCCCAGACCCCCCACTTAATGTGTCCCCTCCAATGTTCAAATGAAACATACGAGTATGATAGTCTGTTAAAACACTTTGAAGTGTGTGAAAGTGAGTTAAAGCACTTTAAAGTGTGTGAAAGTGTGTAAAAGCTCACAAGGCTAAAACAGAACAGAAAGAAGTACCTGAATAGGTTACCTGCTGCGTGCACAAGGTTTGAGCTCTCACAAATTTTAGCGAGCGATTCTCAGCTCTCATTTATGGATTTATCTTCTCTCTACAGAAAGATGTGCGAGATATCTTCACCCCAATTTACTTTGAGGTGAGGTATGAGCTGGGAGACCATAACGTCATTCGGTCCGCGTCCAAGAGCTTCCCTGCGCTGAAGCCTGTGCTGCAGCAGCGAGAGGGACTGACCAACACAGTGCTCAACAAGGCAAGTGGGCGGGTCTGCGACTTCCTCCCGCTGCATCCTTTCTTCAGAGAGCTTTTGGGCTCTACGTTCATTTTGAATACTGAAAATTTGTATTTAAAGTCATTGCTTTTAAATTCTGTACACCCTTACATACTGCTCAGCTGGCAGCCATTCAGTGCCCCCCCCCCCCCCACAGCAGCTTAATGGCAGCTGTACAATAGGGGCTGTCATGCTGGAGAGCTTTCAATCGCACATTTTCATGATTTTTTTATTTGTTTAAATAATCCTATTCCATTCGCCCACAGACTGAGTTCGCTCGACACTGTGCCTGGCCTAACTGTTCATCCAATCTGCAGCTGTCTGCGAGACTGGTTTTACCACAGTAAGTATGACATATCTGCCATTTCTGCTGTGTAGCACTGAACATGTCTGTGTTTGTTGTCTGAGAGTTGATCCTGGGTTCATTTGGTACTGAGACACACAGAGACACAGTGTGAGGACCTTAAGCAGCCCGGTTCCTGTTCTCGTAATGGGTGTTAATCTGACTCTCATTCTTCAGCAGAAGTAGCCTGTTGTTTCACACCTCTCAGCAGTGGTTCCATTTCACGTACCTTACGATGTTTGTGGTTTTAACCCTGTAGCACCCTCTTTGTAACATAAGCATGAAACTGAAAAAAACAGAAATAAAACGGTTACTATTCTTGAACCCGTTTAACTATGGGAATAAACTTTTGAAAGGTAACCCTTGGTTATTCTATTACTCTGAATATTACCGAAACAAATTAACAGAAGCGTATCATGTAACCAGTTTGATTGAGGCATATGCGGCAGTGTTGTATAATGGGTAAGGGGCTAGCCTTGTAACCTAAAGATCACAGGTTTGATTCCCAGATAGGAGCAAGGTACTTAACCAGCATTGTTTCAGTAAATATCCAGATACGAGTTTCACCATAAACATTTCACCATAAAAATGGAAAGAATACAGTGAATGCAAATAAACCTGCTCTGGTCCAAATACGGGTCGGTGAAACTTAAGGGGTTAATGACATAACGTGGCAACCACAGAGACACAGCACTTATTTCCTGCATCGGACAAATTTCCTGTGTTGCCTCCTTAGAGAAACCCAGAGCATTGAAGTTCAGAAATAAGCATGAGTGAGTGAACAAGATGCACTGATGGCAAAAGGAGGAACTGAAAGGTCAGAATCACATTGTGAAATAGAACATTTAACAGACAGGCAGTTATTCTCAGAAAGTTTTTTTGAAATTTCTTGGGGCCCTCCATGTTTAGGAAAGTGCCTGTGCCTGTGCCTGTTATGGTATCTGTATGTGTGTGTGTGTGTGTGTGTGTGTGTGTGTGCGCGTGTGTGTATTCATATGTGTACGTCTGTGTGCAAGACCAGTAGAGGAGTTATTCAATACTCCTGGTGCACACCTGGTTCTCTCGGCTTCGAAACAAAAGGATGGTAAGTCCCTCATTGCCATGGAAATACTACCAGTTTCTACTTTCACATGGGTCTACTTTCCTGAACCAAAATGTAAAAGCCAAGAGCAAAGCCACAGTACTCTCCTCAAGCTGGAGCTGACAATCTCTTTTCAACTTTCAGAGCTTTCCTGGGGAAGGGGTGGTGCCTGATGCTTTGCAAGGCATTCTGGGGAACAGTGGCGCGTTGGTTTCACTGGTGGTTCCAAAGGCCCTTGAATAGGCCGGGAGTTGCAGGAGTCACGCGTTTGTGTGTGCAGAAATGACTTTCTGCCAGAGTGGTGATACCATCTGATAATTGGCACTGTGGAAGGATGACATTATTATAAACCCTCTCTCGTGCAGGAGCCACAGAAACATGTCCTACTTTGCGCTGGGAAATGGGAAGACCATCATGCTGATGGTGACGCTGGTCAATGCGGGGGACGATGCCTTCCTGCCAGTGATACACCTGCGGTTTCCGAGCAACATCTACTTCATTAAAGTGCTGAATGCAGTAGGATCCTCTCTGCATCTCTTGAAGAAAAGTGTGTGTGTGTGTGTGAGTGTGTATGTGTGCGTGAGAGTCTGTGTATGACTGTGTGTGTATGTGAGTGTATGGATGTCTATGTGTGTGTGAGTTTGTGTATGACTGTGTATGTGTGAGTGTATGTCTGTGTGTGTGTGTGTGTGTGTGTGAATGTATGTCTGTGTGTGAGTGTGTATGTGTATGTTTGTTAGGGTTGGGCCGAAAATTTTGGGTTGGGAAAATTTTTTAACCGGTTTGGTATTAAACCAAATACTGGACCGGACCGGACCAGTAATACCGAATTTTACCACTAAAATCGCACGTGACTCAACCACTCCCGAGTGGAACATAATGAGAGCCCATGAATGAGAGTGTAGCGGCTTTACCGTTGTCAAGCAAAACTCTGGTTGGTAGTTCTATGTAGACCGTTGGTATGCAAAAACTCTGGTTGGTAGTTCTATTTGCACCGTTGTTAAGCAAAAACCGTTCATTCTATGAAAATAATGATGCTATCAAGAAAAAATAGTTCCTTCTCGTTTTATACCATACAATTAGCACCAATTTTCATCATTTTTGTCATTACATTATTTAATGAAACTGCATGAAACCATAAGTCAATAAAATTAATCTCTCTAGCACTGTCTTGCTTTTTAAAAGGCTGGATTTTGATTTTAGAACTGTTAAAACACCAAGGTGTCCCGTTACTGAGAAATAATGCCCACCCTTGGACCAATAAGAATCGAGTATTTAGCCAAGCCGTTGTATAATGAAATTGGATCTCCTTGTTGCCAGCCTCAGCACTAAATTGCGCACGGCCTGTCAATCTTTTTTTTTTTTTGCACTCAGACACTAGTGGCTCCGTTTATAAACAAACATAATATTGTTAATCATGTTGTCATATTGTTTATTACTAATGCAATACAAGTTTGATTTAGCGCCGTCGGCACAGGTTGCTGATGTAGGCTACTTTTTAATTTGTCAGCAGGCTACGTCTCATAATGACAAATGCCGGTTCAGTCGGTTCGCATAAAATCAAACCAGTTTAAGCTCATACACCGGACTGGACCGGCAAAACTGGAAACCAACCCAACCCTAGTGTGTGTCTGTGTATGACTGTGTGTGTGTGCGTGTGTGCGCGTATGTATGTGTGTGTGTGTGTGTGTCTGTGTATGACTGTGTGTGTACCAGTCAAAAGTTTGGACACACCTGCTTAAACCAGTTTTTTCATGATTAAAAATGCTTTAAACTGTATAAACGTGACTATAAACACTTAATATTTCATTATATGATATATGTACTTATATAAGCAGATAATCTTAAATGGATTGCATTCAAAAGTTTGATTTTTAAATGAAAATGGAAATCTTGTAAGCTCATTGGGGGGGGGGGGGGAGGGTGCATTGTTTTGTTATTTAAATATCTTGGTACGTATTGGTGTTCATGATCACATCTACCTTAACAGGTGCTCCAGAACCTGTAGAATTTTTCATATTTAAAAAAAAATGAAGACCACCTGCCGTATTTCAAAATGCATGGGGTATATTCCTACACCATTTTCACCACATGCAGTGCCATATATTTCCAGTGAAGGGTAGAAGGGTGAAACTGATGTAGGAATATACCCCATGCATTTATGAAATATGGCGGGTGGTCTATTTTTTTTTAAATATGAAAAATTCTACAGGTCCTGGAGCACCTGTTAAGATAGACATCATAATGAACACCAGTACGTACCAAGATATTTAAATAACAAAACAATGCAGCCCCCCTCCCAATGAGCTTACAAGATTTCCATTTTCATTTAAAAATCAAGCTTTTGGATGCAATTCACTTAAGATTATCTGCTTATATAAGTACAGATATCATATAATGAAATATTAAGTGTTTATAGACAAGTTTATACAGTGTGTGTGTGTGAGTGTGTGTCTGTAGGTGTTGAGTCTGTGTGTGTGTATGTTTGTGTGTGGGGGTGTATATGTGTGTGTGTGTGTGTGTGTTGGTGCATGTGTGTGTGTTTGTGTGTGTATATACACATACAGTATATAATTGTTGTTTATAATATTGTTTTATTTGTGTTTCTGAATGTGTTTGTATTGTGCTTTGACATCATAGGTCTAATTGCTATGCCAGTTAAACTCTATTGGGAATTAACTACACAGGATTAGCAGTATTTTGATAAGAGTTGGGACCTTGTAGCCTGGCTGCTGGCTAGGCTGGGAGGGTCTAACTTTGTAAGTCAAAATGTAGTGCAGGCACATACAAAATAAATTCACAGGCTTGGGTTATAGGGATAAACATGTACCGTAATCAGTGCTCCAAAGAGAATGAATTGGGACGAAGTTTCTACCTATGTTATGTGCTGGCCATGTCTGACCCAGGCCACTGCAGGTAGAGGTTTCGTTCACACTGCTAACACTGTGGCTGCTGGTATCTATAGCTCAGAGAGGGGGATCCTGTGCTTTCAGGAGGAACGGCGCGTGACCTGTAAACCTGCTGAAGAGGAGAACGTTCCGGTCGGAATGGACTGCAGTGTGGGAAGTCTGTACATGAGTAGTCTGGACAAAGTATGAACAGCCTCTCTTTTACAATTTACTGTTCAAAAATAAGCACTTTCATACATTCTCCATAAAAATGTCTGCAATGAACTCCACGTCCTTTTTACAAACATCCTCATAAACCAGCCAGATGCTAGAACATTTTGGCCACCTTGTTTCACCTCTCTCTCTCTCTCTCTCTCTCTCTCTCCCCCTCTCTCTCTCTCTCTCTCTCTCACAGCTCAAATTCAGCTTCCTCCTGGATGTAAACCACAGCAGTAACGCGGGAGACCTTAACGTGACGGTCAGCACTCACTGGTAAGTGCTTCCAGACCTTCCTGTGCTCACATTGTGAGAATGAAGCCCACTTTCAGCACAGGGAGTAAGAATGCTCTGGACTGACTCTGGGTCATATCATGCTGTTACTCAGGCCTGTGACAGCTTTGAAACTAACATGACCAGCAGGCAAATATGGATGGGTTAATGGGTAAAGTGTGTTTTACCAGTAGAGATGAGAACAGGTAAACATACAGTCCAGTGAGTTACATCATTGTATAGAGGATCAGGCGGTGCTTCTTTGAAAAGCATTGGGTCTTACAGGTAGACCTGAGTCTTACACATACTGCAGCACAAATGTTGTTTTCAAGTCTGTATCTGATTATTTTCATGACCAATGATAAAAAGCCATGGCCAGATGTGCTGTGTTAAACAATTACATTTTTACGATAAAGACTAACTGATTGTGTTGTTAATGTCATTGTTTTCCCATTTTTTGAAAATAAATGGCCCACATTTGACCTTTCTTAGCGACAACTATGAAAAGGAAGACTTTCTCCATGACAACTATGCCCAGCTAACATTACCACTGAGACATGGGATTGGACTAAATGTTCATGGGTAAGCAATTAGCCTGACAATAATTATTTTCATATTTTGCATTACTTTAGTCAGTAATTTGGACTCCATACTAGAAGCAAGTAACAGCTTCTGGTTTCCATATGAGGTCAGGTAGAACTGTTAGATGGCTGTAATATGGGGTTATTGTTGTCTCATAAATCATTAAATTAAGAATATGATTCTTTCACACTAATATTTTTTGTATCTTACAAAATTGGTTCACAAACATAATTGGTTTGCAAATATGATTTTGCACTCACTTTTCATCTCCCAAACAGACAAATGTAATAATATTTAAGAATTTCTTGACAGACACTGTTTTTTGGGGAAAAGATTTACCGATGTATGGGCATTCATTTGACACTGACTGGGCATGCATTTACGCGTTGTCTGGGACCTGTGGAATTCCTTGCATGAATCTGTTGATTTTTGAGACATCCTCAGTGCAAGATGTAATTTGTTTGTGAGTGCAAAAACATATTTGTTAACCAGTTATTTTTATTTGTGAACCAATTATTTTGTTAGTAAGAAAAATAATTGTGAATCTCTTTTAATTTGTATGAGATTCATACTATGTATGCAGTGGTTTATGAGACAGGAGTACCCTGTGCTGGAAGGTATCTCCTCGGGACTGCCTTGTTCTCTGCTCCATTGCACAGAATCCCAACTGCAGCTCTGCTAGCAATAAAACTACCACATGCTTCCATTTCACTACACAGCAGAATATAAATAGTTAATTAAAGGCTGCACTGGTTAAAAAGTAATCTATCAGCATGAAATGTACTCTAACATAAAACATAAAATGTACTCTACTAACAGTGGTTAAAACCAGAGGTCGTAAAAGTGCTAAATATAATACTTGGGTTAAAGTAAAGATACAACCATAAAATCATTACTCTAGTAGAAGTGCAAGTGATCTATTTCAACAAAAAAAACTTGAGTCAAAGCCTCCAAGTCAGTGGGTTTTAATGTATTCAAGTTTTCAAAAGTACAATTTGAAAAAACATTTTCCGTACAGCATCCAACATCTCTGTGTAGTGTAAAGACGTAAGGTGCCACATTGCCAGTTGAAAAAAGGGGCAGGCATGTTTGAATTCTCTAGTGCCTTCTTTGTTTACCCCGAGATGGGAAATAAGTGCCTTTACTTACTGTAGTAGGTAATTCCCCAGGCTCTGTTCTCTGTAGCTGCATACAGGTAACAAATACCTGTATATGTATACTTACATATACAATACAAAGTATTGTAACTGTAAGTATACATAATAAAAGTAAGCTTAGTTTCCTAGTCATATTTTTCAAAAACGAAATTATCTAAAATCAATAATAAATAATTTAACAAGACGAACTCTTCATACCTTAATTCATTTGTATGACTCATATGCGTGTCCGACCCGAACCACTGACTGCACATTCACTTTTCATGTGCCCTCCAACAGGGTAAGGCAGGTTGTGACAACATTATGATTCATTCCTTTATTGAACATGCAAACGTAATGTTAACCTAATGTTACCGTGCTAATGTTAGTTGAGATAGCCTGGGGTCGTCACAACCTTAAGCTAATTAATGTTTGCGCTACTGTAAGATTAAACAAGACCAGGTTAAAACCTAGTATATGGCTCGACCTAACACACATGATCCGGCCGACCAATGGTGTAACTTCATCACTCACTCACTCAGTCACTCACTCAGTCACAGACATTCGTGTTTGTAGGGCTGGCCCCGCTGTTGCGATCCAGCTAAAAACGTATGGTCATCAATGAATGTGCTGTATGTTAAAGGCAATCACTAGACTAACTTTAATTCTAATTACCTTAGCTGGGAATCTCCATTAAAAAATATTTCTATGGTTACAGATAGCAGCAGCAAACACTTTCCTGCTTGGCTAATAACAGCACACTAACATTTGCTAGCTAGTTTAGTTCATCTTGGGTTGAATAAGCAGTTGACAACGTTATTTAGCTTACCTCGATATGCTTGCTTTGATGGCACTTATTTCTGACAAGCAAAGTAGACACTTCATCTTGTTTGAGTCGTTTTGCATGCCAACAAAAGTAAATATTTCTTTTAAATAAGGCCATGGATGGTCGTCAGTGCACTAGCACTGGAAATGGTGGGTTTGTTGTCGCTCTCGGCAGCCATCTCCGCTCCTGCCCTTTCGAAGTTTCTGGCTACTGACTTTAGCATGTAGCTACAATCAGTTACTTTTAGCTACTAAACAGGCACAGAATGAGACCCGCTAGCCAACGCACTCATGTTGGCACTGAACAGCGTATATGCGAGGGCAAGTCAAGTCAGTGTACACCATATACAGTTGGTGTACACCATGGCACATAATCTCAATTAAGTCCTACCAGCACTACCTCCCGCCTAATAATACAATTCCCTGTAGATGGCAGCATCATCCTTTATCAACCACCCAAAAAATAATTTTCTGTGCTCTATTGATCTTGCCTGGTGTGATTGAGCCTGCCAATATGACCAGAAGGCAGGATTTGCACTTTTTGAGAGTATTTCATTGGTTCCAATACACCAGACAAGATCAGTAAAGCATAAAAAGTTATTTGAATCCAAACCAAATATGTATTTGACCCAGGTCTGATGTTTTCACCACATTATACCAGCAAAATCCAGAGAAAATTTGGTCAATACGTACGAACGAACGAATTTGGTCAATACGTACGAAATGTAACAAGTAACGACTGTCAATATAAATGTATTTCAGTAAAAAGTACATAAGTTCTTTATAGATGTAGTGGCGTAGAAAGTGAAAATTGCTAATATTGTTTATTGTCAGCAAACGTACAAAGTCACCAATATCCTATTTAAGTATAGTAAAGAAGTACATGTAACTTTTTACTTACCACCACTGGTTAAAACCAATGTTGATGAGATGAGGAGTTAGGTTAATTCTGATTAGTTCTGTTAATTTGGTTAGTTTTGGTTCATTCCTACAGAGATCATTAATTGGCCACAGGAAGGGTTGATACCTCAGTCTTTCTCTCTTCTTCATTGTTCAGTCTTTCTCTGTTTTTCACTGTTCAGTCTTTCTCTTCTTCACCCGCAGTTTTGTTTCTCCAACGGCGTTTGTTTTTGGAGATATGGACGATTCTGGTTGCTATACTGAAAGATTCAATTACACATTCAGGGTAAGTAAGAGCAAAGCAAAGAACACAGATGATATTTGCATCAATAAAATAGTGCAATGTGTCTGTATACCTTTTCATCTTCTGTTTATTATACTTATACCGTGAAAATGTATTTCTGATTTCTTCTATTATTTGTCACACTGAATGATTTCACATCTCTTGACAAAATGTAATATTAGACAAAGGGAAACTGAGTACACATTATTATTTCATTTAATTATTATTTAATTGATTCAACTGATTGAACACAACCAGGCTTGATTGATTGAATCTAAACCTCACTCATCTAAATCTCCCTCATGTTGAACTGTACCATCAGGGGGAAGTAGTCACCACAAAGTTTCTACAACCACACTATGTCAGGATTAAAGGAAATTCCAGAAGGGATGAGAAAAAAGTTGCTGAAATATATCAGTCTGGAAAGTGTTACAAAGCCATTTCTAAGGCTCTGGGACTCCACTGAACCACAGTAAAAGCCATTGTCTCTTAATGTAGAACACTTGGAACAGTGGTGAATCTTTCTAGGAGTGGTTGGGCTGCAAAAATTCAAGGGTACAGCCAGGAAGTCACAGAAGAGCTCAGAAGAACATCCAAAGAACTGCAGGCCTTTCTGAAAGCTAAAGTCAGTGTTCATGACTCCACAGTAAGAAAAAGACAGGGCAAAATGGGATTCTTGGGAGAGCAGCAAGGCAGAAACCACTGCTAATGAGGAGAAACATCAATGCTTGTCTCACATTTGCAAAAAAAAAAAACACCTGGATGATCCCAATGCCTTTTGGGATAATGTCCTATTGAGTCAAACGTGGACCTTGTTGGATGACACGGGTCCTATTGTGTCCGGTTTAAAGCAAATACAGTATTTCACAATAAGAACATCATACCAGTCAAACAGTCAAACTTGGTGGTGGTAGTGTGATGGTGTGGGGATGCTTTGCTGCCTCAGGACCTGGACAATTTGCCATTATTGAAGTAACCATCAATTCTGCTCCTCCTGTACCAGAAAATTCTTAAGGAGAATGTCCAGTCAACTGTTTGTGAGCCGAAGCTGTAGTGTAATGGACTTATTCAGTAAGACAATGATACATAACATGAAAGCAAGACCACATCTGCATGGCTGAAAAGAAACAAAGTAAAAGTTTTGGAGTGGCCAAGTCAAAGACCTGACTTGTGTATCAGGATTCTGCTTGTGTTACCACAATGTTGTTGTTTTTTGCTGAGTTCCAAAGCACTTTGGGCTGTAATGCTTTGAATAAAAGGTGGTAAACACATATTATTATTATTATTATTATTATTATTATGAGCATATATTAAGGCAGATACATGATGTGACATGCTTAATACAATTGCCTGATGTGTTTCAGAACACCAAACCAATACTACCTGAAAGCCTGAGGAGGTATTTCCTGTGCTACCAGAAGTACTGTGTGGGCAGTACTTACAGGTTTTAGTGCACCCCTTTCCTTGCTGGTTTTAGTGCACCCTTTACTTACAGGTTTTAATGCACCCCTTTACTTACAGGTTTTAGTGTGGCCTTGACTTATAGGTTTTACTACACCCCTTTACTTACAGGTTTTAGTGTGGCCTTGACTTATAGGTTTTACTACACCCCTTACTTACAGGTTTTAATGCGCCCTTTACTTACAGGTTTTAGTGTGCCCTTTACTTACAGGTTTTACTACACCCCTTTATTTACAGGTTTTCATGCGCCCTTTTATCTACAGGTTTTACTACACCTTTTTACTTACAGGTTTTTATGCGCCCTTTTATCTACAGGTTTTACTACACCCCTTTATTTACAGGTTTTACTACACCCCTTTACTTACAGGTTTTCATGCACCCTTTTATCTACAGGTTTTATTACACCCCTTTACTTACAGGTTTTAATGCACCCTTCACTTACAGTATTTAATGCGCCCTTTACTTACAGGTTTTACTACACCCCTTTACTTACAGGTTTTACTACACCCCTTTACTTACAGGTTTTCGTGCGCCCTTTTACTTACAGGTTTTACTACACCCCTTTACTTACAGGTTTTCATGCGCCCTTTTATCTACAGGTTTTACTACACCCCTTTACTTACAGGTTTTACTGCGCCCTTTAGTTACAGGTTTTATGGCGCCCTTTTATCTACAGGTTTTACTACACCCCTTTACTTACAGGTTTTAGTGTGCCCTTTACTTACAGGTTTTACTACACCCCTTTACTTACAGGTTTTAATGCACCCCTTTACTTACAGGTTTTACTACACCCCTTTACTTACAGGTTTTAATGCACCCCTTTACTTACAGGTTTTAGTGTGCCCTTTACTTACAGGTTTTACTACACCCCTTTTCTTACAGGTTTTAATGCGCTCCTTTACTTACAGGTTTTAGTGTGCCCTTTTTACTTAAAGGTTTTAATGCTCCCTTTTATCTACAGGTTTAATGCACCCTTTACTTACAGGTTTTAATGCGCCTTTTACTTACAGGTTTTAATGCACCCCTTTACTTACAGGTTTTAATGCGTCCTTTACTTACAGGTTCTAATGCACCTCTTTAGTTACAGGTTTTCATGCACCTTTTTATCCACAGGTTTAATGCACGCTTTACTTACAGGTTTTAATATGCTGTTTACTTACAGGTTTTAATATTCCCTTTACTGACAGGTTTAATGCACCCTTTACTTACAGGTTTTAAATGCTGGTCCAAGCAGAGCCCTGGATGCAAAAGTTCAAATCGATATTCCGAAGTCGTTGGTGCCATATCCATACCGGTTACTCAACATTGTGGAAATACAGGTAAGGAAGTAAATTTTCCGTATAACTGTATCTTCGTAAGTGATCCCATCTTGTGCTTGTGGTGATTTTCCTCTCTTGCTCTCCGGTCCAGTCCTCTCTTGGGTGGTGCTATGCTCCCAACTCCTCCAGAGATCCCAGCGATGTTTGCTCTGTCCCAAAGCCACGTTTCATCGAAGATCTGGTCTTCTTCTTCTCAAAGACCCTGACTCGGCGTATGGTAAATGCTCCTTTTGTACAGTGAGGCATCTTATTAGATCTGATGACTGTCAGTTTAATTTCAAACTGAATCTAGGACAGGAGAGCACAGTTAGGATCTGTGCTAGCACACACAGCTCTGAGAAACCAAAGGTTAGCTGTTTGGAATGGAAGCCTGCATCCACACCCCTGTACTAGGACTCACTGTATGAATGAAAATGAACATCTGTATGGCTCATCCTACTAAGTCCCTGCTCTACAGCATGGTTACAAGTGGTAATTTGACTAATAAACCCTTGGCTTTGTGTCTTGCAGTACTGTATGAAGAACGATGGTCAATGTCTGAATGTGATTTGTAAGCTGGGAGACCTAGACATTGGGAAAGAAGCCACCATTCAGATGGAGGTGGAGCTGAACCCAGCTGTACTCCAGATCTCCCCGGTGAGCATCCACCCTCGTGGGAGGGGAGCCAAAATTAAGGCATCTGCCTAAATCCTGTGGACACCGCTGATCCAAAATAAACATACTGTACTGGGGGAACTTTTTTTGTTTGTTTGTTTTTCATATTTAAAAAGCTCAGGCTTGGATCTGCAGGGTGGATCATACTGTTCTAGGGTCTGTTCTAGTACATGGATGGGCTCTATAGTCTTGGTATCTGTTAAGGCTGTTCTAGTGCATGGATAGGCTCTATGGTCTTGGTATCTGTTAAGGCACTGTTCTAGTGCATGGATGGGCCCCATGGTCTGGTATCTGTTAAGGCACTGTTCTAGTGCATTGATGGGCTCTATGGTCTTGTTATCTGTTAAGGCACTGTACCAGTGTCTGGATGGGCTCCATGGTCTGGTGTCTGTTAAGGCACTGTTTTAGTGCATGGAAGAGACCCATGTTCTTGTATCTGTTAAGGCACTGTTCTTGTGCATGGTCGGGTATCTACTAAGGTATTGTTCTAGTGTCTGGGTGGGCCCCATGGTCTGGTATCTGCTAAGGGACTGTTCTAGTGCATGGATGGGCTCTATTGTCTGGTATCTGTTAAAGAACTGTTCTAGGGCATGGGTGGGCGACATGGCTCAGGAGGTAAGAGCGATTGTCTGGCAGTTGGAGGGTTGCCGGTTCAAACCCCGGCCTGGGCGTGTCGAAGTGTCCTTGAGCAAGACACCTAACCCCTAACTGCTCTGGCGAATGAGAGGCATCAATTGTAAAGCGCTTTGGATAAAAGCGCTATATAAATGCAGTCCATTTACCATTTACCATGGGTGGGCTCTGTGGTCTGGTATCTGTTAAAGGAACCCTGAAATCAACTGTGGAAACCACACCCACAGTGAAGAGTGAATGTAAATATAAATCCGGAGAGAGCAGCAATCCCATGGTCCCATATTGTTTGTAAATGAAGGACCCAGTTTTTTGAAGCAGGAATTCATCTTTTTGAGGTCGTGTTTTTTCTGCTGAGGGTTCCTTGTAAATATGCCTTGTTATGTTTTTTCCTTTGTCTAGGGAAGGCAAGGGATTATGGTGATTGAGACCAGTGCCGTGGCAATGCCCAGGGAAGATCCTTATAACTTGTACATCCAGGAGAACCCCTTGACTACGGCAAGTATCAGTCCCTCTGTCTGGGCTGTGACAGGGGTTACAGTTCTCAGATGGCCGGGTACACACATTTCTCACACATTGTAATGTGTCTGTTCACAGTTTTATTCCTCTGATCAATGGAGAAATTTTCAATGTTACTACTTGGCATTCCCCATAGTCATTCTACCTCTGTCACATCACACCGCATTACATCACATCACATACATTGCATTGCATTACATTACAGCACATTACATGGTATTACATTACATCATGGGTGGCATGGTGGTGCTGTGGATAGCAACTTACAGCAAGAAGGCCCTGGGTTTGAATCTCAGTCAGAGCCTTGCTGTGTGGAGTTTGCTTGTTTTCCTTGTGCCTGTGTGGGTTTCCTCCGGGTACTCCCGTTTTGCAGTTTGGCTAATTGGAGAGTCTAAATTGCCCATAGGTATGAATGTGTGAGTGAATGGTGTGTGTGCCCTGCCATGGACTGTCCAGAGTGTATTCCTGCCTCTTGCCCAATGCATGCTGGAATAGGTTCTGGCTACCCACAACCCTGAGCAACCAGGAATAAGCGGTTTAGATAATGGGTGGACGGACATGACATCACATTAATTTCATTCAGCAGAGGTTCTTAATCAGGTGATTGATATAAGGCAGCAGTGGGCCTTCACTATGAGCAGGAACCTCTTTTGCAGGAACCAGGACTTGCTTTTGCAGGAAGCAGGAAGTGGTGTTGCTTGTTTAATGTTTTGAACATTTTTCATCCTGCAGGTTGATTTGGAAGGTCATTTTAACCAGAAGCCCACCAAACCAGTTGAAGTGTTTGTGACTGCAGTGAGTTTAGCTCTTGGGCTGCTCATCCTGGCCCTGGTCATCTATTGCCTCTGGATGGTGAGTTCCTGTCTTCTCCTCATCGTTTGTCCTCCTTGTACAAAGCTTAAATGTGCCTACTATAAGTGAATTAGACCTTCAGCATCGCATCCATAGCCCCATTTGTGAATAATGAAACTTAAAATAGAGACAAGAGTAAGTTTTTGTCAATACAAAACCAATTTGTTAGAGTGACAGTAGCTGCCACCAGCACTTATACCTTTATCTGTATGACGATGTTTATGATATTTATCGTTTGAGATGGAATATGAAATAAGTGTTCCAGAGAGAAGCTGTTATAGCACAGAGTTGTGAGACATTCCTGAAATTGTCAGTACTGTATTCCACTGTACTGAACAGATATTACAGTTTATGTGCAAAAGACAATGTGGCTCAAAAAATAGCCACTTTAAAGCATGGTATTCAATTAAAAAAACTAAACGAATGAATAAAATCAGCAATGCAATGAACTTGTGTGCATTTTATAATAGTATTACAGTAAAGATTAGATTAATATATGCATTTTAGTAATGGTGGCTGGTGAAGATATACAATGAATGTTGAGTGAGCATTGTATTAAACTGTTCTTAGACTGAAATATTGAATGATAATGCAGGAGTTTAAAAACCCTTGGGTGTTTAGCGTGTTTACTGCGATTACCGTGTGTATTGTTTTGACATGTTTAGCGTGTTTAGTGTATTTGGTATTTGAAGTCTGTTTAGGGTGTTTAGCGTGTTTAGTGTATTTGGTATTTGAAGTCTGTTTATGGTGTTTAGCGTGTTTAGTGTATTTGGTATTTGAAGTCTGTTTAGGGTGTTTAGCGTGTTTAGTGTATTTGGTATTTGAAGTCTGTTTAGGGTGTTTAGCGTGTTTAGTGTATTTGGTATTTGAAGTCTGTTTAGGGTGTTTAGCGTGTTTAGTGTATTTGGTATTTGAAGTCTGTTTAGGGTGTTTAGCGTGTTTAGTGTATTTGGTATTTGAAGTCTGTTTAGGGTGTTTAGCGTGTTTATTTAACGTGTTAACGTGTTTAGTGTGTTCAGCTTGTTTAGTGTGTTTAGTGTGCTAGCTTGTTCAGTGTGGTTACTGTGTTTAGCCTTTTAGCTTGTTTAGCATGTTAGTGTATGTCTTTACTCTTTTAGTTTAAGCCCATTCTCTGTCCCTCCACAGGTTGGCTTCTTTAAGAGAGGGTATAAGATGAATGAGGAGGAGATTCACAGAGACAGCTGGGACTATGTGCCAAAGAATGAGAGTATTTCCTAATGGAGACACCAAAAACCCATCCACCCCCAACCCCATCCCCACATTGGAGAGAGCGACTAACATCACTCTCGCTGCCTCAATGGAAATTCAAGGGACTACATCTTGGCCTGCTATAGCTTGACAAGCAGCCCACAGTCAATAAATCTGACACCACAAGATATTTATGAGAGCATTGGATTTTCTAATATATCTATGACTGCAAAGCAAGGAGAGCAAGGACTGTGTGACTGTATGCCACTCTGATGAGTTGAACTGGTTCTCCGTCAGCAGGACTAGATGCACTTTACCACTTGAATCAGATGTTCTTTGGAGAGACTTGATGTTTTACATCACAAGGTGAATTTTAGTAATAGAAATAGACCAAGAAGTGGTGAAGAATGGTCTTGTGCATTCTGTATCTTGGAAACATTTCATATGTAAATGTGATATTTGATTGTGTCTGCTGTAAAATAATGCACTGCTGATTCCCTGATCACAAATCTGAATTCACTTGTGTATACATGTCTATAAAAACATTTGTGAATATATTTATGTACAGCATATATATGTGTATTTATAGGCATCTATATAGAAGTGTATTTTATGTACAGGTCCTCACCTTTACGTTGGTTTCTGTTGTTGTTTTAATGTACAGGTCCTCACCTTTACGTTGGTTTCTGTTGTTGTTTTAATGCCTTTTGTGTTGAAAGTAGTTTTGGTTCTGTGCCTTGAGTAAACCCAAGAGGGTTCAGATTTGCTCTGAAAACCACATTCAGAGAGAAAAACTCATTAGGTTTCCTGTTTGAGTGAAATCATTGTTTCCTGTTGATCTGAGGGGGATTTTTTTCAGCCATGCGCTCATGCAGCGCTCTGTCGTGGCTGGTTTACCACTGGTTCCGCACCTCTCAGAGAGGAGCTAAGGGGTCAGGCCACTGGTTCCGCACCTCTCAGTGAGGAGCAAAGGGGTCAGGCCGCTGGCTCCGCACCTCTTATAGAGGAGCAAAGCGGCCAAGGCGGGCGGTGATGTCAGAGGCGGAGTGACTGCCGTTGCTAAGCGATGGTGGGCAGCGCCTGAGAGTAGCAGCGTGTGGCCGATTTCACACGCCAGTCAGCCACGTTTCAGCCCCAGCACACGTCAGAGCGTGACGCAAGGCTCCCGTTGACAAGGCAACAGCAGAACAGTCAAGACAAAAAGCTGCATTTACACAGCCAGTGAACTTTCTTTAAATACATTGCAGAGAAACTTTTTTGTAAATCACACCATGCACTGGATGTATGAGCCATTTGGTCTCTGGAGATGACTTCCAAACCTGCAGGTAGCCCCACCCAGAGGGCGGGTCCAAGGCTGAATTATTTATCTGAGAGCCAATAACTGTCTTTCAAGCAGACACTGGCATCCCTGCAAGTGATAATGTGCAGCAATTTTGAGGTTTTGACACCTGATGAAGATTCTTTTGACTTTTAAAAATAAAAAAGCACACTCTACATTTGTTCTGCAAATTCTTTTATTTTTGTAAGTGTGATTGTACTGGGAAAGTTATGTCTGAAAAATAAATGTGTGAAAAAATATTTCAGTGCTGACATCTCAGTGAAAAGTTTCTTACTTCTATAGGAATGCAGATAATTGAATATAGTTTATATTTTCCTAGAAGCTGAATCTTGAGTATGAAATTATTTTGTAATGTGTCATCGTTCTGTATTAAGACACATAGTGCTATTCATGTAAATAAATAAAATTGTGGTGTTGTGTTTAAAGATAAATAATGTTGGTAAGGTGTGGGATAGAATGCTATTTAAACAAAGCTGTGCTTAAATGGAGGATGTTTGGCCTCTGTTCTAGGTGCAGGGGATAAGATGTGAAAAAGTCTGTCATCAACAGTGCCTTTAAATAAAGAACGTCATCAGGACAAATTGAGCATTTGAACAGTATTTCCATCAAAATATCTATAGGACAGAAATGCACCTGGATTATTGCATACTAGCAATGCTTTTGTCCAGAGTGACTTTAACTGCATATAAAGTATATAAAGCGCTGTCATTGAAACATAGTGACACCAAATGTATTTAAATTAAAGCCGCAAGCGGCGTTGGGAGGGGTACAAGCATTGGCACCATCGCGCCCCCCATGGAGCGATTTTAAAATGGCTTTGTCCTCATGATCATATACCTTCACCCAACATATGTACTGAATATCATGATGATTGTATAAAATATTGATGACTTATGGCCAATTTTGTGCTAAGAGATGCTGTCGGATGAGTTAGTTGCGTCGCCATGGATGTGTCCTGGCTGCTTCCCGTAAAGGCCTTTACTATGTCGTAACACTTAGATGGCATGTCGTAACACTTAGATGGCCTGGCGTGTATGTAGAGCTGCAGCGCTTCCATGCCGCAACTAAAAAAGGCATCACACTAGTGTAGTCATGATACCAAAATTTTGACTTAGATACCGATACCAGGTTTAGTATCATGACACTCAATACTGAAGCGATACTGATTCAATACTCGGTCCCTAACAATGCTGAAATTACTTTAATAGACCAGAAACGTAATGTCCACAAGGGTTGACCTCATTTTCGAATTCACGGTTTATTAAAAACCTGGTTAATAAACAACCTATAAGTTGAAGCCTGTTCAACATATTAATAAGCATAGGCCTATAGTGTTACAACACTAAATAGAAAAATGTTAAATATATTTCAAAAATTAAACAATTGTAAACTAAATAATCTTTAAACAGGTCTTTCACTTTTAAATAGATCTCAAAACAACATATTTTAATAACAATGCAGCATCTTCCTATAATAAAATATTTCCAAATTAGAACACCTATTGCTACTGAAGTGAAGTGAGTCGAAGCTTGCGCTGTAACAACAAGTGAGTGCACAAGCGCGATTCACCTCACTTGACAACCTTAGTTGCTACTGCCATCTAGCGAATATTCTGACAAATTACACTTTTCATCGTCTCAATCAGTAATGTGGGAGACACATTTCCCTGGCTTTTACATTTGACACAAAACTATCGAATGTCGGAAAATTCTAATACCGAATAATTTCTTTTTTTAAGTACCGAAAAAGTGCTGAAGTTTCTGTGTACTGTGCAACACTACGTCAGACACATATTCCAATCCATTGCTCAGCTTAAACAAAAAACGAAATATCAACTCGTCATCTCTGCGAGCTGCGCACAGAGTAGCCTACCTTATCATTTATTTCGACATTGGCAGACTACATAAAAAAGACTGCATAAATTGCGTCTTTTGTTTATATTCATTAGTAATTGCAGCCAGAAACTGCAGCTACACAAGAAAGTTTGTTATATTATGGTAGCAACAGAACAAAGCACGTTTTGGCAATGTTCCAACGCTCTCATCATCACTGCTGCATCACAAAAACTACAGTGTGCAGTATCCACATTATATAATACCACTAACCTATTTAAAGACACTCAATTTCAAAAATAACGTATAACCGAAATATTTTGAGCAGTAATACTTACATAGCAATATGACATTTTATCTGTGTTCAGTAGTATAGAGACAGAGACAGTAAATCAATGACAATGTCCTATCCGCTTCTGTTTTGCATCAGAAAACGATGTCAGATAGGTCTATAAGCAAAGATATGGCTTCGCCATACCCCGAGGTCCTCAATAATAATAATAATACTCTCCAAGAAATTATGAAAATCGTTGACAACATTTTGTTAGGTGCAGCGTCTTTTAATGCTGCCCCAGATGCACAAGTGAATGCGATAAGAAAATCTTCCGTTACGTTGATCGATGAAACGCTATTCCAAAAGCAAAATCAGACATTATACATCATTAGAAAGCTTATACTCTCACCTACTGAATAAATGAATTGTCAATCAAGCCAGGCTGTACTAAAAAGGGGTTTTAAGTGGTGTTACGCACAGCTATTTTTGAAGGTAGCCCACCCAGGCATCACAGATGCGCGTATATTTCACAACACAAACGGATTTTCCAAAACAATATATGACCACTCAGTCTCAAAAGGGACACCTCTACGCATAAAACCAATGGTGAGGTTGTATATTTATTCAGTACTTAGTCCCAGATATTGACCGTAGAATGACATGGTATCATTATTTAAACCGTTGTCTCGTTTATTTCGTTACTCAGTGAGCAGCGTTTTCACTGCTGTATTGGCATATTTTAGGGCTAATGTCAGGTTTATCTTGTTGCTACGGAATTTCACATTACATTACAGGCATTTGGCAGATGCTCTTATCCAGAGCGACGTACAACAAAGTGTATAACCATAACCAGGAACAAGTGTTTCGAAAACCCTAGAGAGAAGTACCATTCCAAGTGCAGGGAACAACCGCATAGTTCAACTTGGACCCTGTAGGTTAAACTGATTAACACGAACACAAACAAGAGCAGCAACAACGCAGTCTATGGGAAAATACAAGCAATAGTTAAGACAAGTGCATTAACGAAGTCACCCATGAAACAGCTACCTAGTTACAACCCTAAACTTACAGTCAATTTAGAGATTAAATTGAGAATTTCTCTCAGCATAATGACAGATTTAAAGACTAAACGAACTCACCTGATATTGTCTTCAAATGGATCCTGTTATGAGCCGGGCTCGGCCTGGACCCAAATGCAGGACTCAAAGACAGCAGTTAGATGGAATTCAGGAAAAGGGGTTTTATTGAGTACAGGCAGAGGGCGGTAGGGACCAGGGCAGACTTGGGACAGGGACCGTGAGGGTTGGTGAGGAGGTCCGGGATCCGGCTTGGCGTGGCGCTGAACGGGATGCGATAGAAACCCGGACAGGCTTGGAGCTGGGGCCGTGAGGGTTGTGAGGAGATGGTCTGGGATCTGGCTGGGCGTGGCGCTGGATGGAATTCCTCCGGTTTCGGTGGCGGAGCTGGGCTGGGGACTGGGAGGCCGGCGAAGGACGGGCTGGACCAGGAGGTTGGAGCTGGGGAGGAAAACTGGGGAGAACAAGGGAACACGAAACAAGACGCGACGAAGACAACACGTAGGTTCAACAGACAGGGGAACACTGAAACAAAGTGCATGAACAAAACCTCAGTGGCCAAGAGAACAGTGCAAGGTAAGGGAAACAAAGAAGGTGCAGAGAAACGGGGTATGGAAAAATAGAACTAGGCTTGGGTTATGCGTGGATTGCGTGGTGCGAAGCTAGGCAACAAATCAACGATCTGGCAAGGGGCGAAACAAAAAACGTGGCTTTATAATCTGGTACTAATTGGAACTAATAAGGGAGGGTGTGAGGAATGCGACCTGAACGAGTGAGAAAATGGCTGAAGGCTGGAAGTCATTAGGGAGTGCATGGGGAAGGGTCACCCCCACCCTGTGGGGAAAAGCAAAGACATGGTGAGGAACACAAAAGCACAAGGAACAGAAATAACAGGAACACAAGGAAATCCACATGACAACCGAAACACGGGGGCATGACAGATTCATGCCAAAGAAAAGTAATGATTCATCCTCTCAAAGCTTTTACTAACAAACTTTTAGTAGCAAAAAACAAAATACCAACTCGCCATCCATGCTACCTACGCGTAGTACCGTATTATTTATTCAGACACTGGCAGACTACACCATAAATTGCGTCTTTTGTTTATATTCAATATTAGTAATTGCAGCGAGAAACTGCAGCTGTAGATACAAGATAGTTTATATTACGGTAGTAACGGAACAAAGCGGACTACATATGTATTACCGTCATTGTTTTATTATACCAGCGTGTTTTCGCGCGTGTGCACAGAAACTCAAAACCTACCAATAAAATGGTTTAGCTATTTCTCAGCATAATGACAGATTCAAAGACTAAACAAACTCACCAGATATTGTCTTCAAACGGACCCATGCCAAAGAAAAGTAATTATTCATCCTGTCAAAAAGCTTTTACTAACACACTTTTAGTAGCCTAGCATGCACTCTGGCTGGTCTTCCATTGCTTCCCTGACATTCAGACCCTCCCCTCACGGATACAGTGTCGGATTACTTGCGTCGCCATGGATGTCTTCTAGCCGCTTGCCGTAAAGAAGTTTACTAGACGTCGTAACACTTTAGATTTGGAGCTACAGCTCTTCCGCACCCCAACTAATACAAAATTCCAAATGGCGGGCAAACAATATGGCGGACATAGGTGGTCCCAAAAGTTGTAGAGCACATTCAGATGCATCGATCGATTGCACCCCCCAGTTTTGTGTTGATCTGACTTATGGTGTGGGAGTTATGGCCTTTTAAAGTATGACCCTTTGTTATAGTGCCTATATCTGGCCGACATAGGTGATTGGTAGTGCCTGAGTAGTGGGGGGCCATAGGAACCCACCTGCCAAATTTGGTTGCTCTACAACTTATGGTTGCTGAGCCTCAGACATTTTTAGCAGAGAAAAATAATAAGAATAATAATAATCATAACAGATACAATAGGGTTCCACCAGCTTCGCTGCTTGGACCCCTAATAATAATCCTAACAAATACAATAAGGTTCCACCAGCTTCGCTGCTTGGACCCCTAATAATAATCCTAACAGATACAATAGGGTTCCACCAGCTTCGCTGCTTGGACCCCTAATAATCCTAACAGATACAATAGGGTTCCACCAGCTTCGCTGCTTGGACCCCTAATAATAATCCTAACAGATACAATAGGGTTCCACCAGCTCCGCTGCTTGGACCCCTAAAAATTCCCTGCACATAACGACAAAAACAGGCCAGTCAGCCCAACATTGACATAACATAACATAACGTAAGACGAGAACAGGCCATTCAGCCCAACACTGCTCATCTATTCCTACCACTAAGCTGTACTTAATGCTTAGTTTACCTAAATGCTAGATAGTATCTAACACTGTATCAAGCCGGGCCTTGAATACTCCCAGTGTTTCTGCCTCCACTACATGTCCAGGCAAGCCATTCCACACATTGACCACTCACTGTGTGAAAAAATATTTCCTAATGTCTGTGTGAAATTTACCCTTTGCCAGTTTCCATGCCCCCTCGTTCTGCTAACCGAACTCAACTTGAATTATTTCCTCTAGTTCACTTTGTTAATCCCTTTAATACATTTGAAAGCCTCAATAAAATCTCCCCTAAGTCTCTTTTTACTAAGCTTGAAAAGTCCAAGCATCTCACACCTTTCTTCATAACACTAATCTTTTTATACCCAAAATAAATCTGGTTGCCCGTCTTTGGATCTTTTCCAGTGCCTCTATATCTTGTAGTACGGTCCCCAGAACTGCACACAATACTCTAAGTATGGTCTGACAAGGGTATTGTATAGGGTGAGTATGATCTCCTTAGATTTATACTCAATACTCCCTGCTATGTATCCCAGCATCCTGTTGGCTTTTTTTTTTTTTTTTACTGCTAAAGCACATTCATGTTACATCCAAGGATGTATTTATTGTCAAGTTGTCCAATTGTCCTCTTCTGAGTTGTCTCTGTCTGTCTGGTCTCTCTCTCACTTGTTTTGCCTTTGTTCCTCTCCTCCTGACAGGTTGCTCCGCCCACTACAATGGTGATTGCGGTAATGAGCTGCAGGTGTGGGAGAAGGCGGGATAAGTATAAATACCTGGGAGCTGAGACACGGGTTGTTGGACTCCTTTCTCCTGCCACCAGACTATCCCTAGAGCAGTCATCCCTAACCTTTGGGAAAACTACTTTGACCTGTTGTGGCCCTATCTTGGTGTTGTGTGGAAATCTAAATTATTAAAGCAGTAAACAGAGTTCAGATATTCTTCCCAGGGAGCTGAGTAGGAAGTGGGTGCCATTTTGTTGAATTATATATATATTTTTCTCTTGTTTAAGGTTAGAAAGGGAGGAAGGTAAGATTGCTTGTTCTTTTGTTTTCCTTTGGAGGTTTTGTTTTATTAGGGTATTTGGTTTCCTATGGTCAGGTGGATGCGTTTTGTTTATTATTTTGGCCTGGTCCACTCCTGAAGTTTGTTTTTCATTTTTGCTTCCTTAATAAATTGTTTGAAAATCTGGTTGTGGTCTGGTTGTCTGGTGATGAAAGAATGGACTCCATCCACATATTTTATGTTTTACGGCTCAACCATAGACTGGGACGTAACATTGACCAGACCCTGATAGGCTTTGATCAACTATTACTCCCAAGTCTTTTTCTACACATGCACATTCTAATTTTGTACCACCCATAAAGTAATCCTGTCCTATGTTTTTATTCCCCACATGTAGAACTTTACATTTAGTTATATTGAATTTCATTTGCCAGGTTTCTGCCCACTTATGGATTCTGTTGAAATCTTATTGGATTGCTTCAGTAGATTCCAAACTGTTGGAAACCTCCCTAAACCTCCCAGTTTTGTATCATCTGCAAATTTAACTAGTGTACTTTCAATGTCTGTGTCAAGGTCATTTATGTAAATGAGGAAGAGCAGTGGACCCAGCACCGATCCCTGTGGAACTCCACTTCCCACAATACCCTGCTCAGATAAGATCCATCCAGCTACTACCCTTTGTGTTCTATCCCTTAACCAGTTCCAAACTGACCCTGAAATGCCTCCTGTAATTCCTACTGTCCTCATTTTGATAATGAGTTTGTCATGTGGTACCTTATCAAATGCTTTTTGGAAATTTAAGTATATGTGATAGGAGCCACTGAACCCAGGCTTAAGTCGCATGAGGTGATTCTCCAGAAAATGGCCTTTTAATGGAAAACACTTTTTTTCACCAAAATTCCGTTTTTTGCAGAAATAACTTCTTAAACATGTATACTTTCTAATACCTTGATATCAAACTCTTTTAATCGGTATTTGATCGGTAAACATGAGAAAAAGTTAATATAATATAATAATTAAACTCTCTTTCTCTCTATCTGTCTGCTTGTTGCGAGGGGGCAGGACAATGGGCGGGACATCCATATTAATGACCATTCCGCATGACATTCCTGCATAAGTAGTCTGGAAATACCTTGTGTTGTTTACAACCTAGTCTACTTTTTTATGAGTGATTACGAGTGTCTCTGGAGATTATATCATGTGTGATAACGCTGAAGCTCTCCGCCAAATTACCGAGCTGAATTTAGATAGTGCCAGCGACAAGAACGAATGGATTGACATGGTAAAAGTAAATCAAGTAAAGGGAAACCAAGGCCCTTTAACAGTTCTAAAATCAATGCGCTACAAAATCCAGCATTCTAACGCAATTAAAACAGCAACATTATTCTTTCGATTTTGAATTGTTGTTATGTCCCCTCCCCTTTTCAATGTCAAATTTCGCAATTGATGGCAACGTTGAATCACGGTTCTAGTTACTGGCTAGTGATGCCAACCATCCCGCAAAATACGGAATCGTCTCTTATTTAGACAGTAGAATATGTGTTCCGTGTTTAGCTCATGGCTACGGGACGCATTTTCTTCTGTATCTTTGTTAATGACTGCGTTTATAACCACTGTTTTTAATATAATTCAGTAGTTAACTAGCTGCTAACCAGGATAAAAAGCATGCCGTGAGACCATTTTGAGCTAAAACCCAGCTCAATTTTAATATTGGCTAGGTAACAAGTGACGGCGAACCTATCATAAAGCTAGCTGGCATTCAAACCCGGTTTCAGAGGGTCTTGGAAAAACGCTGTCTACAATTCATGACCGCACCATTTTTAAAAGCAAGACAGAGCTAGGGAGATGCATTTGATTGAGTTATGGTTTCATGCAGTTTTCTTAAATAATGTAATTACAAAAATGACCAAAATTGGTGGTAATTGTATGATATAATACAAGAAGGATCTTCTAGATAGAATCGTTGTTTTCATAGAATTAATGACCGGATGTTTTTGCTTAACAGCGGTGCAAATAGAACTATCAACAAGAGTTTTAGCATAACAACGATCCAAATACAACTACCAATGAGAGTTTTGCTTGACAATGGTAAAACAATATGCCCAAACGGTCACGTAATAATATTTCAATTTCAGGTGATTAAGTTGATAAAAAATCAATAAATATAAAAGTAATCATTACATTACATCACATTACATTACAGGCATTTAGCAGACGCTTTTATCCAGAGCGACGTACAACAAGTGCATCAGTTCAAGGCGCAGAGGTGCAGAAAAACACCCTAGAGTGAAGTAAAGCTTGTAGTGCCAGAAGTGACCACATAGATCAGGACTAGGGAGTGGTGGGGAGAGGTGCAGCCTGAAGAGATGAATCTTTAGTCTGCGCTTGAAAGTAGTCAGATTCTCTGCTGTTCTGACCGCCACGGGAAGGTCATTCCACCAGCAAGGGGCCAGGACAGACACCAGACGGGAACGGGAAGTACAGACACGAAGAGGGGGAGGTGCCAAGCGTCCAGAGGTGGCAGAACGGAGAGGTCTGGCTGGTGTGTAGGGTCTGATGATCCTCTGGATGTATCCTGGTGCTGACCCCTTAGCTGCCTGGTATGCAAGCACCGAAGTCTTAAATTTGATGCGAGCCATAACAGGCAGCCAGTGGAGCAGGGGGGTGACATGGGAATGTCTGGGGAGGTGTGTCATGTATAGTCATTGTTGGTAACCTGTTGTATAAGTGGAATAAACCCCTCCGGGCTGTCCCGTTATTGGGAAATAATGTAGGCTACTTCGGTGGTGGTTAAGCGACCTCGGCTTTGCCTCGGCTTCACCACCACCCTCGTCGTGCATTATTTTCCAATAAGGGGATAGCCCGTCGTTGTTTATTCCTTATGTATTCCATGCATTCAACCTCAAATAGGTAGAATATACCACCACAATGCATTATGTGTAATTTGGTATCTATTTAAGCTCTAGTAGCCTAGCTACATTTCCCAGTAGCTTGTGGTAGCTTAATTACTTTCAGAATGATGTAAAGTACTATTCTTTTCACTGGTGAGCAGTAGGAGACAGCTTGTCAAAGGCATCATTGTTATTCAAGGGGGGGGGGGGGGGTGACTAAGGCTGCATAAATTAATTAAAAGTCTGAGTGGGTGTGAACAAGAGGCTATGCGGATCCCAACTTCTGCTTTCAACCTACATTAAAGTTGATTTCTAAGCAGTTTAAATATGTGTATTCCATGCATTCAACATCAAATAGGTAGAATATACCACCACAATGTATTATGTGTAATTTGGTGTAATTGGTATCTATTTAAACACATGATTACTAAGGAAATATGTCACAAAAGTGTGGGAATCCCTTGTCAATCGTCGGCAGTGAAAATCTCTGGTTTTCTGGCAGCCCATTCAGCATGCATTTCTAACTTCAAAACAGTACAACTTCCTCAATAATTGTCCAATCTCTTTGACATCTATTTGAAGCTCTGTTTCCCCACTTGTATATGCTATAAAAAACTCTAAACCAACTTTCCTGGACACCAACTTTTCCCGGGGAATCGAACCTGCGACCTTTAGGCTACAAGACCAACTCCTTAGCCATTATATTAAACTGCTGCCTATACTAGGTAGTATCTAAGACTGTATCAAGCCTGGTCTTGAAAATCCCCTGCGTTTCTGCCTCTACTATGTGACATGGCAGACTTTAACCACATGTGAATTGTTTTATTATAAATCCAAATCCAAATCCTTTGTGGAGCACAGAGCCAAAGAGCCAGGAAAAAAATATGTGTGTTTGCCTGTGTGTGTGTATGTGTTTGCGTGTGTGTGCATGTGCGGGTGAGTGTGTGTGTGTGCGAGTTTGAGTGTTTGTGTGTTTGCGTATGTGTGCATGTGCATGTGTCGGTGAGTGTGTGTGTGTGTGTGTGTTTTTGCGTGTGTGTGTGGGTGAGTGTGTGTGTGTGTGTGTGTGTGAGTTTGTGTGTGTGTTTGCGTGTGTGTGCATGTAAATGTGTGTGTATGTGTGCATGTGTGGGTGAGTGTGTGTGAGTGTGCATGCGTGTGAGTGTGTGTGTGTGTGTGCATGTGTGTGAGTGTGTGTGTTTGTATGTGTGTGCATGTGCGTGTGTGTGTGTGTGTGTTTGTGTGAGTGTGCATGTGTGTTTGCGTGTGTGTGCATGTACATGTGTGGGTGAGTGTGTGTGTGTGTGTGTGTGTGTGTGTGCGTGTGTGTGCATGTGTGGGTGAGTGTGTGTATGTGTGTGTGTGTGTGTGTGTTTACTAAATTAATTCAGCTGAACCATCATGCTCAGTAGCACAATGCCATCGCCTTCAAAGAAAACTGCATCTGTAACCCCTAAAACTGTACGGCTACTGTACCTGTTCACTTTAATGAGACTTCTCTCTGACATTTTCGGTCTTCCTGTGACTGGCTGTCTAAGAGATGTTCTGATCTGAACAGAAGGGAATTGAACTACAACACCAGGACTTCAGCCATTTCCCATCTCTAATCAGATAGAGCTGCAGGAGCAGCTGTGATGGCTGTCCTCTTCACATCTGCCAGCGTTCACAAATCAAATTAAAGCAGTCTTCCGCTGTTACAGCAGTCTGCCATCAGTACAGCAGTCTGCCAGTGTTATAGCAGTCTGCCAGTGTTACAGCAGTCTGACAGAGCTACAGCAGTCTGCCAGTGTTACAGCAGTCTGCCAGTGTTATAGCAGTCTGCCAGAGCTACAGCAGTCTGCCAGTGTTACAGCAGTCTGCCAGAGCTACAGCAGTCTGCCAGTGTTAAGCAGTCTGCCAGTGTTACAGCAGTCTGCCAGTGTTAAGCAGTCTGCCAGCATTACAACAGTCTGCCAGTGTTACAGCAGTCTGCCAGAGCTACAGCAGTCTGCCAGTTTTACAGAAGTCTGCCAGAGCTACAGCAGTCTGCCAGAATTACAACAGCCTGCCAGTGTTACAGCAGTCTGCCAGAGCTACAGCAGTCTGCCAGAATTACAACAGCCTGCCAGCATTACAGCAGTCTGCCAGTCTTACAGAAGTCTGCCAGTGTTACAGCAGTCTGCCAGCATTACAACAGTCTGCCAGAGCTACAGCAGTCTGCCAGTGTTAGAGCAGTCTGCCAGAGCTACAGCAGTCTGCCAGTGTTAAGCAGTCTGCCAGCATTACAGCAGTCTGCCAGTGTTACAGCAGTCTGCCAGTGTTAAGCAGTCTGCCAGCATTACAACAGTCTGCCAGTGTTACAGCAGTCTGCCAGAGCTACAGCAGTCTGCCAGTTTTACAGAAGTCTGCCAGAGCTACAGCAGTCTGTCAGAATTACAACAGCCTGCCAGTGTTACAGCAGTCTGCCAGAGCTACAGCAGTCTGCCAGTGTTACAGCAGTCTGCCAGTGTTAAGCAGTCTGCCAGCATTACAACAGTCTGCCAGTGTTACAGCAGTCTGCCAGAGCTACAGCAGTCTGCCAGTTTTACAGAAGTCTGCCAGAGCTACAGCAGTCTGCCAGAATTACAACAGCCTGCCAGCATTACAGCAGTCTGCCAGTCTTACATTACATTACATTACATTCATTTAGCAGACGCTTTTATCCAAAGTGACGTACAAGAAGTGCATTTTCATGATCGTAGACAACTGCTGAACACGGGTTCAGTAAGGTACAATTACTTATTTTGTACAGCTATTTCTAGCCGAGAACAATGAACACTATCCTGGTCTAACATCTGCAAAGCCAAACTAGGCAGAAGAATAAGCTACAGTATTAGGACAAATACAATTTACCAAGAAGTACAGGGATGGGGCAACATGTAACAAATGACAGGAAAAAGGGTTTTTTTTTTTTTTTTTTTAATATATATATACACAGCATGGTGGTGGTTATTCTAGGTATAGTCTGAAGAGATGAGTCTTCAGGCCACGGCGGAAGATGGACAGTGAGGGGGAGGTTCGGAGAGGGACGGGGAGTTCGTTCCACCACTGGGGAGCTAGGGTGGAGAAGCTCTGTGATCCCTTTGGGCGGGTGGGAGGGGTTACAAGACGCCCTGCTGCCGCAGAGCGGAGTGGTCGAGCAGGCACATAGAATTGAGTCATGTCCTGCAAGTAGATGGGGGCTGTCCTGTTGGCGGCAGTGTAGGCAAGGGTCAGGGCTTTGAATCGGATCCTGGCAGCGACCGGTAGCCAGTGAAGTGATCGCAGCAGAGGAGTGACGTGGGAGAATTTGGGGAGGTTGTAGATGAGCCGGGCAGCTGCATTCTGAATCATCTGTAGTGGCTGTATGGCACAAGCTGGCAGGTTTGCAAGGAGAGAGTTGCAGTAATCAAGGCGAGAGGTCACCGTAGCCTGGACGAGCAGCTGGGTGGAGTGCGTCGTCAGGTATGGTCGAATCCTCCTGATGTTGTATAGGAGGAATCTGCAGGACCTTGATGTTGCCTTGATGTGCTCCTTGAGGTCCAGTTGGTCATCCAGGACCACCCCCAAGCTCTTGGCAGAGTGAGAGGCAGTCACTGTGGTGCCATCAACCGTGATTGAGAGTTCACGAAGCAAGGAGGTCTTGTACGGGAAGAAGAGCAGCTCAGTTTTGTTGAGGTTGAGCTTCAGATGGTGGCTGGTCATCCAGGTGGAGATGTCAGCCAGGCAGGAAGAGATCTTATCATTGACCTGTGTGGCCGAGGGGGGGAAAGAAAAGAAGAGTTGTGTGTCATCTGCATAACAATGATAGGAAAAACCATGTGAATTAATGACTGAACCAAGAGATCTGGTGTATAAGGAGAACAGCAGAGGACCCAGTACAGATCCCTGCGGCACTCCCGTCTTACAGAAGTCTGCCAGTGTTACAGCAGTCTGCCAGCATTACAACAGTCTGCCAGAGCTACAGCAGTCTGCCAGTGTTAGAGCAGTCTGCCAGAGCTACAGCAGTCTGCCAGAATTACAACAGCCTGCCAGTGTTACAGCAGTATGCCAGAGCTACAGCAGTCTGCCAGAATTACAACAGCCTGCCAATGTTACAGCAGTCTGCCAGAATTACAACAGCCTGCCAGTGTTACAGCAGTCTGCCAGAGCTACAGCAGTCTGCCAGTGTTACAGCAGTCTGCCAGAGCTACAGCAGTCTGCCAGTGTTAAGCAGTCTACCAGCGTTACAGCAGTCTGCCAGTGTTACAGCAGTCTGCCATCATTACAGCAGTCTGCCAGTGTTACAGCAGTCTGCCAGCATTACAACAGTCTGCCACTGTTACAGCAGTCTGCCAGAGCTACAGCAGTCTGCCAGTTTTACAGAAGTCTGCCAGAGCTACAGCAGTCTGCCAGAATTACAACAGCCTGCCAGTGTTACAGCAGTCTGCCAGAATTACAACAGCCTGCCAGCATTACAGCAGTCTGCCAGTCTTACAGAAGTCTGCCAGTGTTAGAGCAGTCTGCCAGCATTACAACAGTCTGCCAGAGCTACAGCAGTCTGCCAGTCTTACAGCAGTCTGCCAGTGCTACAGCAGTCTACCAGTGTTACAGCAGTCTACCAGTGTTACAGCAGTCTGCCAGTGCTACAGCAGTCTACCAGTGTTACAGCAGTCTGCCAGTGTTACAGCAGTCTGCCAGCATTACAACAGTCTGCCAGAGCTACGGCAGTGTGCCAGTGTTAGAGCAGTCTGCCAGCATTACAGAAGTCTGCCAGCGTTACAGCAGTTGTGCCAGCATTGTAGCGATCTGCCAGTGTTAAGCAGTCTGCCTCTTATGTTTCTGTTGTCACTTCACTTTTTAGTTCACTATCTGTTTTTCTCCTGCACAATCTTTGTTTCGGTTTTGTAGTATGGGCGTGGTTTTCTCTTTCTCTCTCTCTCCCCTCAGATGATCACTCTCACCTGTTCTGGCCGCATTCTCATGCACTGGCTAATCACTCATTTCATTCACCTGTTTCCTGTTTGCATATTTACGCTCTGTTCAATTATCTCTCATTTCACTCACCTGGTTTTTTTGGTATAATATTCTCTGTTTCCCTGTTCTTCCTTGCCAGATTGTGCCTCCTGTTTACAGTGCCTTTCCAGCGTTTACCCTCCTCTTTGTTTGACTCATGTTTAGATCTTGCCTGTTTCCTCCACCACCGATTTTTGCCTGCCGTCTTTGTTTTGCTGATTTCTTGTTCTGACCTCTGCCCGTTTACCGACTTTGATTTTGCCTTCCGATTTTGTACTTTTGCCCCGGTGGTTTTTTCTGGTTTTGATCTTTGCACGACCTGACTACGAGACTGCTTGCTGTATTGTGTACTTCCGCATTAAATATCTCCTACAGGAGTTTCGCCACTCTGTTGTCCGAGTCTGCATTTGGGTCCACCTCACTTCGGCCCGTGACCCTGCCAGCATTATAGCAGTCTGCCAGTGTTACAGCAGTCTCCCAGCATTACAGCAGTCTGCCAGTGTTACAGCAGTCTGCCAGTGTTAAGCAGTCTGCCAGCACTACAGCAGCCTGCCAGTGTTAAGCAGTCTGCCAGCACTAAAGCAGTCTGCCAGCGTTGCAGCAGTCTGCCAGCACTACTACAGTCTGCCAGTATTTTAGCAGTCTGCCAGCACTACAGCAGTTTGCCAGTGTTACAGCAGTCTGCCTCTTTGGTCTAGAGCAGAACTGCTGATGTCAAAATGTTTTCCACTTGGTGTCCTGACTAAAGGCTTGCATCAGAGCTCAACAAATCTCAGGGAAAAAAACATCTTCCTGTGAATGTTTTGTGAGAATCTGACTCTATGATAATTTAAAGATGATGCCATTTATTATTTTGTATTATAAATGGATCATCATACAGATGCTGCTGTTCTATTCCTGTCCTTGGTATTGCTGTGTTACTTATTGAACCACAAGGGGGTGCTGATCAACAGCAAGCAGATGCTCCCAAACAGACTCTTCCCTTATCCCGGCCATGACCTGGGGTGCGTCCCATTACTTTTCACTCCTCACCTCCTTTCCTTCACTCCTCCACTACCTCTCATCTCCTACCCAGACGTATGCGGAGGAAAGGAGGAGATGAGTTTGAAGCCGCTTCTCTAATACAGTTCTGTGCGCTTCGCTCGTCAATATTGGGACACTGGAGATCAGGAAGGACACAAAGATCAGTTTCTAGGGCACGGAGGACAGGAAGTATTGGCACGCACCCCTGGAGTGAATCATCACCACTGTGACTCTACTGACCCTTAACCCCTGAACCCTGACTCCCAGCCTAGCTGACAAGTGTGTTAGTAATCCTAATCTTCTAAAGTACAGACAACCTCCTCTCTGTCTGCTCTTCAGGCTAACACTAAGATAAGGATTACATGTGCCTATTAAAAGATGTGAACTCTTTGAAATGGTCTCACATATACAACAGTAAGAATGTTCTAGTTTAGTTGTTCATCTTGCCATTTTTCATTTAGATTAAAATGAGGTGTTCAGTTCTGGGTTTTTTATAATCTCCTATTTGACTTTGTTAGGGATTTATGAGCATATATTTACTTCTTGTGTTAGTATCTGTGTATCCGTGTAACTGCTAGCCTACGTCAAATATACCCAGGGCATTATTGGGATTTCAGAACACTCAAAATATATTTTCTGTATCTTAATTCCAAACAAATTAAAATGAAATAAGCAGTTTAATGCAGTAGATTATTTATATTTATTGTTTTGAACTGATATTCGCAATTACTTTTCATCTTCATCTTATGCTTATTATATTCAAAGAAACCGTAGACAAAAAGCCACAAAGCATGTACAGATGATAAACAATAATATAAACACAAAACAAGAACCAAATTAATTTGCCAAGGTTTAGTCTCTGGTTATGAAATACACAATAATACGACTGCCATGAAACTTTCTTTCAGTGCTGCATTTCAGATGAAAGTAAACTTCCTAGTGCACATTTTAGATAAAAATGTGTGTGCATGTGTTTAATTATTTTTGTTATTTTCAGTTCTTGCATGCCATTATCTACACTGCATACTTAAGCAGGTACAGAATTAGGTTAAAAGATAGACCTGAAATACATGCAAACTGGGCTAATCTGAATTAGCCTGAAGAGCGATTTAGAGTCTGAAAATGGTGACAAACATGTCCTGACTGTGTTAATCCTGAGTAAGAAAGGTAACTAACCTCATTAGAGCCAGTCACTGCACTGAGGCCTGCATCAACAAGGCAGCACGGAAGCAGGATAGGTTTAGGTGCTGCATCTCTTTAGGTGCTGCATAACCTCTGATCCAGAAGTTTTTACCACAGGAATAAGACCAAACAGAGACTCTCTTCTGCAACATATAAACTGTGGAGACCACACAAAGACAACACAAGCCCTGTACCCCCTTGCTGTAGAGGATATGCCCTGTACCCCCTTGCTGTAGAGGACCTGCCCTGTAGGCCCTTGCTGTAGAGGATATGCCCTGTAGCCCCTTGCTGTAGAGGATATGCCCTGTAGCCTCTTGCTGTAGAGGATATGCCCTGTAGCCCCTTGCTGTAGAGGATCTGCCCTGTACCACATTGCTGTAGAGGATATGCCCTGTACCCCCTTGCTGTAGAGGACCTGCCCTGTAGGCCCTTGCTGTAGAGGATATGCCCTGTACCCCCTTGCTGTAGAGGATCTGCCCTGTACCACATTGCTGTAGAGGATATGCCCTGTAGTCCCTTGCTGTTGACTTAGGGATTTTAATGCTGCCACAGGACTGGAACAGTAATAGCTCTCCAGTCCTTAGAAGTACACACAATAAGGGCGTAAGCAACAAACACAGGACCCAAGTACACCTGCTGTTGGGGACAAACTTGTCATTAGTCACAGAAATAATAGTTCATTATTTTTAGGTATGAATGAAGAGTGTGAACCTACTATCCTCATTTTAGTGGTCTTAAAATACACAAATCTGACAGTGTTGTTGAGTAAATATATCTATCTCAACAATTTTAAATGCACAACATTGGCAAGTTACTCACACATACAAAGCACTTTCTACAAGTCAATGACTGTACCCTAGCACCTTATGAATAACTGATTGTGATGTCTCATCTATACAATTTCAAGGTATGACTACAGTCAGATCAGGTGGGCATGGATACCATCCATCCATTATCTATACCTGCTTATCCTGAGCAGGGTCGCAGGGGGTGCTGGAGCCTATCCCAGCATGCATTGTGCGTGAGGCAGGAATACACCCTGGCCGCCAATCTATCGCAGGGCACACACACTATTCACTCACACCTATGGGCAATTTAGAGTCTTCAATTAGCCTACTTGCATGTCTTTGACTGTGGGAGGAAACCGGATTACCCAGAGGAAACCCATGGGACATGGGGAGAACAAGCAAACTCCACACAGAAAGGCCCTGAGCCAAGATTTGAACCCACAACCTTCTTGCTGTGCGGCGATTGTGCTACCCACTGCACTAGTGTGCCTCCCCCAGACATGGATACACATAGCTTTATTAGCAGAAGGTGTGAGCAAAGTGTATATAGCTTATATGTGGCTGTGTGTACAGGCCTTTTTCTTGCAAACGCCCTCATATTTTTGGTTTTCATATTCTCTGCATTCTGACAGGTCCTACATTAAACTAACCTCACCGTCATCTGGCCATGTAGTCAAACATTAGGCAAATGTGCTTCAATATTGAGAAACACCATTAAATGGCTGGATGCAAACTATACATGGGTAATTAAGTCATGCATTTATCTTGTTAATGTTGTAATAGTTTTTGACAGTAATAACAACATCCATCCATCCAACCATCCATTTTCTAACCGTTTAGTCCAGATAATTATGGTGGCAACAGGGCAAGCAGAGCAGCCCAGATGTTCCTCTTCCCAGCAACTTCTTCCAACTCAACGCATCCCAAGGTGATCCCAGGTTAGCTAGTAGACATAATCCAGTGTGTCCTCGGTTTGACCCTGGGTCTCTTCCCAGGTGTTTGTGCCTAGAAAACCTCCTAAGTGAGGCCCCCAGAGGCATTCTTATCAGATGCCCGAACCACCGCAACTGACTCCTTCTTTATACTTTCCTACAAAACAAAAAAAAAACATTTTTGGCCACTTGTATTGGCAATCTCACTCTTTTGGTAAAAACCCATACCATGTGACCATTGGTGAGAGCAGGGATGAACAGCTCCTTATTCACCACAAATCAGATACAGTGCCACATTATTGTAGCTACTGTACCTAGATGACTGCCAATCCCTTATTCCCTCACTCATGAATAAGACCCCAAGATAGTTGAACTCCACCTGGGACAGATGCTTGCCCCTCACTTGAAGGAGACAAGCCATATTTTTTCAGGAGAGGACCATAGCTTGCTCTGAATGTGCAGGGACTAAATGGCATGCAATAGAGACCCTGGCACCCCATACTCCCTCAACACCTCCAAAAAGATACCCCAGAGCACACGGTCATATGACTTCTCCAAATTCACAAAACTGGATAGGCAAATTCCCATGCCCCCTCAAATATCTGCAAGAGGATAAAAAAGCTGGTCCACTGTCCCACAGCCTAGAACTAAATTATTCCTTCTGAATCTGCAGTTCGACTATCGGTCAGCACCTCCTTTCCAGCACCTTGGCATAAACTTATCAGGGAATCACGCTCCTGAGCCTCTCTGGGAAAGTTAATGCCAAGGCGGTGGAAAGAAGGCTACAACTGTTAGTCGAACTGCAGATTGAGGAGGAACAGTGCAGGTTTCGTCCAGGCTATGGAACAGCGGACCAGCATTTCATCCTCTGGCATAAACAACAATGCTTCCTAGAGCACCCCTACATTACCAAATGACATTATACTCTTGCTGCCCTCAAAAGCATGATTCTAGGTTGGCCTTACATTTTCTTGCAGTAGCCAGGTATGGTAATGTCAAATATCCAAATAATAGCTGGAACGGAACAAATTAAGGACAGCACAGTAGTTTGGTTTTAACATTAAATGTAGCAGAGCCCCCTGTAGTTCAAACATACATTGCTAATGTAAGAAAACCCTCAGATACACCAAAAGGTGCTTCAAGGTCACCCAAACATGTCTGTCAAGGCCACCAACTGCAAGAAACCCCTCTACAAACCAAACAGCAGAAGTATCTGAGTAGCAAAGGAACATGTGTAGTCTGCTGGAACAGAATTCATTTAATGTTATCTTGATTATCTGACTCCAAAATAATGTTTTAACCTTTCCTCTGTGCTAACAGTTATGCATAGACAGAGACTGCTGTTCGCCAGTAATGTGGCTCTATATGGATTGCTATCTATCTTGGTAGGTACGGACAGGTTTCTGGCTTGTGTAGCCTGCATAACTACAATTGTATCCTGCTACGACATTAGTGTATAGGCGAGTGACAACAAGGTGCAGATATCCTGAGTTTTTTTTTTCTTTCACTGTAATTTATTGTTTTTTGATTTGCAATAGGCTACCTTTATTATATTTTCAACTCTGATTTGATCCATATTTTATCTTTATATTTCTCTTGATTTGTTGTTGTTGATATAGCCTTAAGACTTGCAGTTAAGTCCAACATCATTTAATTGCTCAAAAATCGCAAATAAGTCTAATTTAATTGCTACGATGTGTTCATATTATATAATTAAGGACAACGCCTTTGCCTGAACATATAGCATGTCTTGTTTATGTTTGTCTCGCTTCTGCTCGCACGAGGCCTTAGTAGGCCTATGCTATACACTCGGCGAGTCGTTTAGTAGGCTACTTTTCGAGTTCAGTACATTCAGCGCAAATTGTCCATTTCGTTCATTTGAGTCATTTAAGTCATTCCATACATTCAGTTCTTCTCGTTCATTTGAGTCTTTTGAACTTGGAAGGAATTGAAGGAAACAAACAAAGACCAGTCTGACGGGCTTCCGCTCCAGCACAGTAGTACATGAGTGATTTATCATTTATTTAATTACATAAATAGTATTTACAATGCCTACAGTGCAAATTATTAAATATCTAGTAGACATATGCCAGTTGCTTACATTATAGCATTAGACTTGTCCAATTCATTGTCATAGTAGTAGCTTTTTGGGCTGTATAAATGGCAGCATTTGCCTAAAACTGCCTGTCATATATGGTATAAATCATGAATGACATAAAACAATATGCACAAATAACACCCTATTGTGATATCATAGATAAAACCTTTTAAAATCAGCTTTAACAAAGCAAGTAGCTGGGTAAGTAGTAAGGCTAGTAGGAGCCTTCTGGGTCATGTAGTAGAGGTAGAAACTGGGGATTTTCAAGACTAGGCATGCTACATTGTTAGTTTCTATCTAGTCTGTAGGTAAACAGAGCACTAATTTAGTCAGGAAAATGGCGAGCATTGTTGGACTGAATGGCCTGTTCCTGTAATTATGTTATGTTATGTAATGTTAAGGCCAATTACATTGGACAATGCAAGCGGCTGCCTAAGTAGCAAAACCCGCTAGTACCACATAATGCAAGAAGCAAACCAATCGCATTGTAAAATGCATGTGTACGGATTTTGGCCCTAACCACCCTCCATACCCAGCACCAGTTACAGCACGGGCACTGTGTCAGTGGACAAGCCCAATCATTGGCGAATGTCCAAGTGCTATTTTTCGCTTACTAGGTAGCTAACCTCAATGTTACAAGTGGCAAGTGGAAACTGCTAGTAGCAAGCGGCTTAACTCCAGTTAACTTTTAACTATAGCTGTTGTTCAGTATTTGTAGTTTTAATTATAAGTTAACAGCATAGAAGGTTACTAGCAAATTTGTGTTGTAGATGCAGCTAGTTAGCCATCCAGCTAACGTTAATGATCATCATTGATTCATTAACACTGAGAGGTCTAGAGCCTATTTTCCATATTTTTCAGTACAAAACTGTCCTCTCTGTTATTTTATCGTAGATTCATGTTAGGAGACCGTAATACGGCAAATTGGCAGAAAAGCCAAGAAAACTGAAAAACTGAAAAACATAGCACACAGAAACATGGAAGACTTTTGAATTTATAATATTGATTTTTGTTATGTGATACTTTGATGTGACACAAAGTTGTAATGATCAAATTGTTTTCAGATGATAAGATGAAAAAACACAAGGCCAAGTTACTGTAAATAATTTAGGAATCATTGGGTAGCAGCATTGCTTCAGAATACAGCTTGTTTAATTTGTCAGCTAAGATAGCCAATATTGTTTCTTGTAACTTGGCATAATTTTGATATCAATACTTTAAAAAAATTAAAAGATTAAAAAAGTTTTTCTTCAGATTCTATTATACATAACAGATTTTGTGCCAATGAAGAGTACTTGCTGATCAGAGCTGTTTGCTGTTTCTAACTTGTGTTCTGTTTAGCTTGTTGTTCATGCAAACATATTGATTTATTGATTTATTGATTTATTTTTGCTTTGAAACAGTAATTAACATTAGTCTGTTGCATCCTTTGATCCTTTTGGCTTGATAAATAACGTTTTGGTTGGGTATGTAAACTCAAAGTTAGTTGAATTATCAACAAGATATGATTCTGTGAATTCAATGTAGTGTAAAAATATAAGTAATTTAGACAACAGAGTGGGGGTTACTGGTATAAGCGCATGGTAATTGGTTAATGATGGGTTTGCTGTTTTGACAGTATGTTGCAATTACATATCGTAGCATTACATTACATTGCTTGAGTGTCTCTATCATATAGATCTATCCATGTGTATGGATATGTTGTTATCCATTTGCATTAATTGTATGGCCCCATACAGTAGAACGCAATTGGGTTAATTCCAGTGGGCAGTTATGCATGGAAGGGTTGATCACTACCCTGTTGGTATAATAAGCTTACTGCTGGAAGTTGAGATCAAATGGAAGAGACTTGAGAGTAGTGCTTTATAAACTACTGCTTACTTCCTGTTTTTCTCTCTGACGGTTTGAGAAAGCTCGCTGCAGAGCAGAATGAAGGCTGATTGAAGATAAAGCCTTTGCTTGTGGATCAGTGGGTGCTAAATTGGCTTCTCTTAATGCAAACATGACTAATGAGTGAGCTAACAGGGCCAATCAAGGCTCTCAGAGATTAAGCCGAGAGTGTGGGTCTGTGTGTCTGTATAAGTCTTTATGTGTATCTGTATGTCTATGTGTCTGTATAAGTCAGTGTGTCTGTGTATTTATGTCTGTTTGTATGGATAAGTCAGTGTGTCTGTATGAGTCTGCATGTCTGCGTATCTGTACGTCTATGTGTCTGTATAAGTCAGTGTGTTTGTATGTCAGTGTGTCTTTACATCTGTGTAAGTCTGTAAGTTTGTGTGTCTATATATCTGTGTATCTTTACATCTGTGTGTTTGTGTAAGTCAGTGTGTTTGTGTGTCTGTATGTGTGTGTATCTGTATGTCTATGTGTGTGTATAAGTCTGTGTATTTGTGTGACTGTATATCTGTGTATCTGTACATCTATGTGTGTGTATAAGTCTATGTGTTTGTGTGGAGCTAAAACTGGGTGCAGTGTGGAGCTGAAGCTGGGCGGTGTAGTGTGGAGCTGAAGCTGGGCGGTGCAGTGTAGAGCTGAAGCTGGCCGGCGCAGTGTGGTGCTGAAGCTGGGTGTAGTGTGGAGCTGAAGCTGGGGGCAGTGTGGAGCTGAAGCTGGGTGGCGCAGTGTGGTGCTGAAGCTGGGTGCAGTGTACAGCTGAAGCTGGCGGCAGTGTGGAGCTGAAGCTGGGGGCAGTGTGGAGCTGAAGCTGGGTGGCGCAGTGTGGTGCTGAAGCTGGGTGCAGTGTGGAGCTGAAGCTGGGGGCAGTGTGGAGCTGAAGCTGGGTGCAGTGTGGAGCTGAAGCTGGGGGCAGTGTGGAGCTGAACCTGGGTGCAGTGTGGAGCTGAAGCTGGGGGCAGTGTGGAGCTGAACCTGGGTGCAGTGTGGAGCTGAAGCTGGGTGCAGTGTGGAGCTGAAGCTGGGTGCAGTGTGGTGCTGAAGCTGGGTGCAGTGTGGAGCTGAAGCTGAGTGCAGTGTGGAGCTGAAGCTGGCCGGCGCAGTGTGGTGCTGTCAGTCAGTGCTGTTACTGGTTTGTGCGGTTTCTGTGTTGTCAGTCTGTGCTGTGACCACTTGTTTTGCACTGAAGGGTAATTTTCCAAATGTCCTAGTTTGTTTCCCTGCTGCCCTCTTATCCCTGTCATCCCAGCTATGCCAGCAGAATCAGATGAGGTCTATAGTTCCCCCTGACCCCCACAGAAGGGAGGGAGAGCATGCAGGTTTCCATCAGGAAAAAATGAATTAATGAATGAATGCGTGAATGAATGGACAAATTAATAAATAAATTAATAAAAATGCACCCTTGGTAATTCAAGCACTTCTGCAGAACAATTAACTTAATTAAGCAGACAGCATGAATATTCATAAGGCCGTTAATGTCTCCCTTGGTCCACCAGATGAATGTGATGCAATGATTTTACAGTCAAGCCTATCTGCACTGAAATATCTACCACTTGAATGGCCCCACTGAAGTGCTAGGTAAATTAATTAGAATCTACTAATTAATATGTAATTTCTATCAAACAACAGACAGATACGAGAGCATTCCAACTCAAACTGGATAATTGGTTGAGCATCTTTACTCTTTTTCACTCATGGTAATTTTCTAATGTTGATATCTTTATATAGGTAAGCAAAAGCATTTGGTTTTTGTCACGGGCTGCTCCAGTAGCCCAGACGCACAGCAGAAATGCGCAGGGAGACCGACTGCAATTTCGTTCACTTTATTAGAAAAAAATGTGGTGCATTAAAACCAGCAGCAACTGGCCCTCGCCAGAGACAACCAGCCACTGTGTCCATCGGCCCTCTCTCTACCCCGTTGAACAAACCCACATTTAAACTAACCAGGACCAATCACATAAGGACACCTACACACACTGAACACCAACACCTGACAATGGAGGATGGCTTTAACAGGATAAGATGAGGTGCCAATCACTGATGCACTGGCATGACCAATAGCTATTTATTGCATTAGGGTGATGAATGAATGAATGAACATAAGGGTACCCTTAATACCTCCTCCAATACAGCTGACACTTATTCATCACACATACAATAACCCATTAATAAACAAACATAAAAATACCACAAACATGATACCCAATCAGACCTGGCCACGCCCTCCCCTAAGGACCTAACTCCGCCCCCTCTCTCTCCAGCCCACACGACTCAGTAACGTCAGAGAGCCAGGGGGTATCTGCATGACAGTTTTGTCTTTCATCTGAAAACTTGTATTTGATTTTAAGAAGAATATTAATAAGGAGCTTGCAAGAGAAGACTTTTTAAATGATTAAGGAAAACTGAACAATTCATTGTGCATGTACATTGTAATAAAAATAATAACACGTGGATTTAACTTCTACATATCTACATGCGCTTATATGATATTTTAATAAGGTGTGCCTGTTTACTGCCTGGCTCAGAAATAGAATTTAGAAAGCCACTAGGCCTGAAAATTCAGGTCCACAAACGAAGAGATTTGACAATCAAGACATTCCCTGCTGATTGAACTAATCCTGGCATTGCACGTCTGTTCCTCAGGGAGCACCTGTCTTTCCTGTTTGTGATGGAAACGGTTTACAAATAATCCCCAGGGTGCACGTCCTAATGAAGATAAACTGTGACCTCAGCACGTTCGATTTGGAGGGGGGACAGAGCTGGGGGGGGGGTAGAGCTGGATGGGGGGGCAGGGCTGGATGGGGGCAGTGCTGGAGGGGGGGCTGGGCTAGAGGGCTTCCATCTCTTTTCACAGCCAGCCGCCCTTTTTTATGTAAAACTGTTGGCCCCAAAAACGACCGGTGCCCCCCTCGCTGGTTGGGTGGTAGTATCTCCCAGAGTATCTCTCAGAGTATTTCTCAGCGTATCTGAGAGTATCTCTCAGGGTATTTCTCAGCATATCTCATAGTATTTCTCAGCGTATCTCAGAGTATCTCTCCGAGTACCTCAAAGTATCTCTCTGAGTATATCAGCATATCTCTCATAGTATCTCTTATAGTATCTCAGAGTATCTTAGAGTATCTCATAGTATCGCAGTGTATCTCTCAGAGTGTCTCTCATACTATCCCTCAGAGTGTCTAGTGTATCTCCCAAAGTATCTCTCAGAGTATCTCTCATCTCTCATAGTAGCTCTCAGAGTATCTCAGAGTATCTGTCATAGTATCTCTCAGTGTATTTCTCATAGTATCTCTTAAAGTATCTCTCATTGTATCTCAGCGTATCTCTCTGAGTATCTCTCTTAGTATCTCTTAGAATATCTCTCAGCATATTTCTCATAGTATCTCTCAGAGAATCTCAGAGTATCTCATAGTATCTCAGCGTATCTCTCAGAGTATCTCTCATCATATGATATGGGAACATAGCCGGATAGCAGTGAAGAGTTAATTATATTAAGAATTTGTTTGCTAAGAACAGGCGGTAGCTCCTTCAGTAGCTTTGTAGGTATGGGGTCACAAGCGCAGGTGGTTGATCTGGAATAAGAAACTAGTTTGACTAGTTCACTTAGAAGTATGGGAATAAAGGATTCCAGTTGATCTATGCGTCTCGGAGGCAGGACTGTGATATTGATAAAGCTGTTGTTGACTAGTGTGGAAGCAGATATATTTTCTAGAATTCCTATTATTTTACTGTAAAAGAAAGTCAAGAAATCATTACTGCTACAAGCAGCTGGAATTTGAGGTTTAGTTGCTGCATGATTATTAGTTAGATCAGCAATGGTTTTGAATAGGAACTGGGAATTATTCTGATTTTATTGTATAAGCTCTGAAAAGTAGACCTTGCATTGGAAAGAGAATACTTATAGGCACCAAGACTCTCTTTCCAGGCCAGGTGATATACCTGCAGTTTAGTGGAATGCCACTTGCATTCCAGTTGATGAGACTTCTGTTTAAGAGCCTGTGTATGGTCAACATCACTGACATCAACACCAAAACTTAAGACCAGATCTAAAGTATGACTGATAACATTTTGAGTGAAGCCGATGGATTCTAAGATATTCACAAATGCAGATAAAAGATGATAAGAGGATCATCTACGTTTTCATAGTGCAGGTTAAAGTCACCTAACATCACCACTTTGTCGTAGCTTATAGCTAAGTAAGAGAGGAATTCTGTCATGAACAAAACCAGGAGGTCTGTAGATAGCCACCAAGACAACTTGGCACAATTTTGATAACAATACTTCTAATGGCAGGCCTAGATTTGAATGAATGACTTATAGACACTTCTTTGTATGTGTGAGTGACTTGGCATTTTTGTATGTTGAACATGCAGATATCATGTCTTTTTGTACTGTGTTTGTTATGAGTTAGAGTTTTACGGATTTTAGAATTTAAATTATTTAGAATACGTGGGACAGACACAGTCTCAATAGGGTGAAGTTTACTCTGCAGGTTTGGGGAGCTAGCAGACATCTGCGACTAGGCCTTCGGCTCTGAATAGTCAATTTCGAGAATTCTAACTAGAGGCTATGGTTCTAGACAGAAGAGCGGTGCCCTCACCGGATGGGTGAACACTATCTTTTTTCACCCACGTTACTTGCTGCACACCACTCGGCTAACCAGGGATTTCATGAAAATAATCTAGCATATATTTCTTCGCTACACTGAATGGGGTAGGGACTAGAGTAGGTTACTGTCCGGCACATTAGTTAGTACCAGCATGAATAACAATTTGGGAAAATTTATGTTTTCCCATAGCCAGAATTTTCAGACTTGCTTTTATGTTGGTCGCTCTAGCACCCCGAATGCAATTTACTATAGTCGCTGGTTTAAAAACTCTCACATCTAGGATTATGTAGTCGCCAATTATTAACAATATTTCAGGTTTTCATTCTTCGACTGATGTGTTAACAAGTGGGGCGAATGGGTTAGAAAGTTCCAGTGGAGGGGGCTGAATGCTTACTGTTGGTTTTTTACTACTATGCTTCCTTCTTACCATAACAAACCTGTCCTGTTGCGAGGGGGGGCATTGGTGCTAATATACTTTGTGAAAAGGAAATAGAGCTGGCATCCAGGTGGGCTGAAAAGGAGTATAATAATTCCTCTAATTTCTTGCAGAGTCAGGATGCGAGCTTCCAATTTGGAAATCTTTCCCACCAGTTTAGCGTTAGAAATCATTTATTATAAGTGAAAGCATCACTGACGACAGAAGACGTGTTATTAAACATATTGCACTCACAGCAAAGGACAGGTAAAGAGGAGGGAGAGCACGAGGAAGCAGGCATGATTACGTTTACTTACGTATATGTGAAGAAGAGGTGGTGTTCGCCCTTGGATTAGACTACAACTACAGACCAACTGCATGCCACACTACCTGCTATGATCTTGGAAAATGTACATGCATTATGGAATAAAATAAAGCAGTTGCAAGCTAATGTCATTCACCTGTGTGAATTCAGAGACACCTGCATCATGGCTGAAACTTGGCCGACAGAAATGGACATGGATTCCTCCCTGGGTATTAATGGCTTTGGACTGCAGCCCTCAGGAAACAGGAAAATGAAAGGGGGGAGATGTTTTCAATCATAAATGGTGCAGTAACATTGCTGTAATTGATTTAATTCATTTAGCAGACATACGGCTGTTATACAAATATTTGTTTCAGTGTTTTACATTCTACCTAGAGCAAACACCAGATTGGCTTCTGATACCATCTTTAAGGTGATACAAACTATCTCACCTGACTTCCCCAGAATCACGATGAGTCATTTTAAAAGACTCGCTTCTAAATGTTTATCAGTATGTGTCAAGTCACACGTGCTATGGCAAAATATTTTACTTATGCTATGGGTCTATTAAAGGAGCCTACACTTCGGCTGTGGGACCTCCTCTTGGTTCATCCAATCATAACATGGTCCATCTCCCACCCATGTGTAAGACTACTGCAATGGGAGAAAGTATTGAAAAAAGTAGGTCAAGCCCTTAAATGTTTTTTTTTTGAGTGCACACACTGGTCAGTGTTAATTAATTCAACAAAGGATATAAATGAACTTACTGATTTAATGAGCAGCTATGCTTTCTGTTAAGACATGGTGATTCCTACGAAGGAGGTAAAAGTCTTCTCAAACAACAAGCTGTGGATCTACAAAGGATTAAAAATGCTGATACAGGAAAGCAGCTTTCAACAGAGGTGTTATAATCGAGGAAAGAGAAATTAAATTCGAAATTAAGAAAGCAAAAATTAAACACAACGATAAAATGGAGGCAGAGCTTAGAAGTAACAACCCAAGAGCTGCCTGGAATGGTATGGAATTAATGAATGGTTGCCATATGGGGGGGAGGGGGGACTGGAGGACAGACTTTTAGATAAAAGGACCACCATCAACTCTGGCGTGGGTTATATCTACCTGCCCGGTGAGATCCTGCAACCTGCACTGAACCTGTATTTATGCTTAGAACACTGTTAGAACTAATACATCTAACTCCCTGCTTTGCTATATAAAATGCCTGCTTGCCAAAAATTGACCAACTCAAGCCAAGTGAGGATATTTGGATTAAACTCATAGGAGAACACGAGAAAGCTTAATTTAGGAGTATGTTACTGACCACCAGCTTCAGATAATGGTATTGAATTCAATGCTCTTTGGAAATATAAAACTGGTCAGGAAGGTGAGACTATATGGGTGACTTCAATTACCTCATTATTAATTTAGAATTGATGACGGGACAAGGAAAAACTTTTTTTCGATGTTATAAATGACCATTTTTGGCACAGTTTGTTAGTCAGCATACAAGAGGGAAGTCAATTCTGGATCCTGTAATGATATTGACAGAATCTGCAGCATAAAGGTAGTGGAGCCACTTGGGACAAGTTATCATTCCACAGTCAGTTTAGATGTATTTTGGCAAATTAAGAGGGCCTCCTCTACGATCAGAATTTTGTATTTTAGGTGTGCTGACTTTAACAAGACGTGAGCAAATTTAAGTAATGTAGACTGGGGGCAACTTCCTGATTACAAGGCAGTGAATGAACACTGGGGCAAGTTCAAAGGGGTTATACTTGAGGTACAATGCTAATTTATTCCAAAGTTAAGGAAAAGTAAGTTGAAAAAGCAGTCACCCAAGTGGATGAACAAAGCCATATGCAAGAGTTCGAGAGAAAAAAAGACTGTACTAAGAGTAATAAGGCTGGATATTGTAATATGCCTGCTAAGGTTAAAAAAGAATTAAGGGTAGATAAGAGACTCTTTGAAAGGCAAATTGTTAAAAGTAATCCTAAACATTTCTTTCAATCTGTTGTAGGAAAAGGAAAGAAAGGAGGAAGTAAGGTGTGAAGGAATAAAGAAGGAGCATTGCTTGTAAGAATAATGTTATTGCTGATGCCTTATTTAGTTACTTTGTTGAAATTTTTACTAGAGAGGAAGTTATTAATAGACCAGAAGGCACATTCAGTACTCAGAATGTCTTGGCAGATATTGAGATAGGAGATTTAGAAGTACTAAATAAATTACATAAACTAAAGACAAATAAGGCAGCAGGACCTGTTGGCATATATCCACTCAAGTTAGGTGAGATCATCTTTAAACCACTGGCAGGTATATTTAGACAGTCTTGGAGAAACTGGAGCAATACCACAGGACTGGAAACAAGGTAATATAATACCAATATATAAGAAAGGGGATTGCAGCGTAGGGAAGAAGGTAGAAATGGCAATTAGGGAATTTGCAATAAAACAGACAGTGGGTAAAGAGACAGTGGTATGAATTGAGGAATTACAATTGTGGCCCCGCCAGGAATAGTCTGTGGCTGTATAGCTACTAGGACAGGGATTGAGAGCCCATGCAGTCATGAGGGGGGGACAACCAGTAGAACACAAGGAGTAGTAGGAGGGATCTTATCTGAGCAGGGTACTGTGGCAAGTGGAGTCCCATAAGGATCGCTGCCAGTACCACTGCTCTTCCTCATATATGTCAATGATTTTGACAGGGACATTAACAATACATTCGTTAAATTTGCAGATGAGTACACTTGGAGGTTCAGGTAACAGTCTTGAATCTACTAAAGTAATCCAAGAAGATTTAAACAGAATCCAAAAGTGGTTGGAAATGTGGCAAATGAAATTCAATATAGCTAAATGTAAAGTTCTGCATGTGGTAAATAAAAACATAATGCAGCATTACTTTCTGTCAGGACCACTGTCATCAAAGTAGAACTTTATTGACAATAAAGGCAATACAGTTATGTTTGGCGGTATGGCTCTGTTCTGGAGCTCTCCCGCCAACCATGCAGCCCGTGTGGATAAGGCCGGGAGGCCAGCAGCCAAACCCCCCTAGAGGGGTACACACAGAACAGATCCAGCAGCAAAGCAAGTTCTTAACACATGAGGATGGAGCAATACAAATTTTTAACATATAGCAATGGAGAATGCAAATTCTTGACGCATGGGGATGAAGCTGGGGTGGTGGAGGGGATTTACGAAGCAACGTGCAGCGCTTGCATGCATGAGGAGCAGCCGAATGAGTAGAGGGAGGCTGTTTAAGTAGACCACCCTGTTAGTGAATGTACTGTGATAGGCGAACATCACTCAGCTGAGCCATCAGCTGATTCAGCCGGAGCGCTTGACTCTCGTGGCCTGCCAGAACTACGCGATGCTCCATTTATGGCAGGAACGAAATTGGAATGTACTCAATTTGAAAAGGACTTGGGAGTTATAATTGAACAAAACCTTTCAGGTTCTAGGCACTGTGCTCTAGCAGTAAAAAAGGCATCAGGATCCTGGGATATATAGCCTAAAGTATAAAGTTATACTTATCTTATACAATATCTTTGTCAAACCACACTTCAATGAGCCATATTCAATAAGCCTGTCGCAAATGATTATCAGTGCTGCAAAACAGTGCGTCACCACGTGTTTTAAATTTAGCTGGGTATTTAGGACTGGTTATGTAAATAAGTGCAACCGCAGCAAGTTCATTTACATGCACAGCTGGTATTTAAGATGCATCTTGCATATGACAGGAAAGCAACGTGTCAGGCAAATAGACACATTTCTTATAGCTGCAAGAACAGTCTTTGTTTTTAATTAAAATGGAAGCTCCTGCACCCCAATCACCAATAACCTCAGGCATGCCTGGTCATGTAATAGGCAGTGGAGATGTCTCTTTGTTCCCCCTCATTTGGCATGCCCATGCATCTATAGTGGAGTCTAACAAGAGCTCTTGCCACTTTGCGCACTGTTCTTGCATGGACATTACATTACATTACATTACATTTACTTGACAGACGCTTTTATCCAAAGCGATGTACAAAAAGTGTCATGGTTCTGTGTTTTCCTGTCTGTGTTTCCCTTGTTGGGCCGCCAGATGGCGGCACTTCTGTTTTGTGTCCTGCTCCCCCCTGTTAATTGTATGATTGTTTCCAATTGTCTCGTTATTCTATCATTGTTCCCACCTGTGTCTTGTTATCCCCTCCTTTTCTGGTTTCATTGTTTTTTGAGTTCACCTGTGTCTTGTTACCCCCTGTCTATTTAAGTTCTTTGTTCCCTTGACTCGGGTGCTGGTTCCTTGTGTTTGTTTCCGACTTGTGTTTCAGACCGTATGTACCTGCCTGTGTTTTTGACCTGTTTGTGTTTTTGACTTTGTTTCCGCCTGTGTGTTTCTGTGCGTTTCTGCCGTTTGTTTTCTGTACTGGTGTAATTCTGTTTTCTTGTATTTTTTTAGTTTTCGTTTTATGCCCTTCGTGGCTCTTTGTTTGTTCTGGGTTTTTTTTTTAGTAAAGTCTTGTTTGTATCAACTTTTTTGAGTTTCGTGTTTTTTCCCCACTCTGCGCCTGGGTCCTAGCCCCGTACCGTGACAAAAAGTGCATTCCATGGTCATGGACAACTGCTGAACACAGGTTCAGTAAGGAACAATACTTATTTTGTACAGCTATTTCTAGCCAAGAACACAGTTCACAGTGAACACTATTCTGACCTAACCTCTGAAAGGCCAACTAGGCAGAAGAATAAGCTACAGTGTTAGGACAAATACAAATTACCAAAAAGTGCTGGGATGGGACAACATGTAACAAGTGACATGAAAAGGGGGGGGGGGGGGGTTATTTATTTATTTATTTTTTTATATATATATATATATATAAGAGTGAAATATACAGTGTGGTGGTGGTTAGTCTAGGTATAGTCTGAAGAGATGAGTCTTCAGGCCACGGCGGAAGATTGGTAGTGAGGGAGAGGTTCGGAGAGACGGGGAGTTCGTTCCACCACTGGGGAGCTAGGGTGGAGAAGCTCTGTGATCCCTTTGGGCGGGTGGGAGGGGTTACAAGGCGCCCTGCTGCCGCAGAGCGGAGTGGTCGAGCAGGCACATAGAACCGAGTCATGTCCTGCAAATAGATGGGGGCTGTCCTGTTGGCAGCAGTGTAGGCAATGGTCAGGGCTTTGAACCAGATCCTGGCGGCGACCGGTAGCCAGTGGAGTGATCGCAGCCGAGGAGTGATGTGGGAGAATTTGGGAAGGTTGTAGATGAGTCGGGCAGCGGCATTCTGAATCATCTGTAGTGGCTGTATGGCACAAGCTGGTAGGCTTGCAAGGAGAGAGTTGCAGTATGGACAATGGACATTGAAAAGGCCTCCACCGCATTGGAAGAACAGGCCTGTTGCAAAATAGCGTAGTGTGAGTATGTACACACTGTCCGGTGCAAACTGTGCAATTACAGTGGTCTTATAAATTCAGTGCACGTCCTGTACAATGATGGGATAATAACATAGCTTTAATTTTGACTTTGAATACCCTTTGCTATCAACATCGAGGTTCATTAGGGCTGGAATAGTCTATGGAATTAAGTATCAGGGTTCATTAGTGCTAGAATACCCTGTGGAATCAGGTATCGGGATCCATTAGCGTTAATATAGTCTGTAAAATCGGGTATCGGTAGTCATTAGTGTTGGAATAGTCTGTGGAATCAGGTATCGGGGGTCATTAGCACACAGATTGCAGGATCTCCAGCCTAGCTTTGAACCATCCTGCTGGAAGGGGGCTGTCCCTCACACCCAGTCAGAACACATGGGCTCTTCTCTTTCGACTGGGTCAGGTTTCACATTGTGTGCGTAAATGCACACTGGACATCACAAACCACCTGTAACCGCTGCTCAACACAAACACGCATACAGGCTGTGCACAGAACCTCTCCAAATGGCTTCTGTTGCATTCTTGTGTGTATTTCTGTGGTTAATTCAGTGTCACAGTCTGTGAAGCTTGTGCTAACATGCCATTCAGGAAGTTTATCATATGTACGGTAAAATAAGTGAACATGAGTCGTGAGTCTCATTGAAATCCCATTTGAAAATGTACATGAACTTTGTCTTTAGTGTTTGACTTGTTTTAAGGAGATGAGAAGATTAAGACTGAACCAGCACTAAATGTTAACCTCATGAAAGTGGTCTTCTGCAGGAAGGATAATTTAAACACAAAAACCACACACCGGAATTTAAAGTTGGGGCTCTCCTGAGGGGGGAGGGGAGGTCATAGAGTTGGGGGGGTACAGTTGTCCTGGAGATGTGATCCTCCTCTCTTGCCCTCTCCTGGGTTCTGGATCACACACCCATAGGGGGAGCAGGTGTGTGTGTCTGCTTGTGTGTGTGAAACTCAACCTGTGGACTGTTTTCACTAGTGTATGTTAATGAGCTTTTAATAGAATTCTAACACTACATACTGCTGTACATCTGTTACAAAAAGCATAGTTGGTGTACCCAGGAAGTGAGAGAACAAAAATTCCTAAAGAAACAGATCAATAAAACAGCATCATTATAGCAGTAAACTGAAGCCTGAGCTAATGCAACTGCAGCTGTGTTTAACCCTGGGAATGTAAGCACCACTACAGTATGTGTTTAACACTGGGAATGTCAGTTTAGCTGTATGTGTTTAACACAGGGAATATCAATACAGCTCTATATGTTTAACACTGAGAATATCAGTTCAACTGTATGTGTTTAACACAGGGAATATCAGTTCAACTGTATGTGTTTAACACAGGGAATATCAGTTCAACTGTATGTATATAACACTGGGAATATCAGTGCAAATGTATGCGTTTGACACTGGGGATATCCGTTCAACTGTATGTGTTTAACACTGGGAATATCAGTGCAACTGTATGTGTTTCACACTGGGAACCTCAGTTCAACTGTATGTGTTTAACACTGGGAATATCCGTGCAAATGTATGTGTTTGACACTGGGAATATCCGTGCAATGTTATACAGTATTTTTAAGACTGGGTATATCAATGGAACCGTAACAGCTCTAAATGTGTTTAATATTGGGAATGGGAATATCAGCACAACTGTGTGGGCTTAACACTGAGTATATCAACATAACTAATATCAATATTAAATGTACATGTTTAATACTGTAAATATCAATGTGCTTTTACAGATTCTGTCTCTTAATCAGCATAACATTTTTAGAAGCATCACAAGTGCAAAGTTTTTTTAAACTAATCCCAACAATTTTTGGTTGAGAGTCTGTGCCACTCATCAAATAAATACATAAATGAAGTAATAATCTATTAGCTATTGAATATTATTTAATGAGCTAATCCTAACGTGGGCTTTCTGGAATAAGTACAGATCAGTGAGATAAACAGCACATCTGCCAGTATTTTGGTCTGGGACTTGGTGTTACTATGGCACATAATCCCATGTCAATCCTGCTACAGAGTGGTCTCTGCTTTCAGATGAGGCTGAGATACCAGTAAGAGAAGAGGGAGTTTAGATTTAAAAAATCATTTTTAAATCAGCTTTCTTTGGCACAAGTGAATATTGGGATAGGGAGGTAAATTCAAAGTTTGCAATAGTCAGTTTGGGGTTTCAATATTTGAATGTCAATGTACTTGTTTTGGATAGTCCAGTTTTTTGTTTGTTTTTTTGTAACTACGACACTACAAAGGATTCATCTGGCTATCACCTATTAGACTTGTTGTTTAGCACCTGTTTGTGGATCTGCTGGAGCTCTCAATTTGAAACCGTGCACAGGCCTCTGATTCGTGTACAGGTCTGTGGTCCATGTACAGACCTCTAATCCGTGTACAAGCCTCTGATCCGTATACAGACCTCTGATCCATGTACAGGCCTCTGATCCGTGTACAGACCTCTGATCTGTATACAGGCCTCTGATCCATGTACAGGCCTCTGATCAGTGTACAGGCCTCTGATCCATGTACAGGCCTCTGATCTGTATACAGGCCTCTGATCCGTGTAAAGGCCTCTGACTACTGGAGAGGTGAGGGATTTTAACCCTCCTCTGGAATCAGTGCAGCATCATGCCTCCATTCCAGAAACTAAATATACAGAAAATGTTGTGATTTTTTTTTTTTTTAATACACTGCTGCAAGATATACTTATGATTACATTGTCATAAGAGTTGCCAGTGGTTGCTGAGATGCATGAAATCGGCTATGAAATCCGATCAATAGGTGCCTGCGAGAGAATAGCCACTCATAACTGCATTTACATTTGAAGTAGCTGAAATCACTCTGCATCTCTACCATTAAACGCTCATTTAGTTTAGACTGGTGTAAGATCATCCACTCAAACACTTCCGCATCAACTATGCCTGCTGCCCGGATAGTTTTGGTCAACTTATCATAAGAACAGTGCATCGTACTCAATTTTAGAATAGCAGCCAGGAATAATGGGTTATAAAATAACTATTAAAAACAAGGAGACTTGATTAACAGTACAGTACACTCTCCTGGCTAGGGGTGGGCAGGCTGGTCGATTTAGGGAGGCCAGACACATGTACTTTGAATATACATTTCTGTTTCCCACCTCAGAAAACAAGGCATGAATAAAGGTATTTAAACATGTTCAGTCCTGAGAACAGGGTTCAGACTAACATTACTGAATCCAGAATATGTTTCATGTATTTCTGACCACTGTCGTTCCTGTAAATAAACATCTGATGAAAAACGTTTTGAACGTACAAAAATGCATACGTTTTTGTATGTGTGAGTAACTTGGCATTTTTGTACGCTGAAAACGTGTTTTTCCATGAGATATCATTTCTTTTTGCACTGTGTTTGTAATGAGTAAGTGATAATAATAATTCATATATAAATGTAGGCTATGACAGACATGCATATGTTGCACTCGCAGAGTGAGCACACAAGTCTTCTGGTGCCACATATTTTAATGAGGAGAAGCAGTTCTTTTTCACTCCAAGAAAAACATAAAAGCTTTTAAACATTTTTTAGCTGACCACAAACGCAATTAAATACTCCATTAAAAATGTTCAATGTCCTAGTAATGACTGCTCTGTGGTTCAGTAAAGACTGCTTTATGTCCCAGTACAGACTTCTCTATTTTCTAGTAAAGACCACTCTATTTCCCAGTGAAGACCACTCTATTTTCCAGTATAGACTGCTCTATTTCCTAGTAAAGACAGCTCTATAAAAGTGCTCTGTCCCAGTAAAGACCGCTTTATTTCCCAGTACAGACTTCTGTATTTCCCAGGAAAGACCGCTCTATGTTTCAGTAAAGACTGCTCTGTGTACCCGTAAAGCTACCCTGTGTCCCACTGCTCTATAAGACTGCTGTATGCCCCAGTAAAGACTGCTCTATAAGATTGCTCTATGGCCTAGTAAAGACTGTTCTATGTACCAGTATAGACCACTCTATTTCCCAGTAAAGACGTCTCTATTTCCCTGTAAAGACTTCTCTATTTCCCAGTAATGACTGCTCTATGTCCCAGCAAAGACCTCTCTATTTCCCAGTATAGACCACTCTATTTCCCAGTGTAGACCCCTCTATTTCCCAGTAAAGACTTCTCTATTTCCCAGTAAAGACCCCTCTATGTCCCAGTAAAGACTGCTCTGTGTGCCAGTAAAGTCTGCTCTATAAGATTGCTCTATATCCCAGTAAGACTCTATGTACCAGTAAAGCCACCTTGTGTCCCAGTAAAGACTTCTCTATAAGACTGCTCGATGTCCAAGTAAAGACTGTACCAGAAAGAGGCAAGCAACCCATATTACATAAGAAATGCGTATAGATATATTTGAAATGCTGCCCATCTCTGTCAGTAGCAAGCTGAAAAGTCACGTGAGAAAAGCTGTTTCCTGTGGCAGCCTGCAGATTCAGCCAAACAGCGCCTGAGGTTGTGAGACCCCTCTGTGTGGGGTTTTCTGTTTTCCCTACAGCAGTGAACCTGGGGATACCTTTATTCGTCCATCAAGCCTGACCCTGGCTAAAGCTGCACAGTGGAGAGAAAGAAATGCTTCACTGAAGATGATAGGGACACTTTGCCATGGAGACGCGGGGGGAATTGACAGAAAAGCCTCCTGTTAATATATGTATCATTATGGACTCAAACGCAGGATGGGTGGGATGCCTGGCAAATGGTTTTATCATAGAGCTGCTGTTACTGATTCAAAATAACTACTTTCAGTTTCTCTCCCATATGTATCCTCAAATTCAATGAGCCACTGTGAATAGTGATTAGTAACAACAAATCAAAATATACATTACAACAATAACATCTAGCATTTTAAACTTTAAAAAATAATAATAATTCAGTCAACAAAACCAGCCACAGCAACAGTGGCTAACAGCATGTGTTTAAATGCGTACAGTATGAAAGCACTTTCAGAAAAGTTCCCTCTTGGTTTGGTAGCCCTGCATTGTTCTGTTAAACAGTTGAGAAGTAATTTACGTAACACATGTGGCTGGAATTATGAGCATGGCCTTATTACAATGCGCATTCTCATTCAGGCAGGAGACAATGGGCCATGTATGAACGGGCAAACCCTTTGGCTGCCCTCCGCAGATTTTCTTTCTCTCCTTTCTGTGTCTGCTGGACGGCCTTTGCGACCACAACAATAAGGTTCAGCATGATGCTGAAGTGTGACCATGCACATTGACAAGAGCACCAAGGCATATTATTTGACTAGGCCAGTAAGATGTGGAGTCTGATTGACCTGCTTTACTGAAACTGGCCTGGTAATCTTTCAAAAGGGGTTTAGAAAATGCTCAGGCGATCTACATAGCATCATGTGAGGTTATCAGAAGGGCGTCCAGCATAGCACAGGTGCTTCTATTGTAACTGCAGGGCATGCGCATGTTTGACTATGGCCTGGCTTGGCCCAGCAGCTGGTTTAATCTGGACTGTCTGCTCTAGCTCAAATGTCATATGGCATCACATGCTCTGTCAGGTCAATTTTACAACACCAGAGAAATTTCACTTCCTGCTTTCAGAATTTATCCTTTTAAAAAAAAAGGTGGCAGAGGGAGAGGGGTATTTTTACAGGCCATGTTTGTGCTGAGTGTCAGCTGGGGCACACCCTCCATTGTGCAAGCTTATTTGGGGCCCCCTGGGAAACTGTGTCTGAGATCCACCAGGTTCCTCAGCAAGTGAGGGCTGACGTGGCTCTACGGAAAACTGCCTTAGAGAAGCCCACAGGAGAAAGCCTAAGAACCACAGACCTAACAGTCCGTAAAACAAGAGCTGATCCCCCAGCAGAAAGAAAGGGGGTCTGGAGAGTGAGGATCTGCTGAGCTGCTATTTTATTAGTTAGTCACACAAAGTGGCATTTGGCAGAAGGAGAGGGTTTCTCAGGTCAGATAATGTGAGAATGGGATGTGGCGTGCAATGCCATCAAGTCCCTGCTGACCAGGCTTTGATTGTTTGGGAAAAATGTGCAAATAATTATGAACAAAGTTAAGAGAAGAACCTAGGCTTAGTGGTGAGTCTCGCAGGCATGACTATACTTCCTTCCAAACTGGAGAACAAAAGAAAAAAACAAACAAAAAAACACCACAGGGCTCAAAAGCTCATAAGACTACATTTCCAAGGGATCATATTGTAAACTCTCTTTGGCATTTGACAGTATATTGTTTTTTGTTGTGGTCTCGTCTAATCACTGTAATTTACTTTATCAGGTCTTGTTTATAATTTTTTTTCCCACTCTCTCTAGTAAATGCATCTGCACCAAGGAATGCCATTTCAGCTATTTTAGTAAATACTCTAAAAGGCAGAAAGAGGGCTTTAATCCTAAGAAAGGAGAGAGTGTTCTAAAGGTTTTGTCAGCATAGAGAAATTGCTGAAGAGGCAGGCAAATACTGAATGACAGGTTTTAATTCTCTGTGGCTATACACCAGTTACATCACCCTGCATTAGCAGCACTTGACTCAGAGTCCCTGGATTATCTAACATTGTAGCACAGCAATATCATTATTGCTCTGGTATTGTTACAATATTAAGATATTGCTCTCAACCCTCATAGAGTACAGTATTACACATCAGTTTTATTTGTGAATTCACAAGCACTCCTGGATCATAAAATGAGCATATAGAACTCATGGCTTGCATTAACTCTCAGACAAAACCTCAGCAGGAAGAGGCTGTTCCCCAGCAGTTTCATAACACTGGGATTAATACAGATTACGGGCTAATTCTACAGTCTTCAGATTGATAATAATGCTGATGAAACATATGTGAGGTTTAGGACACAGTGGGGCTGGGAGAATGCAACTCTTCACAGACTGCAGGGTGGTTGAATAGAACCGGCCTGTTCCTCCACAGATTACCCACAGGTCCCTGCGGCCAGTGGCCCGCCTTCACAATGTCAGACAGGCTCTGATATCACTGTTCCAGAGAGGAAGTGGAAAAAGAGAGAGGCAGAAAAGAGAAGTTCAAATAATTCATCAATTTGCATTTTAAATTCTCCCTGCATTTAGCACAATAAAAAAATCTGTCCAGTACGCAGTCCCTACACATGTGCAATGTACTGCAAAATACAACACTTAACAATATGTGGGCAACTATACAAAATACACCACTATGAAATTAATTATACTTTCAGAGAAGTGCAAAAAGTGCATGTTTGAAATATAAAGCTAAATATATATAGTTAAATTTCAAAAGTTCAATTTCTGCAAGGGGTAGTATTTACCTGAGCTGCTCTGTCTCATTGACTGTGTTTGGAAGCTATGTTTGAGTCTATATTTCTGCTATATTTCATTGCCAATACCAAGGCTTCAGCTCGTCCTTTCAATTAGCTGTCCACTTGATGTGTTGTGTCCTTATTGGCTCTTTCATGAGTGCCAGTACATTGTTATATAATGTACTGGCACTCATGAAAGAGCCAATAAGGACACAACATATTCAGCCACCATTCTTCCAAAACCATTGGATTATGTTACATTATACAAAAGAACAACTGTTCTAACCAATTCTTTCCATGAATTTACTGTAAAAAGAAGTTTAAAAAAATCAGAATTGATATTAATGCCTATTTCACAACACAGAGAATCTACAGTTTATTTTCAAGCAGTTTCAGTTGAATGCTAATTTAAACTTTCTGCACAAAAGTTTGCAATGCATTAGGTGTGATCCAAGCTAATATTTGGTTACCCTAAAATAGGGTTGCATATCGAAAAGTGCAGTTAAAAAAGTTATTTGACAACTATCATTCACAATGTCTTAATGTGTTTCGACACACTTTAATTTACTATAAATTAATAGCTACTTTTTAGCAATGTGTTGCAAACTCTGACCCCAAATGGCATCATTATCAATGAAAACCTCAGGTGCAGTTATAAGTTTTCAGCAAGCTTTGCAATGCCTTAACTGTTCATTCAAAAAGATATAATGCTCAGTGGTTTGTCCTGAACTGGCTTCATCACTGAATGAAGGCTGAATATTATTGGCTCCGAAAACAGTTTGGTGTTATGCGAGCCAATAGATTTGCATAAATCTATTTTGTATAATGTAGATATTTGGATATTTTTTGTTGGAGAAACAATTACGATGCACACATACAATAAATAAGAAAAAAATCAGTTAAAACAGCAGATAAAGTGGCTGAAAAGCAGATGTGCATCAGCCATAGTCTTTCTCAATGAAATTCTCTTACATATCACATATAAATGCTCTTACATATCACATATAACCGCTCTTACATATCACATATAAACCTTCTTACCTATCACATATAAACAATCTTACATATCACATATAAACGCTCTTACCTATCACATATAACCGCTCTTACATATCACATATAAACCTTCTTACCTATCACATATAAACAATCTTACATATCACATATAAACGCGCTTACCTATCACATATAAACGCTGTTACATATCACATATAAACACTCTTACCTATCACATATAAACGCTGTTACATATCACATATAAACGCTGTTACATATCACATATAAACGCTGTTACATATCACATATAAACGCTCTTACATATCACATATAAACGATGTTACATATCACATATAAACGCTCTTACATATCACATATAAAACGCTCTTGCATATCGCATATAAAAACTCTTGCATATCACATGCACCAGGACAGAGACACAAAACAGGCATATACACTTACTGTATAGTGTGTGTGTGTGTGTGCTTGTATTTGTGCGTGTAGGTGTGTGTGTGTGTGTGTGTGTTTGCATGTGGGTGTGTGTGTGTGTGCGCGTTCATAGGTTTGTGTGCGTGTGTAGGTGTGTGTGTGTGTGTGTAGGTGTGTGTGTGTGCAAGTGTGTAGGTGGGAGTGCGCATCTGTGTATGTGTGTGTGCATGTGCACACGTGAGCATGTGTGTGTGTGTGCAGGTACGTGTGCGTGTGTAAATGCATGTGCATGTGTGTGTGTGCATGCGTGTTTGTAGGTGTGTGTGTGTGTGGGTAGGTGTGTGTGCATGTGTGTATGTAGCTGTGTGTATGTGTGTGTGTAGTTGTGTGTGTGTGTGTGCGCGCGCGTGTGTATGTATGTCTGCATGTGCACACGTGAGCGTGTGTGTGTGTGTAGGTACGTGTGCGTGTGTGTAGATGCGTGTGCATGTGTGTAGGTGTGCATGTGTGTGGGTAGATGCGTATGCATGTGTTTATGTGTGTGTGTAGCTGTGTGTGTGTGTATGTACATGTGCTGGTTTGCGTGTGTAGGTGTGTGTGTGTAGGTGCGTGTTTGTGTGTGCATGCGTGTGTGTGTGTGTATGTGAGTATGTGACGGTATTGAAAGCAGGACTTGATACTGAAGTAGGAACTTTTCTTTTTAAACAATGTGGGTGGTTCAGAGGTCAGTTGTGCTGTTATCATTATTTATGTGCTCTCATAAATCTGATCATCTCTTGCCACATCACATAACACTCTGCTCTTAACAACACCCGGTCTGTTCTTTTTACTGAAAATGATTACCATCAGATAACCTTCTAGAAAACCTTACCTAAGTCGGATTCCATGAACGCAAAAGAAAATTATAAATCTGATCACACTGAGACTCCAGCACCTTTCCTCTCTCCGTCCCTCCAGCCTCTCCTCAGCTGCCGAACATTACCGGCACTCTCACATTACCTCACAAGATAGCACCATCTGTTCCTGCAATTCCCTTCTCTACGCCCCTGGATATCCCGCTATTTATTTAACTTTGCAGTCCCTTCTGTTCGGGCTTCGCGAAAAGGAGTCAATTTAATTACAGAGAATTAAGATTATGGCTCCTGGCTGAGCATTCTGTTATTGGGGGCGAGCGACGCACATTAGCCCCAACATAAGGGCAACAGCGGAGAGAGAGAGAGAGAGAGAGAGAGAGAGAGAGAGAGAGAGAGAGAGAGAAAGAGAGAGAGACAAAGAGACAGACAGAGATGCTTAAACACAGCACCTGTGACAGGCCCTGCTCAAATTGTTCTTGTTCTCCAAGCTGGCTGCTTTCCTGATATCTGGAATCAGGGGCTTATTTCCCAAATTTACAAGAGTGGAGACAAATTTGACCCTCATAATTACCGAGGCTTTTGTGTGAGCAGCAATCTGGGGAAGATTTTCTGCAGCATTATCAATGCCAGAATGCTGGCCTTCCTTATCAGACACAATGTCTTGAGAAAAGGACAAATTGGCTTTCTACCAAACCATTGCACAACTGATCACGTTTACACCCTACAGACCCTAATTAATCAACATGTACACCAAAAAAGGTAAGATTTTTGCATGCTTTATCGGTTTTAAAAAGGATTTTGATTCTATTTGGCAAGAAGGATTACATTATAAAATTCTCCAAAGTGGTGTAGGGGGTAAAGTTAAATTCTTGCTCTATGCGGATGACCTGGTGTTGCTGTCACCCACAGAACAAGGGCTACAGCAACATTTGGATTAGCTAGAACAATACTGTCAGAACTGGGCACTGACAGTAAACTTTAAAAAATCTAAATTAATGATATTCTAACAGAAACTCAGATCTCCGGAAACCAGACATGTGTTCACTCTAGGAAACATCGTAACAAGAACTTCTTTTCAATTAGAAATTAGAGTAAACCAAATAATTAAACAAACAAAAGTTGCCTATCTGGAACATTGGAATAATCAAACCAAAACACAAAACATACATAACTGCTATTTGACCCTAAATCGGGAACGCAATTTGGCTGAGTATCTCTTCTCTGTCACAGATACAAAGCAGAGACAGATCCTGACCACGTACAGGCTCAATGACCACACCATAGCAATTTAAAAAGGAAAGCACAAAAAAACATGGCTACCCAAAGAAGAATGTATATGTGGTCACTGCAAGACAGGAGAGGTAGCGACAGAGATGCACTTCCTGCTATACTGTGAAAAATATTCACAGACAAGAAAAACACATTTTAATAAGATTCAAAATTCCAAATTCCAAAACAGCTTTCCTTCCCTCTCAAATGAACAAAAGCTGCGAGTCCTATTTGGAGAAGGACCGACAGCCGCAGCTGAATATGTTTTTGCCTGTCACAACCTGAGGGACAGTGGGTAAACATCTAACAAACTTAAAAAATATATTATAATAATAGTAATAATAATAATAATAATAATAATAATAATAATAACATTGAGAACATAATTTTTCAAATTATAGACTTTTTCAATATAAAAATAGTGTAGTAGAGTAATAGTATTTAGTAGTTAATTTAATTTGAATTTGAATCTGAGAGAAAGAGAGAGACAGAATAAGAGAGAGAGAGAGAGAGAGAGAGAGAGAAATGGAGTAAGAAAGATGGAGAGAAAGAAAGAGATGGAGTAAGAAAGAGAGGGTGCAAGACAGCCATAGAGACACATTGGAAGTAAGATGGAGAGAGAAAGGAAGAGGTATGGAGAGAGGGAGAGAGATGGAGCAAAACAGAGACAAAGACAAAGGGAGAGTGCAGGCCCCTCCCTTTCCCTGGTACGATTACAGTAAGCTGGTGTCCTGACTGAGTCAGTCTGAAACAGGATTAGAGTAAGACTTTTGTGCCTGGCGCTAACAGTGTTTTCAGCTCAGTCGACACTCACAGCCTGTCCTGGCTCACATCTGCACACCAGACACACTCCACACACACCACGCTCACATCTACACACTCCACACACTCCGCACACACCACGCTCACATCTACACACTCCACACACACCACGTCCACAGCTCCTAGCCTGTCCTGGCTCACATCTACATACCACACACACTCCACACACACCACGCTCACAGCTCCTAGCCTGTCCTGGCTCACATCTACACACCACACACCACCCTCACAGCTCCTAGCCTGTCCTGGCTCACATATACACACTCCACACACACCACGCTCACAGCTCCTAGCCTGTCCTGGCTCACATCTGCACACTTCACACACACTACGCTCACAGCTCCTAGCCTGTCCTGGCTCACATCTACACACCACACACACTCCACACACACCATGCTCACAGCTTCTAACCTGTCCTGGCTAACATCTACACACCACACACACTCCACACACACCACGCTCACATCTACACTTCACACACACCATGCTCACAGCTCCTAGCCTGTCCTGGCTCACATCTACACACCACACACACTCCACACACATCATGCTCACAGCTCCTAGCCTGCCCTGGCTCACATCTGCACACACCACACACACATTGGGCTTAGCCACACTTAGAGTTGCCAGATGTTTGGCTTTTGACCAGAATGTCCATCCATCCATTATCTATATCAGCTTATCCTGGTCAGGGTCGCAGGGGTGCTGGAGCCTATCCCAGTGTGCATTGGGTGAGAGGCAGGAATACACCCTGCACTGGTCGCCAATCTCATACACTCATACCTATGTAACCAGAATATCCGTTTTTTTTTTTTGAAGAGCTGTTGATGGGGACAGGGGGGATCATGAACATGGTGAAAAGCTGTCGATGGTGAACCAGGGGATCCTGAACATGGTGAAGAGTTGTCAATGTTGGACTGGGGAGGATCGTGAACATGGTGAAGAGTTGTTGATGGTGGATGGGGAGGATTGTACACATACACTACAAATAGCCATTACACACTGGTGAGATCAATTCAAAACACTACGGTAAAAACCTGTTACTGCAATGAATAATGGCGCTTATGGTTTTCCCCCAGAACAACCTCTTTACATGATGAACACAATATAAAGACACAACACATGTATAAATTTGCTAAATTTTAGTTCCTCAATGTACTGTAGTAAAATAAACTGAAATTGAGTGAAAAAGTAAATGTACTGTAAAAATATGCAACTGATACATAAAGAACTTAGAATACAGTAAAATAATTTCCATGTATTTACCAATATAAACCAATGGAAAAAAAAAACATAAAGTTTGTACATAAAGAAAGAAATCACATTTATTCTGCCTCAGCATCCCGTGTCTGGTCTGGGTCAGGTGAGAGATTCTCATCAACATCACAGGCAATATTAGCCCTAGCCAGGCAGCGGGGGGAAAAAACCCTTGTATGCCTTATCCACCCCTGGAAAGCTTCAACTGTAATATCTAAACAAGCCTCCTCCATGGCCTGGAGGAGGTGAACACAGATGTAGGGGTCTCGGTCATAGACCTTCCACCGCCATGCCGAAAAAACTCCTCTTTGGGGTTTAGGAAGGGAGAATATACAGGTAGAAAGATGTTGCTGAATCTTGGGTTGTTTGTGAACCAGTCACGAACCAGAGCAGCCCGGTGGAAACTGACATTGTCCCAAATGACAGCATAGCATGGCTGCTCTGGTTGTGCTGGCTCCCTCTGGTCTAGTCGGTATACATGATCTCGCAGACCATGACAGCAGATGCATGGTGTTGTATGGACCAAGGGTGGCATGGCGGTGGAGGACCCCTCAGTGGCTGATGGCAGCACACATGGTCACATTCCCTCCTTGCTGGCCAGGGACATTCACAATGTCCAATTGTCCAGGGACATTCACGGTGTCCAATTACGTTCCTCCCCCTTCTCCTCCTTTTGGTAAGATTACAGTAAATCCTGCTTCATCAACAAAGATGAGTTCATGAGGAGTGTCAAAGATTCTGTACAAAAGAGATGAAACTCAGTACAGTAATGACTACTCTGAAACACATTGCATATAGTACACAAAAGTAGGCCATAATATAGCCTGTACTACAGTATATACTGCTGTAATACATAACTGTATTCAAATACTTGATACAGTATGAAAAACCATACTTGCACATATTCCAAGCGCTGGTCTTTGACTCTATCAGAGTTCCTTTCAAAAGGAACACGATAGGCCTGTTTCATCCTCAACCTGTCCCAGAAACTATTTGTCTCCTTGCCCTTGCCCTTCCTCTTCCTCCTCCTCCTCTCCTGTGTCCTCTTCATCTACCTTCAGGTCTTTGTGGATCCATTGTTCCAAAACAAGTGAACTGACCCATGGCCCTTTTATCTATCTATCCTGAGGTTCTGATTGGTGTGTGAACAATTTTGACTCTTAGTGTTTCCACCTCGGGAACTGTGTGTTAATTGTGTTTGAGCTGTGATGACTTGAGTTAATGATATTGAATGCCAGTGCTTTCTAAATGAGTACATGGTGTAGCCAGTGATATATGAAGGGATTTGTGTGTAGAGTTTTGCACAAAAGTTCAACAAATATGAATGATGTGTGAAAACAGGGGAATAGTGTTTATAGTTTTGGGAAATGGGTCTGTCTTTTGGTAGATGGCGTCATGGTTTGGGATGTTCAGTTAATAGGCCCAGTTATAGTGTGTAAGAGAAAAACTGTAACTGTACTCAAATACTTGATATAGTATGAAAAACCATACTTGCACATATTCCAAGCGCTGGTCTTTGACTCTATCAGAGTTCCTTTCGAAATGAACACGATAGGCCTGTTTCATCCTCAATCTGTTCCGTCGAAGAATGCGGTCTATTGTTGAGATGCTGACTGCATCAATGCCGTGGAATATTCCTTGATCCTCAATAACTCTCCTTCGTATCTCATGCAAGCGAATGACATTGTTAGCTATGACCATATTGATGATTGCCATCTGTTGCTCTTCTGAAAATAGCCGTCTTCTGCCTCCATTAGGTGGTCGTCTCTCAGTTCTGCAAAAATAGAAGTACTGATGGGATTACAGTAAACCATCCATTTAACAAATTATGAGCATACAGTAACTCCAAATTAACTGTATGTGATATGGTACAGTAATATACATTTCAGACAGCATACAGTACAATAGAGCAAACAGCTACGGTACATGTATGTGCTGTAACAGCGCAGAGTACAGCACTCCACAGTACAGAGCAGTATGTAAATTACCTACCTATTTTCCTCTCTGAAGGTTCAGAATATAGAGGCTACTGTGAAGCGGCTCAGATTCGGCTGCACTCTTTGCCCAGCTTCCCTCATTGACATCCGATGGAGACAGACATGGTCAACTAGAGTTGCACGAATCTCATCAGAAACTATTTGTCTCCTTGCCCTTCGTCTTCCTCTTCATCTTCCTCTTCCTCCTCTTCTCCTGTGTCCTCTTCCTCTATCTTCAGGTATTTGTGAATCCATTGTTCCAAAACAAGTGAACTGACCCATGGCTCTTTTATCTACCTATCCTGAGGTCCTGACTGGTGTGTGAACAATTTTGACTCTTAGTGTTTCCACCTGGGGGATTGTGTGTTAATTGGGTCTGAGCTGCGATGACTTGAGTTAATGATATTGAATGCCAGTGCTTTCTAAATGAGCACGTGGTGCAGCCAGTGCTATATGAAGGGATTTGTGTGTAGAGTTTTTCACAAAAAGTTCAACAAATCTTAATCATGTGTGAAAACAGGGGAATAGTGTTTATAGTTTTGGGAAATGGGTCTGTCTTTTGGTAGATGGCGTCATGGTTTGGGATGTTTAGTTAATAGGCCCAGTTAGTGTGTAAGCGATTGAGAAAAACTGCAACAGCTTTGCCAGGTCAGCATGGGGCCTGAGTCCAAAGACTGACGCACCAATACCAATATTTACATTTTTATATTGCTGTTTTCCAGCATAAATGATGTCCCCCAAGGAAATGGCCGTATCAGAAGCAGCACACAAATTTACACCATAAAACACAGTGATGTTAAATCAGAATATAACTCTGTGTCGTAATGGTTTCCCTGAGTGAACACAAGGGAAAAGCATTGAATGTGCTTTCTAGCTGATTATAATGTACTTAAACTACAAAATGATGTCATGACTGTTAGTTTTTATTTTTAAAGTGCTGTCAGCACAATGCAGATTCCCAACATAACACCCTCTAAATATGTGCCTTCATATAAATATTAACATGTTGGCAAATTCCAGCCATTGCACAAGGAGTTCTGAAGCAATGAATGATATCATTGTCAATTTCAGAGTTATGAGCTTCTACCAGTCCTTCAGTCAGCCCTTCCAATGCCTGAACTAATCTCCAAAATAATGAAAGCAAATGAGCTTGTGAGACATGACAAAAACAGGAGACACGGTTTTTGAACTGAAAGGTGTACAGATTTATTATGTAACATACGATAACCAAATTGGGCTAAACCTACAGTCTCTGGGCTCAACTCACAAGCCAGCTCCCCAGAGTCATACTGTAAACTTGATACTGCAACATTGTTAGAGTTCTGAGAATACACAAAAGTTACCCATTTTGGCAAAAACCATACAGTAATTGCACTGATAAGTAAAATGAAAAGCACTACAGTAAGAAAATGTTTAGACTGTCTTTCTCTGGATGTAATGATGAAATCAGTGCACAAATACAAAAAGGTAACAAAGCAAATATTTACTACCCAACACCATGTTGATTATGGTGGCCTCTTGCTCATCTGTAAATTTCCGGCCACCTCTTGCTGGTCGTCTTTCTATTCTGTGAAAAGTATACAGTTTAGGATACACATATTTTATAAATGCAAGTCAAAACAAAATTACACTATACATTTCTCTAAGCATTGTAGATATCCATAGAAACCATGAAGTTACTGTAATTACTGTAATTACTTTAGAGAGTATAGAAGACTACTGAAGTGGTTACTTACCTATTCTTATCTCTAAATGCCCGGATAACTGAGGCTACCATGAAGCGGCTCAAATTCGGCAGTCTCAGTGCAGAGAGGAGGGCAGTCTCAGTGCAGACTGGAGGGCAGTCTCAGTGCAGAGTGAGGGGGCAGTCTCAGTGCAGAGCGGAGAGCAGTCTCAGTGCAGAGAGGAAGGCAGTCTCAGTGGAGAGAGGAGGGCAGTCTCAGTGCAGAGTGGAGGGCAGTCTCAGTGGAGAGAGGAGGGCAGTCTCTGGAGGGCAGTCTCAGTGCAGAGTGAGGGGGCAGTCTCAGTGCAGAGAGGAGGGCAGTCTCAGTGCAGAGAGGAGGGCAGTCTCAGCGCAGAGTGAGGGGGCAGTCTCAGTGCAGAGAGGAGGGCAGTCTCAGTGCAGAGAGGAGAGCGGTCTCAGTGCAGAGAGGAGGGCAGTCTCAGAATTAAGGAGGCAGAGAACTGCCTCTAACAAACTAATAATAATTATCTGATCAGGTTTGCTCATTTTCAGAAGTGTCACCCTTCAGAAGCTGATTAAAATGTATTTAGTCATGTCAAATTTTAGTCCATTATGCCACCTTGTAAAAATCACCTTGAATAATTTTGACCCAACAAAAAGTTATAAAAATAACATAAGTAATAACGATAAAATAATGCTTAAATAAGACATTGTATGTCATGATTACATAAATAAATGAACTTGAATACCGGTGCTTGAACCTGGTTCAGATGTTCTTGCTTGCTGATCATGTACCACATAAGAAACAAGTTGAGGATAAATATCTAATGGAGGCAATTGTCTAAGCAGCTTCTGCTTTTCAGAAGGTTGGGGAATTTGACACTGATCAAGTTTGATTCCTTGTGTCCAGTTCAACTCTTCCTTTCAATTAAATAGAGGAAATATTTTTTTAAAGCAATAAGATTAGCTTTCACTATTCATACAGAATCAAAAATGTATCGCATTTTATTGTAGTTGATTCATTTATAATATGTACAGAGTATGAGTCATAATTTATGCCTTTTCTGACAAGAACTGTAATTACCACATAGCTCAACACATCGTAAATTAATCTATTAAGAGACAGGGGACATTATTTGGATGAGATATTACTGAACAGGTATGGTTTCATAAGCATTAGGCTGGGATCTGCAGTGTGTCAGTGATTCCTTGGCTCTTTTGTGATAACATTTGGTAAGGGTCATAGAGGGTAGTTACTGTGGATGAATGTTCTCTTTGTAATGTGACTGTTGGCCTAAGAAATACTGTCTATAAAGCTAAGACAACGTAAAAAGCTCTCTGCTAATCCACACCCAAGCTTTGAAGAATTAGACCAAGGAAAACCCAGAATAACAAATGCCTTTGCTTCAATATCTTTCAGTGTGCTTTTGCTGCATAAATATTTACATTTTTTATTTATTATGGTGTAATGACAGGGTGAAAATATTTTATTTGTTTGCAATACCTACCTATTGAGAATCTAACAGGAAATGGATTAAAGTTATTCTTCAAACCACCAAGTGACTTTTTAAAAATCATGTGTGTCACGGTTGTGCCTCTTCTGTTTCTGCCCGTGCCTCCCACCTCCCCGTAGTTTTTGTCCTGTCTCACGTCCCTTAGTTTGGTCTGCCTATGTATGTCTCATTATTCAATTATTTGCTGTCTTGTTATTTAATCATTGTTCCCACCTGCCTCTCGTTATCCTTCACCTCTCTGTGTTAATTGTGCATTATGTTCTCCTGTGTCGTCTTAGCCCCTGTCTATTTAAGTTCTTGGTTTGCCTGACTCGGGTGCTGGTTTCTTGTGTTCTGCCCTGCCTCTATTCTGCTTGACCTGTGTTCTGCCCTGCCTCTATTCTGCCTGACTTGTGTTCTGCCCTGACTGTTTTCTGCCTCTGTTGTCTGTTCCCTGTGTTCCAGATTTCTAGTTCCCTGTGCTTCGTGTTTTTTTTTTTTGTTTTTTTTTGTTTTTTTAATTCTGTTTTGTATTTCAAGATCATTGGGTTGTTTTTTCATTTCTAGCATTTTGTGTTTTTGGATTTGCCCCTCGCATTCAGCATGCTGTATTATTTCAGAATTGATTTGCGTAATATTGCTATCACTTTTCACTATGAGGCTTCTGACAACAAAAGCCATATATCTTGTTGCTCTTTGTGTGATAGAACAGGTAGTAATTTCATACTTTTATTTTTTGCATTTATTTTGTGTATCATTTGCTTTTGCAAGCTGTCCATAGGACTGACAGATGTCCCACTTCAGGTGGTCACTACAGTTGGTTGGTGTCTATTACCAGCACGTCTGTCACACATGACTATTTGGCAACACGCACACCCACACGTATGTGTTGCATATACTTGCCTACTTGAATTTTAAGATAAAATAAAAAAATTTCATTTAAAAATTAAACTTTTGAATGCAATTCACATATGATTATCTGGTTATATAAGTACAGATATCATGTAATGAAATATTAAGTGTTTCTAGATAAGTTTATACATTTAAAGCATTTGTAATCATGAAAAAACTGGTTTAAGCAGCTGTACCCAAACTTATGACTGGTACTGTTCTCTGATATTATTCAATCAACTCAGTTATTCAATAATGTAGACTCTCCTGAATACTGCAGAGGTCCATGAGGTGGTCTTCATAATGCCACAACTCAAACCTTAAAAATAACTCATTCAGAGTTAACAGACATTCTGTGGAGTAGGGCTTCTCAAACACAGTTCTGCTGTAGAGTAGGGCTTCTCAAACACAGTTCTGCTGTAGAGTAGGGCTTCTCAAACACAGTCCTGCTGTAGAGTAGGGTTTCTCAAACACAGTTCTGCTGTAGAGTAGGGTTTCTCAAACACAGTTCTGCTGTAGAGTAGGGCTTCTCAAACACAGTTCTGCTGTAGAGTAGGGCTTCTCAAACACAGTTCTGCTGTAGAGTAGGGCTTCTCAAACACAGTCCTGCTGTAGAGTAGGGTTTCTCAAACACAGTCCTGCTGTAGAGTAGGGCTTCTCAAACACAGTTCTGCTGTAGAGTAGGGTTTCTCAAACACAGTTCTGCTATAAAGTAGGGCTTCTCAAACACAGTCCTGCTGTAGAGTAGGGTTTGTCAAACACAGTTCTGCTGTAGAGTAGGGTTTCTCAAACACAGTTCTGCTGTAGAGTAGGGTTTCTCAAACACAGTTCTGCTGTAGAGTAGGGCTTCTCAAACACAGTTCTGCTGTGGAGTAGGGCTTCTCAAACACAGTTCTGCTGTAAAGTAGGGTTTCTCAAACACAGTTCTGCTGTAGAGTAGGGCTTCTCAAACACAGTCCTGCTGTAGAGTAGGGCTTCTCAAACACAGTTCTGCTGTAGAGTAGGGTTTCTCAAACACAGTTCTGCTGTAGAGTAGGGCTTCTCAAACACAGTCCTGCTGTAGAGTAGGGTTTGTCAAACACAGTCCTGCTGTAGAGTAGGGTTTCTCAAACACAGTCCTGCTGTAGAGTAGGGCTTCTCAAACACAGTTCTGCTGTAGAGTAGGGTTTCTCAAACACAGTTCTGCTGTAGAGTAGGGTTTCTCAAACATAGTTATGCTGTAGAGTAGGGCTTCTCAAACACAGTCCTGCTGTAGAGTAGGGTTTCTCAAACACAGTCCTGCTGTAGAGTAGGGCTTCTCAAACACAGTTCTGCTGTAGAGTAGGGTTTCTCAAACACAGTTCTGCTATAGAGTAGGGCTTCTCAAACACAGTCCTGCTGTAGAGTAGGGTTTGTCAAACACAGTTCTGCTGTAGAGTAGGGTTTCTCAAACACAGTTCTGCTGTAGAGTAGGGTTTCTCAAACACAGTTCTGCTGTAGAGTAGGGCTTCTCAAACACAGTTCTGCTGTGGAGTAGGGCTTCTCAAACACAGTTCTGCTGTAAAGTAGGGTTTCTCAAACACAGTTCTGCTGTAGAGTAGGGCTTCTCAAACACAGTCCTGCTGTAGAGTAGGGCTTCTCAAACACAGTTCTGCTGTAGAGTAGGGTTTCTCAAACACAGTTCTGCTGTAGAGTAGGGCTTCTCAAACACAGTCCTGCTGTAGAGTAGGGTTTCTCAAACACAGTCCTGCTGTAGAGTAGGGTTTCTCAAACACAGTCCTGCTGTAGAGTAGGGCTTCTCAAACACAGTTCTGCTGTAGAGTAGGGTTTCTCAAACACAGTTCTGCTGTAGAGTAGGGTTTCTCAAACATAGTTATGCTGTAGATTAGGGCATCTTTTAATTACTGTATCGGTGAAATCATTTACATTTTGCACTGCTAAGCAATAACAACAACTTCACACACTTTTCAAACTGCATGACGTCTGTACCTCCACATGCTCTAACTCAGACAGACATTAAAAAATTCTGTTTGTCTACTTTAGACAGATACTGAGATTTCAGTGTTTTGATAAATCATTTGATTTGAAATCAATTTATTGACTCTCAGAAGTTTTCAACCTGTAGACATCACATGACACTGGGAATCTTCACTGGTGATGCTCTGAACATCCCAGTTTTTCTAAGCAAATCTATTTTATTTTATTTATTAGCACTTTTTACAGAGGACCTGTCACAAAGACGCTTTACAGAGCAGCAGAAAAAGCAATAAACTGATCAGAAGAGCAAAGACCTGAACCCCCAAATAAAAAGTTTTTGGTGCTGTCATTGGCCTGCTGTGAAGTGAAGCACCATCCAATGTATTATGGCTAGATCTGAGATGAGATGAGTTTCAGGGAATTTTAGAATTAATTCCACTGCTGCCTTCAGCAGTCACATCATCAGTGAAGACAAGCGAGCCAGCTCCAGTGGCAGCCATGTCCACCGTGCCTCACAGATGAGGTGAAACATCTGTCCAAGACACAATTGTCCTATTATTTTTGGTCTTTTAAAAGGAAAGTTTGGGGGGGGGGTGGGAGTATTTTTTCCAAAATTGTATCTCTGTCCAAATACTTATGTTAAATACACTATATAGGACTCTTTTTTATGGACACCCAGAAATAAAAGAAATGAATTACTTGATAGCATGTCTGAATAGATTATATTACAAATATTGGAACACAATTAATTCAGACTTCATTGGGATTCGCAGGTATGCCATCCCGCCAAGTTACGCCTTGGCGGGGGCATGCCCCATACCTATACAGCACCGACAGTTTGGTACTTTTCAGGGTTCCCCACAGAAATACCCGCAACAGCCACAGATTCTCAGCTCTTAAAAACATTAATTTTGGGACATTCTGACCCCATTTAAACAGATAGAATGTATTAACATTTTCAAATGTCCACAAAATAAAGCTCCAAACTAAGGGGATTTTTCTTTTTTTTTTCTTCTTCTTCTTTTTCTTCCTGTCACCAGCCAATCCTTCACCAACATCAGTTGCGTGTGCATGCAACATCAATCAAAATGTTGCATACACACGCAAAATGGACATATCTTTTTACCCAAGACAATTGCCTGCCACTGTAGGCAGTCACTTTCTGGCTCCATGGTAACATCACGGTCTATGGATCGTTGAGTCACAGGATCAAGCCCCACCTGAACCGAATTTCTTATACATGCTTATTTATTCACCAATTATTGTCTTTTATTTCTCAACTCTTGCTTTTGCACCACATTTACTCGCCATTCACCGAACGTATAGACTGCATTATGACGTACCATCTACACATTCAGTTAACCTCCTACAATATCGCCAGGCCATATGGATACAACTGAGCTTACTGACCTGTCTTCTTCTTTAAAACCATGGGCACATTCGACCAAAAAAATCCACGCATTCAGACAGCTACTTGACGCTGGCGCAATGCCAAAGTAAATGACTTCGATGCGCAAGGTCAGACGATTGAATCCCGCCTCGCCCTCGTATCTTAAACTATCATTTTCTTACGCATATTGCTAACTAATAATTGTCTATTGCTTTTGCACTCAAAATATCAGAATCTTCAATGCAGATGTTTACCAAAAGTCACTCACAGCCAGCCATATGCATTTCATGGCGATAAATGTATTGAATTTCTTAAAGTTACATCAGCTGACCACTGTGGCGTTTCTACTAACTACATTTCTCCACTTGGCTAATGTAGAAAACGTTCTTATCAGCAAACACCTCGTCTCTACATTTGTGTTACCTCACCCTGTTCTTTATTTACCTACATACAAACAATTACTACGTATGAACTGTCTGCAACACCGCATTAAATCATTACATTTTAAAACATGACTCATTCATAATTATAACTACTAATGTTGAACGTCAGAAAAGTACATTTATACTACAGTTTCAGGACGCAATTTCACACATTGCTTCAACAACTAATCCAATGTGTAACTAGTCATACCGTCTGTTTTATATACCGTTCATCTCACTCATGGTCACTTTATTTACTTTACACTATAGTCTGTGATCATGTCAGACTTCACCTACATGCCCATTCTGCTAAAAACATATTGTTTTAACAACTCAATTTCATAATTTCTCCTCATTTCTCTCATGCTACTGTTATTTTATAATATGCAAAGATTGCTGGGACATATGCGTGTGCTGCTATTCTCCCCTGTCTAGCTCAGCAAAACAGCAAACAGCTAAGCCTATCAAAATGCCTTATAAAGCTTGAAATACTGAAAGTGCATCTCAACGAAATAACAGAAAATGAAGCAGGACAGAAGGGTGCACAAGTTGCAACCTAGGGAGCTCAAATTCTACAAGCTTGCTGATAATTTTGTCAATGAAGGCTCGTTGCATGGCCGTCAGATGAGTGAGTACATACACTGGGGACATTTCTGTTCATTTTCTAATGGTGCAAGCTTCTTTTTATACTCACGCCACTGCAACCTTTGTCTCAGTCATTGTTGTACATACACTGAAGAAAAATATAAACGCAACACTTTTATTTTTGCAGCCATTTTTAATGTGTTTAAATAATACCTCAAAGATTTTCTTTTAGTTCCTATGGCCCCAAACTCTGGAATTCTCTCCCAGAAAACCTTAGAGCCACCAACGCTGTCAGCAGTTTTAAAAAGAAACTTAGAACACATCTATTTACTGTTGCTTTTAACTAGGGTGACTGCATTAAAGAGAGTCCTTGGTTTTTGCGTTTCGTAGTTTTGAGGTTTGAGTCCCCTGAGAGCTCAGGGTTTGGGTCCCCTGAGAGAATCCTTATCCCCCACTTCCCTAAATGTTTCAGGGTTAAAGTTCCCCTAGATTGTTGTGGTTTGAGCCCCCAGAGAAAAGCGCTTGGTAGGGCACCTTTTTTCACATTCTATTTTATCTTTATTATCTCCTTCATTCTACATTTTCTGTGTATTTTTTTCTTTTTTTTATGTGCTATACAAATAAAGTTTTTATTATTTTTTTTTTTTTTCATTTTTTTTAATGTACACAAAGATCTAATTTCTCTCAAATTTTTCCCACAAATTTGTTAAAGGAGTACCATGGTGATTTTCACACTTTCTCGGTTTTATGTGCTATTTGCACAAGAGGCATTGAAGAAACACAATGAGCAAAGTATTAAATATGTCCATTCTGTATTTTTTGAGAAATATGCGTTTTAAATTCATCGTCCTATTTTCAACCGGTTGAGAAAGTTGTAATTTTGCTACGTCACGAATACAGTAACCACTTCCATTTCCACGCCCCGTAAAGAAATCTGACAGGACACACCGTCCTGCTGTTCAGACAATGCAAATATTTGACTAACGTTAGGTTCACTTATATTAGAGTGCCTTTAGATTATTTCTGGTTATATTCATTTAGCTAGATAGCTAACGTTAGCTAGCTAGTAGGTTTGCTTTCATAAGGCAATGTTATCGATAACGTTAGCTTGCTAGTTTGCTTTTATGAGCACGTTATAGTTGTGCTTTTATCTTAACTTGGCTAGCTAGATAGCAAAAATTATAATTGGATATAAGTCAACGTCCTTACCTTAGCTATCTATCGATACCTGATATACTACTAAGCTAGCTAGCTTGTGAAAATTCAGTCTCCCAAAGAGAGAGCGTATCATGGGGCGAGCTATGGTAACGGGGCACGGTCTGTCAATCATAGCTAACTGACGGTTCTCATTACCACGCCCAGACGGTTCGGGTGAATTTTTATAGTGGGAAATTTAGGCTTAGAAAAATACGTTTTAAAGTACATTGAAATGACTGAAGAATAAAAAAATTATGCACATTTGTTTTGTTGTTGCCTGAACACAACTGGGAAGTGTCACGTTCAACCACCATGGTACTCCTTTAATATCTCTGTTAGCTAGCATTTCTCCTTAGTCAAGATAATCCATCTCCTGCACAGGTGTGGCATATCAAGATGCTGATTAAAAGCCATGATCACTACACAGGTGTTCCTTATGATGGGGTCAATAAAAACCCACCCAAAAATGTTGAGTTTTTTTTTTGTTCAACACCATGTCATAGATGCCTCAAGAGTTAAGAGATCATGAAATTGGCATGCTGCCTGCAGGAATGTCCTGTAGAGCTGTTGCCAGAGTAATGGGTGTTCATTTCTCCACCATAAGCCGCCTCCAGCATTGTTTCAGAGATTTTTGAAGTTTGTCCAACAGGCCTCACAACCGCAGACCACATGTAACCACGCCAGCCCAGGACCACCACATCCGACTTCTTCATCAGCGGGATCGTCTGAGGCCAGCCACCTGGACAGCTGATGAAACAGTTGGTTTACAGAACCGTAGAATTTCTGCACAAACTGTCAGAAATCGCCTCAGGGAAGCTCACCTGCGTGCTCGACGTCCTCACCGGGGTCTTGATTTGTCTGCAGTTTGGTGTCACAATCGACGTGAGTAGGCAAGAGCTCACCTTCAATGGCCACTGGCACACTGGAGAACGGTCCTCTTCACTGATGAATCACAGTTTCAGCTGTACAGGGCAGGTGGCAGGCAGCGTGCATGGCGTCGGTTGGGTGAGCGGTTTGCGGATGTCAACGTTGTGAACAGAGTGGCCCATGGTGGTAGTGGGGTGTTTGTATGGGCAGGCATATCCTATGGGCAGAGAATTCAAGTGCATTTTAGCCATGGCAATTTGAGTGCACAGAGATATCGTGATGAGATCCTGAGGCCCATTTCTGTGCCATTTAGCCACCGCCATCACCTCATGTTTCAGCAGGACTATGCACGGCCCCAATGTTGCAATAATCTGTAAACAATTCCTCGAAGCTTAAAATGTGCCAGTTCTTCCATGGCCCACATAATCATCAGACATATCACCCATTGAGCATGTTTGGGATGCTCTGGACCGGCGCATACGACAGCGTGTTCCAGTTCCCACCAATATCCAACAACTTCGTACAGCTATTGAAGAGGAGTGGGACAATATTCCACAGGCTACAATCAACAATTTGATCAATTCAATGCGAAGGAGATGTGTTGCATTGCATGAGGCAAATGGTGGTCACAGAAAATATTGATCAGTATTCTGTTAATTTCATGGTATATTCTTTTTTGGGGAATCTGTGACTAACAAATGCATATCTGTATCCCCGATCACTTGAAATCAATATATAAGTGCTTAATGAATTTATTTCAGTTGACTGATTTACGTTTATTACCTTTGAACTCAATAAAATCTATGAAATTGATGTGTTGCATTTATATTTTTGTTCAGTATATATTGTAAAGCGAAAGTGCTAAATGGTACACGTTCATCAGACTGTACAAATTCACACAAGGATAGCCATAATCCACAACCGTTTCTTAAAGGGTTACTTCGCATTTTTACACCCAGGTCCGCTCCGCTGCTCAACACGAATCATGTCCTCAACTTGGACCCCCCCAAAATGTTGCTCTGCCTCCCAATCAAACCAGTGTACATCCGGCACTGCCTATGCTGTATGTATGTATGCATGTATGCATGTATGTATGTGTACACATCCTTCTCATCGTCTACATTTACATGCATTACTCTTCTCACTTTTTCATAACAAACACTTTGCAAAAAGAAATTAAATCTCATAAAAACATGTTTTCAACTTACAAAAATGCCAGGTTACTCACACATACAAAGCACTGTCTATATCTCATTCATTCAGACTGGCTAAATCTAGGCCTGCCATTAAAAGTATTGATATCCAAATGATGCCAAGTTACTGTACTACATTTATAATAAAACACAAGATACATTTGCCCAAGTAAATTACATTGTAAGATGCCAAGATTAATAAACACAGGATCAAGTGACTTGAAACAATTTGGAAAACATTGGGTAGCATTGCTTTGAAATACAGCTTCTTTAATTTTGGTGAGGCAAGATAGCCTACAGGTTTTAGTACAGTAACTTGGCGTCATTTTGATATCAATACTTTTAATGGCAAGCCTAGATTTAGCCAGTTTGAATGAATGAGTTATAGACAGTGTATGTCCTGTATATGTGAGTAACTTGGCATTTCTGTTGAAAATGTGCTAGGAAATGGGAACAGTTCTGTGGAATACTACCACACATCTCTTTGGTTTTGTGGTATTTTCCATCACACACACTGCTGTGTTATGCAGTGTGCATTCATGCATAAACAAGATCATTTTCATTAATTTAACCTCCTTGTAGTGGTAACATCTGTGACACGCTCGGTTTGCATAAAAGATGTTGGTCTTTGCGTATGCGTGTGCTGGTCACATGATGGTATAACTCTTGGGGGAATTCCCCATTTAATTTGAGATATTTCTCGCTGTTTCTTATTTTAATTTACCATGTGAATATTGAAGGCCAGTCAAGGAATACTAGGAGCTGTGTAGAGCCAGCAGAATTCTTATAGGGACAATGAATGGTCAGGATACTCCATTGACTAAGCCAATACTGTGGAGGGCTGACTGTGTAGCAGTGGTTTTTTGCCTGGTCAATTAAATGAAATAGAACAAAATTAAATAAAATACAATTCTTGCTTAGACATGCCAGGGATCACAAACTTGTTCCATCTGAATTTTCAAAAGGCAAGCTATGCGTCTGTGTCGAACTTTGGCTACTGGTGCCAAATTATTAGACAACCACTGCCACACATTTTTCTCTCTCTTGCTCACCATTTGGAAAGATTTATTCATAATAAAGACACATTTTGGCTGGGGTAATATATATGTATGAGTGAGGTAGCACATCCAAAAATAATTTAAAAATACAGGGCTGCGTTTCCCAGAGTCTCCTTAGCGCTACGTGCGTCGTAAGGTATACCTTAAGGTCTTCCTTTAGGTCTCGAGCTGTTTCCCAGCACCTCCTTAGCTAAGGTATACCTTATGAAATGTTTGTTGTATTTCACAAGTAAATACAAGTAGATAATTCCACAGATTTTACACACCGATAAATCAGATTATAGAGGAAGCACAGGAGATTTTTATTTTTTATTTAAATTTTTTTTTACAAAATTCTCAATACTATCTGAAATATAAAGAGTTTAGATGCATGTTATATCAAGCCTCATTGTACTATGCGGGGGGGGGGGGGGGGGGGGATTGCAGGCTTACATGGCAATTGAATTGTGAACTAGAATGTTACTTAAACAGCACTCTGTCTTGATAGCGTCTTACAAACGGAACTGGTGCCACCAGATGCACTCTAAAACTACTGTACCTGAAGAACAGACTGAGAAATGAGGCCATCTGATGTTTTTATATGTTTATTTTTATTACTTATAAATTAGACTGACTGGTTCTTCATTCATAGCCACATTGTATTAAAAGGAAGTCTGCCACAAACAAAAAGACAAGTTACAAAAACATACTGGATGCATATTTCTGGGAACAGTAAAAGATTTTATACACTGTAAAGGCCTATACAATTACAAACACCCATCATACATTATACACTGTAAAGGCCTATGCAATTACAAAAACCTATCATTCATCTCCAGGACATTTTAACATTTTGATCAGATTTTTTGGGACTAATGTTATGAAAAATGTGCAAACTTGCATCAGTTAAAGAAGTACCCAGGCATTATTCCATTATAGGAATCAGTATATTTAAATTGTTTCTTTAATGCAATTTACAGTTGTGTGTTACCAAGAAATCAATGTTATAAAATTTAAATAACAATTCTGTACAAAATGACAACAAAATAATTCAGTTTAGGATTGATCAGTAGTAAAATGCTGGTTGAAAAATATACATCTTTATATAATTGGCCTGTTATTTATTTTAAAATTGCATAGTTTCCTAATTTTATTGCTTGTGATTTTGCTACATGACCCACATCATTTCTGCATTCTGAAAATGGACACATTAGTTTCCCATTCTAACCTGTTCAGAAGCGCCAAATATAACAAAGGTGAATGGCAACATGCATTCCCGGTTCTAGAAACGATACATACATTAGTTTAAGCGTGTAACCTTAGTACTGTTGCATCGCTAATACCCCAGTGCTTTGATACTGATCCAGACAGTCTCCGCTAAGGTTTCCTGGCAACAATAACCCACTACTCCTGGAATATAGCGTTCAGTTGTGCGTTCATGAGTATCTCGTGGTGAGAATGATGGTTGTATGATATAATGGTTTCCATCGGGACCTCGCAGCGCTGCGCGGGGTTTCCGTAAAGAGGAGCGTGTCCCTGAGCACTTGAAAGACCGGAACCCGGACAGTGCATGGGAAACGCGTAGTTCTGTTCGAAATCTGAAGAAGCTTCGTGCTTGAAGGAAAAATTCCCGTTCACGCTCAAAGGTGGGCTCAGGGGTCCGTCAAACGAGGGGCTCGTGCAGTCCGTGAGCGGTGTTTCAAAGAAGGGCTCGAGTGCACTTGAGTACGAGTGTGACTTTACGTGAAAGATATGGGAGCTGTCCATTGTACCGTAAGGAGGACTAGGAAGACCGGGGGTTTGGTAAGAATAGGGATGCGCAGTAAAAGAAGCACTTACTGTTTGCATGTGGGAGGGTAATTCCTGGCCCTGTTCCGGAAGGAATGTTCTGGGATTAAGCTGGAGACACCCCGCTACCAAATTAGTGGTCGGCTGGGACAATCCCTTGCAGAGAGCCTGCACAAATGACATCAAGTCCGGACTTTTACCTGACCGCAGGATCTCGGAAAGAGCCCATATGTAATTTTTTGCAAGCCTCAGTGTTTCGATTTTTGAAAGTTTTTGGGTTTTAGAATAACACGGAACAACTTTACGCAAACATTCTAGAGCATCATTGAGTCCGTGCATGCGGTTCCTCTCCCGCGCATTAGCCTTCACGCGCCTCGTTTTAAACCTCTGCAGTCGAGCTTTTGTCATTTTCTTCTTCTTGGGCCCACGCCTCTTCGGTTTCTGGTCATCGCCGCCCTCTTCCTCCTCTTCCTTCTCCTCATCTTCCTCCTCCTCCTCATCATCATCATCAAGTCTATTAATCGCATCCTCGCGGTCATCGTCACAATTCCTCCTTATCGCTGTACGTTCCTCGTTTTTCTTGTCCATGTCACGTTCATCATGTGAGCCAAGACACTCATCGTTCCAATTTGAATCCTCCTGGGATTCTGGCATCATGCCTTCTTCTGAGTACGATTTTGTCATGATAAAACCCTGTAAAAAAAGAGAGAAGCACATTAATTTCAAACTTAATTGACGTCTCCAAGAATGCTCCAAGGTTCAAACTTTCTTATAAAATTCATTTGGAGAGAGAAAAATATGACGAACAATCGACGTCATGCTTGTTTTAAACTGTCAGACGAACATATAGCTGTATATGAAATCAGAGCCGCTTATGTCTTACAATACTGTTATGTAACTCGGTGAGCATAAGTAGATTAAACTCATAACAACTCATACATAGGAAAATAAATTAGTTTAGCTTTGCAAATGTAAACTTTATAAGAATGAAAGCATTATATTCAAGAGGACATTGTCATATAAGCATCCGTTTACACTTGTTAAGAGTTCTTTGCAACATAATAATAATAATAATAATATTATTATTATTATTATTATTATTATTATTGTTGTTGTTGTTGTTGTTGTTAGTAGGAGTAGTAGCATTTCATTATTAATATAAGAAGGTAGACAAAGACACAGTGCATGCATACGTACATACACACATGCATTCATACACGCATACATACATACATGCATGCGTACATACATTGCCTTTACAATATCGGTTTAAAAATGGTGTTGTTGTCAATTCATTACATTCATATAATGTATGAATTCTGAATTGATAACCAATGCATAGAATTGATAACCAATTGCTTACCAGTAGCCTAATACTTTTCTACTGAAATGTGAAAGCAAATTGATACTAATATACATATCTTAAACATTATCATTGACAGTATAATGCAGTAACTACTCATTTAGCTTCATAGCGTACCTCTTTGCTTTACTGTAGATCTTGTAAAGAGCGTGGCATGCCCTCCTTGGTGTGCGGCAGTCCAGCGGAGTGTATTCTGACTGGCGGTGTGATGCTCAGGTTATATAGCTGTGCTACTGATGCTGAGTGCGGAGCATGTTCATCTATTGCTGCTGTTGATACCTTTGCACCGATGACTGGTCGCAGGCTCCGCCCCTTTCACCGACACACGCCATATGGTGAACTACGTCAAGAAAACGGTCCCAAGCGTCACGTGACATGCTCCATTTGTATTCAACAGAGTTTCCTGGTCCAGCCCTTTGTGCCAAAAAGAAACTGGCCATCTGTCGCCGGTTAGAAACTCCGTGGACCTGTTTGTACCCACAGGATGAACGAACCCTTTCAAGCATGCAGGGCATATTCTCCTAAATAAGGACCGCTAGGACCGCATTTCCATTGCCCTCGTGTGTGTGTGTGCGTGTCTGTGAAGGCTGTGATTAAGGGAAGGTTATAAAGACTATTGCTTTTATTAGGGCTACTCTTAAATTGCATGTATGATCGAATTATTGAAGCTGAGATGGCAGTAATGATAACGGCAAAGCTAAGCTTTATTGTTTTCGCGAGCAGATATCAAAATACCACCATCAGCAGGTACCACTACTAGGCCTGCTAGGAATAATACTAATAATAATAATTATTATTATTATAATAATAATCACCGACGAAATCAGCTGTAACTAAGAGCAACAACATGTACTAAACCCAATGATAAAGAGGCCTCCTCAAGAATGTGTAGCTTCACTTTTAAGTAGGTATAGTGGGCCAGTAGGTCAGGCAACACTCCGCGCTGGTTTAAGATCGTTTGAAATAGCCGAGTCTTCGGGTCGCTGCTAATCCTTGGTATAATTGTGCGGCGGTAGTTCTGAGATCTTTCTCAGCCTTCGGTAATGAGTTCTTCAGACTAGGTCTGAGGTCGACACGCGCGCTGCACGCGTACTAACAAAAGCCATTTTCACGGCTCCGTAACTTGATCTAACATCTCAAATCAGCTGTTTTCTATTCTATTTTGACATAGCCCTGAAAACAAATGAACAATATGAAGGCCACCATAGCAAATGGGGAAACACCAATTTTAACAAAGAAAAACATTAATTGATTTCTGAATGTTGCACGAACGTGCGTGTTATTGTTTTTAATTATACAAAGTTTTTGAAGGTTCCTTCATATTCATGAAAATGCTTTTGAAATGGCCCCTCTTCGTGGACATGATGCATACAATTTACCCACATCATAGGGAACACTGAGCAATGTATTTCGTTTTTAAAAAGGTCCAATGTCGTTTTTATTTTTATTTCTTATAAGCATTCTTTTAAAAAAAAAGTTACTTTTTACTACCTTTAAACAATGTCCCGCAACTTCTTCCAAGAACGGCGTTTAAAATTGGTTAATTGGTTAATTTTCAGGTGTTTCAGTTTTAATACGTTTAACTCCAAAACCGTTTGTACAAAGACACTAAGCTTCCAGAGTTTATTGTGTATTATCTGATTATTCCTCAAAAAAGATGTTAAATCTTATTTTCGACCATTTCATATGGCTCTTTCAACCTGAGACTGTTGGGAAAGAAGAATTGGCACAGTATATATTTGTATTTGTTTTGTTAAAAAATCAACCTGTACTAAAATTACAAAATTCTAAGTATCTAGAATATATTTAATTGCACATTGAAACAGTGTGGGTGGTCAAAAAATAAAAAAATCTAAAGAAAAACATACAGGAAAACGTATATAACATAGGCCGATTACAAAAGTGTCCTACACATTTTGTCATTTTGTCATTTGTCACAAATACGGAACATCAGTAAAATAATTCCTGCTAGAAACGTGTTGTTTCGGGTGGTAAAAAAAAAAAAAAGAAGAGTACAAAGTTAAGGATGGTAAAACAAAGAGTTTTGGGGCGCTGCAGCACTTTACAATGTGAAAATAAAAAAGATTTTGCGCAAACTGCAGGCTTGTGGGTGTAGCATGTTGGCTAGATCTGTGGGAGGGTAACGGAGTCTAAAAATCAATTAGCCTACGGGAATGCTTTTTATTGATCTACAGTTTCGGAAATGCTGGGATTCGCGTTTTAATGGTCAAATCAACATGTGAGTTCGTTTTCTTCAAGTTGCCAATACACCCTTGAAGTCTCATTTATGTGGCTAGGTTTTCTGATGAAATAACAAGTATCTTTATGTTTTAAACATGCTAACATCACAGTGTTTGTCCAGCTCGGGTTCATAAATATTTAACATCCGTTTTTAGCCGGACACAGATTCGCAGGGCGCAGGTCTGTCTGCTAATACCCAGGTAACCACTGAGTGCTCAGCGTGCGTCAGGAGAACAGCTAATCTTTCTCATAAAACTTGCTCAGGTCAGACTCCCTATCTGCAGCAGTAGTTCACTCGGTTTGTTTGCTGCCTATACTGTTGCCATGAAAACCAAAGCGGTATCATTCTGGTGAGGAAACGAGTTCAGAACCACTGACAGCTGCCGTTCAAACCGGGGTGCGGTTGGCCGGTTCTTGTTGTTGATATATTCTTGCTTCTTCTTCCTGATAGTCTATTTTAAAAAGAAGGGGAATTCCGAACATTACAAAATATGAATATTTAACCAAACAGTTGTAGAACAATAACCCAGTCATTAATCAGTTTCAGTGTTTTTTTTTTTTTTTTTTCGGGAAGCAACATCCATTTCCACGTTTGAACGAGTCAGTAAGTCAGACACGACACGCATAAATAATTGATGTAAATGTGGACATTACAGTCCACAAATACTCTACGATTATTATACTTATGTTTATTACAAAGTGTGTTCAATATTTCACCTGCATTAATATAAATATTAGCATTGATATAAATATTAATGGTAATAGGGTTATGAAAACGGCAATCAGCTAATAAGGATGGTTTTCAAACTGACATTTTTTGTCATTGCAAAACTTTTTCCTTAAATCAAATCCCGACAAATACGCATGATATGAGAAACATTTAAAGTAATGTTTTTAAAAAGGAGATACGCCTACAAAATGTGTTTCTGGAACTAGCTCTTAAGGAGTCATTTTGACAGCAAAATACGTGATCTCGCTCTTGGATTTACATCGGTCGGAGCCAAAGCAAATCAATATTTTGCTCCATGCGCTCACATGAAAGAAAAAACAAAATTCACAAATCAAGTAACCCAGTATGACGGACAAAACAAATAGGCCCAGTAGGCTTCCAATATCGTAGACGATAACTTGTGATTAATACCAACAGCGAGACTTTAACACCCTAAACGCGATTGATAGGCCATGGATACTCAAATCTGGACTTCGAATCCAAATCCAGCCCTTGTTTCTTTTCCCCCTTGGTAATTAACAAAGCAATTAGTGCTACTGATTGGCCAGACTCTTCATACCTGACTTCCAGGTAAAGGGAGGGTGGAAAACCAGCAGTTCTTGGACCTCGAGGGCCGTGATTTGAGTAACAGGGATGTAGGCTATTTTATGTTGCCATTGCATGGAAGCTGCTCGGCGCCACAATATTATTTCAATTGGAATTTAAAATGAATGAACAGACCTCCGTAATCAGAACGGATTTTCTTCAGATATTTCACCCCAGTAGCCTTTCGCTTGAATAAACAGTCAGGTTAAACAAATTCGACTCCCGTTTGGCTGTGCTCTGCGCACTAATGAGTTTTGCTCAAATGCAAATGAGCGGTAATCAGTTAGCTGATTGGTGTGTCGTTCTTGGGTATAAATCGTTTTAAAAGAGGGACCAAGGTATGAATTTCTTTGGCACATGAGGCGAACATGGGTCGAGGTGGAATACCTTAACCACGATGAAGGAAAAAACGTATAAACCGGTTTGCAAGTACAGAAATCCCCTACACATACTGTCCGGCTTGGCCCAATCCTAATTATACCCACACAGATGAGCACTCGCACGAACTACTGCACAACAGGCGATTGCTGCTCGAACTTCGTATTGATCTGGTGAATTCGACAGTACGTAGGGTATTATTAATTGTATCCAATAAGCAACACATTCAGTTTTAGCAATTAACTGTTCGTTAATGTTCTCAATACTCCTACTCTTCTTTAAATGGAAATGTTTTTTTCACGGATACAGCTTATTATTATTATTATTATTATTATTATTATTATTATTATTATTATTATTAATAATAATAATAATAATAATAATAATATAGCACATTTCAAAAAGAGAGAACAAAATAGGACATAATATGAAGTAACAATGAAAATATGAAATAAATGAAATAAAAATACAAACAACCATAAAAATAAGAATAAAAAATTTAATAAATAAAATACACAAGAAAAGGAGTAATCAGAATGATAAGACAAAAGCAGTCTTAAAGAAAGCCAACACTTTGTGAAAACAGCTTTGTCCTGTACGCTTTAGCCAGCTGATCAAAAGAACACCCATTTTTATGTAATTTAAAAATCTTTGGTTTATGGCAAAGATTTCTCCTCAATGTTTCGATTCGAAATAAGCGTTATTCGAACTTTCTGCGTTCTACAGGCAGATCAAGCGCCATCCTCTGGTTGATTTTCACTGTACTGTCCCTTAATAATGAACGACATTTTCCACGAATTGTGAAAGAGGGACGTTGAAGTAATTTACACCGATGCTTAGATGTAAACTGTAATTGGACTAGTCATATAAAAAGGTTTATTTGACTATCTTAACTTTATGCGGCATGCATGACAGCATGTTTTCGTGTTTGCTTCCTGTAGGCTATATATCATACAGAAGAAATTAATTTGAGACAAGAAAATCGCAGAATATGCTCCATGAGTACCAGTAACTATTCAGACTAGCTTGTAATAAAATTATGTAGCCTGCCTGTTATGGCACGCAGGCAATCATTTGATCCAAATAATCCAGCCCATCCGCTCATTATATATAAACCCTATTGAGTAGGCTACTGTTTGGTCGCCAAGAGTAAACAATGATTCTTGGTATACAGGCGCATTAGGGAACTTTACACTTGACGCGCGCGCGAATGGGACTATTATTGTTACCCAGTGTTTATGTTAATGTGTTAATGCGTTTTGAAGCTGAATTTCTGATTATAAAATAAATGCGGGATAGACTCTATGTTGCGCACTCGGCCATTTCGCAAGAGGTAAGACACACTGCGGTCACGCCATCCACGCTGAGAAAGGTCGGTCAAGCTATCGACACCAAAACATTTTGGACGCGGTTTCATCGCTCTTTACGGTAAACCGATTGTGACGCAATTCTACCGCAGATAGTAAGGCCTACTGCTTTCAATACTCCAGTGAAGAAGTAAATAAACGAATAATATATATTTTTAAACTCCAGAATGCAGAATTATATACTCCAAAATTGAGATTTAAATACGCGAAAATGGCAATTACGTTAAAATCATGCCGGTATTTAAAATTCCATAAAATAATCAATTCAAATAGTTTTGCGAAAATTGAACTTGATTTCTGAAGTCATACTTCCGTGGTTTTGTCCAAAGCCGGGGTTTATGTATTTTTATTGTAGGAATTTGGAATTATGGCATGGTAAAATCCTCCAAAATGGTAATTAAATTCAATGAATACCATTTTTAAAAATGCAATAAACTAAATAAATCAACCTGCTTCTTAAGTCCAATATATTCTTGAAGGACACCTTCCCAGGTATTCATGCAATAGAATCCACGCATTTTTACTGTAAGAATTTGGAATTATGGGATGGCAAAATCCTCAAAAATGCCTGCCTGTAGATGATGCTTATTGAAAATTCAATAAAATAATTAAATCAAACTGTTTTCTGAAAATTCTAATCCATTCTTGAAGATCACCTTCCTAGATATTCACGCCATCGATTCTGTGCATTTTGGGTATTAGGGATGGCAAAATGCTCCAAAATGGCCATTCAATTCTACAGATGGTGCTTATTAAAAATCTAATTAAAAAATTAAATCAAATTGTTTTCAGCAAAGTCCAATTTACTATTTAAGACCAGCTCCCCAGGTATTTATGCCATTGATTCAGTGGATTTTAATTGTAGCAATCTGGAATTATGGGATGGCAGATTCCTCCAAAATGGTTATTCAATTCTCTAGATGGTGCTTATTAAAAATTCAATAAAATAAATTGTAATTATTTAAAATTAAATCAGACTGTTTTCTGTAAACCACCTTCCCAGGTATTCTAACCATGGATTTTCGAAGACCATCTTTCCCAGATATTCATGCCATGGATTTTGTGCATTTTTACTGTAGGCATGTGCAATTTTGGGATGGCAAAATCCTCAAAAATGCCCATTCAGTTCAATACATGCCACTTTTAAAATTAAATAAAATAAAGTTAACTGTTTTCAGCAAACTGTAATACATTCCTGAAGCCCACCTTCGCAGGTATATATGCAGTGGTTTTTTTAAATTCTTTTTTAGAAAACTAGCATAATAAGGTGCAACATCTTCAAGAATATATTGGAGTTTACAGAAAACAGTTTGATTTAATTTTTTAATTGATTTTTTTAAGAAGCACCATGTACAAGATAGAATGGCCATTTTGGGGAAATTTGCCATCCCGTAATTCCAATTTCATTCAGTTAAAATGCACAGAATCCATGGCATGAATACCTGGGAAGGTGGTCTTCATGAATATATTGGAATTTATAGAAAACAGTTTGATTTGACTGATTTTTTAAGAAGCATCATGTATTGGATTGAATGACCATTTTGGGGAGTTATGCCATCCCATAAATTTTCAATTGCTACAGTAAGAATGCATAGAATTCATGGCATATATACTTGGGACAGTGGTGTTCTAGAATATATTGGAGTTTGCTGAAAACATTATGGTTTAATTATGTTATTGAATGGCCATTTTGGAGGAATTTGCCATCATATAATTCTAAATTTCTACAGCAGAAATCCACAGAATCATTGGCATAAATACCTGGGAAGGTGGTCTTCAATAATATTGGACTTTGCAGAAAACAGTTTTGTTTCATTATTTTACATAATTTTAAATAGTGGCATGTATTAAATTGAATAGGCATTTTAGAGGATTTAGCCATCCCCTAAGTCCAAATTCCTACTGTAAAAATGCACAGAATCCATGGCATGAATATCTGGGAAGATGGTGTTCAAGAATACATCTGAGTTTGCTGAACACAATTTGATCTAATTTTTTAATTGAATGTTTAATAGGCACTGTCCAATAGAATAGAACAGCCATTTTGGAGGATTTTGCCATCTTATAATTACACATTCCTACAGTAAAAATGCATAAAATCTGGTACATGAATTCCTAGAAAGGACTTCTTCAATAATGTATTGGACTTTGTAGAAAACAGTTTGATTTAATTATTTAATAGAATTTTTAATTAGCACCATCTATCAAATAGAATGGGCATTTTGGAGGATTTTGCCATCCCATAATTACAAATTCCTACAGTCAAAATGCACAGAATCCATTGTGTGATTACAGGGGAAAAGGTGATATTCAAGAATGCATTAGAGTTCACAGAAAACAGTTTGATTTAATTATTTTATTGAATTTGTAATAAGCAAATTATATCCTATAATTCCAAATTCTTATAGTAAAAATGCTTGGATTGTATTGCATGAATACTTGGAAAGGTGTTTTTCAAGAATATATTGGACTTTGCAGAAAACATGTTGATTTCTTTCGTTTATTGCATTTTTTAAAATTGTGGATTCAGCAAATGTGGGACATCAGCAGAAGTGGGACACTTAACCTTTGCATTACTCTGCAATGTACGAATCAACAGCCGATCAAAAAAAACATTCTTAAATTGTTGCTACAATAGTTACTGTCATTCTACAATTGTTTTTATTGGACTGCCGTCTTTACAGTGGGCGTGGTCAGCCGTCAAACTATGACTGATCATTGCGAGTGAACTGTACGTGGACCGGCATGTGAAATGACACTTAGGAATGATAAGGTTACTAGGTTAAGAAAAACTAGTCAAAAATGTCCTCTTTTGATCTGCAATATAGTGGCTAAAACACTGGTCAAAATACAAATGTTTTTTTTGTCATATTGTCTTTTTATGATTAAGAGGGGGTTTTGCACTGTCCCACTTCTGCTAAACATGGTAAAGTGGGACAGTGTTTTTCAGGTGAAGTAGGACAATGTTTTCATCAGTCCTGTTGTAATAAACCTACAATTTACCACAGTTTTATACACTTACGTGCTAGTTTAAACCATACTGATGATTATTTGGTGTCTTTCAGTGTCATGGGTGTGGGGTGCAGTGAACTAGAAGGCACCCGGCGTCTGGGAATTTCTTAATTTGTTTCAGGTGCCTGATTCCCTATTATTTTCACCTGGGGAGGTGCCTTTATAAGCGCTGACAGAACAGCAATCAGCACTTCTGTGTTAAACCTTTTTCACTAAGCTGGTAAGGTATAGGTGCTCGGTGGACTCTGTACAGAATTGTGTTTGTGGGTGATTCTGTGTCCTCTTTTAAAGACGTTCAATCTCTTAGCGCAGTGAGCGCATTCTGATTGTTGTAGTCTGTATTCCCGGTCACTTGTCTCCCCAGTACTGTCTCTGTGTCTGTGTTCCCTGAGCTGCTTCCCCTGTACTTGTGTGATTTCACTATTCGGGTGGTTCCGGGTTTTCGTGGTTTCCCCCCTTCTTTCCAGTCTCGCTTTACTTACTTCCTGCTTATTTCTAGTTTTACTCATTTCTACTAATCCCTACTAACTTATAGATTGTAAAGTACTAACCTCACTAATATACTAACATGTGAATATTACTAATGGACTAACACACACTAGTTTTGGGTTTTTGATAGTTTAGATCACTATACTAATACATTAACCAGTCTCCCCTTTTCCATGCTGCGCTGTAGCTCTGCCCCTTTTCTTTCTAGCCTGCTCTAACGCTGAGTTCTGCAATTGCCTGCACCTGTCTCTTGCTCTGACTGCACCTCTCTCTCTCTGCACGTGTTTTACCTGCTTCACCCAGGCCGTCTATTATCATTGTTGTCTATGTGATTCCAGTCCGCGTTTTGTCAGTCCCCTGTCATTGAATTAGTTTTCCTAATGTTCTTCACCTGGATGTTGTTTGTTACTCCTCCCTCACTCACTTAACCCCTCCTTGATTGTTATCTTCCCCAGTGTATAAATGTCAGTCTTTTCCACCTGTTCAGTGTCAGAACGTTTATCGAATTCATTGTGCCGATTGTTAGTAAGCCTTTGTCTATCGAGATTCCTGCGACACCCCTTTGTACGACTTCGAGTTTGCCTGCCCCTTTTGGTTTTGTTTGCTTCTGGTTTGACCTTCGCTTTGCCTTGACTTCTCTTTTGCCTGTCCCTTTGTACCTTCGCCATTCTGATCTCCTGGTTTTTGATTTTTTGCCTGTTTTTTCCTTACACAGAACATCACAGTACGTTCTGACCAGGATGGACCCAGCGGACCCTGCCCAGGTACAATTTGTACTTGGGCAGCAGGGAGCCATGTTGGGACGCCACCAGTCCCACTTGGAGTCGGTCTCTCACCAGTTGCAGACCCTAACCTCCTGCGTGGCGGAGCTGACATCTGCACTCCGGGCTTCCTCGCCTGGCTTCGCTCCCCAGCAACCTGCGGCTCCCGCTACGCCTGACATCCCACCTGAAGAAGTATGACGGAGAACCTGGTGGCTGCCGCCCATTCCTTACCCAGTGCCGGCTGATCTTCCAGCTACAGCCAGCTACCTTCCCCACTGAGCAGGCCCGAGTTGCCTACATAATCACGCAGCTCACCGGGCGAGCTAGGAAGTGGGGAACGGCTGCCTGGGAGGAGGGGCCTCCCTGCGTGCAGACCTCCACGCTGCTCGCAGAAGAGATGAAACGGGTCTTCGACCGCTCCAAGCATGGCCATGATGCGGCGCAAGAACTCCTGCGCATGCGCCAAGGGGGAATGACGGTGTCGGACTTCGCCATCGACTTTCGTACTCTGGCTACCGCCAGTGGCTGGGAGAAGAAAGCTCAGTACGACACCTTCCTCAATGGCCTGTCTGAGAGCGTGAAGGACGAGCTGCTGACCCGGGACCTGCCCGAGGACCTAAACGATCTCATTGCCCTGGCTATCCGCGTGGATTCACGCATCCGAGAGCGCCAACGGGCTCGCAGTCAAGGGGTCTACAACCGAGCAGTCACTGAGAGGTCCAGGACCACTGCTGCACCTTCTACCAATCTCAAACCTCCTCCAGTCATGATGTCGGACCCGGAACCGATGCAAGTCAACCGTGCTCGCCTGACCAAGGAGGAGAGGGATGGAAGGATGCACACCAGGTCATGCCTCTACTGTGGGAAACCAGACCACTATGTCGCAGCCTGCCCGCTAAAAAGACAACGCCCGCTAGTGTGTCGAGGAGCACTAGTGGGTATGATTCCAACCGAATCCTCCTACAAACACCGGACTTGCCTGCCTGTCACCATTGAGTGGGATGGACGAACCAAAAGGACCACCGCCCTCATCGACTCCGGGGCCGAGGAGAACTTCCTGGATGCTGGGGCCGCCGAGAGATGAGGGATCCCCTTGGAGAAGATGTCATGCCCCCTAGTGGCCAACTCGCTCAATGGTCAGAGGTTGGCGAATATCACTCACACCAGCGTTCCTCTCAAGGTTCGGCTCTCCGGCAACCATCAAGAAGAGCTTCAGCTCCACATCATTGAATCTCCCCACTCACCCATCATTCTCGGGCATCCCTGGCTTGAGAAGCACAACCCCACCTTGGAGTGGAACTCGCACAAGATTTTGGGCTGGAGCCCATTCTGTTTAGCATCTTGTCTGCGAGAGGCCCATTCTTCTGTTCCTGAGTCACCTCCTCCCGAGAAGCCGACGGACCTGTCGGCGGTTCCTCCCGAGTACCTGGACCTAGAAGAGGTCTTCAGCAAGTTCCGAACCACCTCTCTGCCTCCTCACCGCCCTTACGACTGCGCCATTGACCTGAAGCCCGGCACCACTCCCACCAGAGGTCGATTGTTCTCTCTGTCTCGGCCGGAGACGGAAGCTATGAATAAATACCTCCAGGAGTCCTTGACTGCCGGCATCATCCGTCCTTCATCCTCACTAGCAGGGGCCGGATTCTTCTTCGTGGGGAAGAAGGATGGCTCACTCCGGCCTTGCGTCGACTACCGAGCCCTCAATGACATTACGGTCAAGAACCGTTACCCACTCCCCCTCATGGCTTCCGCCTTTGAACTCCTGCAAGGAGCCACCATATTCACCAAGCTGGACCTGCGCAACGCCTATCATCTGGTGCGCATTCGAGAGGGCGATGAATGGAAGACAACCTTCAACACTCCTACCGGACACTGGGAGTATTTGGTGATGCCCTTCGGGCTCACAAACGCACCAGCTATTTTCCAGACACTGGTGAATGATGTTCTGAGGGACTGGATAAATAAGTTAGTTTTTGTATACCTGGATGACATCCTGATCTTTTCCAAAACTAAGGAAGAACATATCATCCAGGTCCGCAAGGTGCTCCAGAGACTGTTGGAGAACCGCTTATTTGTCAAGGCGGAGAAATACGAATTTAGTTGTAACACCACTTCTTTCCTGGGATACATCATCTCCGCCGGCAGCATTCAGATGGACCCCCAGAAGATCCGGGCAGTTGTGGAATAGCCTCAGCCAGACTGTCGTCGGGAAGTGCAACGTTTCCTGGGCTTCGCCAATTTTTACCGCCGTTTCATCCGAAATTACAGTTCTCTGGCAGCCCCACTCACCGCCCTCACATCCATTAAGACCCGATTTCAGTGGAACGCCCAGGCTGAAACAGCCTTCCGAGCCCTCAAGAACCACTTCACCTCTGCACCCATCCTTGTCCACCATCCTTGTCTACGATGAACTGAACTGCGGTTCAGTTCATCGTAGAGGTTGATGCCTCCAACATTGGGGTGGGAGCCATTCTTTCTCAGCGCTCATCCAGGGACAATAAGATTCATCCCTGTGCCTACTTTTCTCACCGCCTGACACCCACGGAACAGAACTATGACATTGGGAACCGTGAGCTGTTGGCGGTGAGGATGGCTTTGGGAGAATGGCGCCATTGGCTTGAGGGCTCTCAAACATCTTTTCTGGTGTGGACCAATCATAAGAACCTGGAGTACCTTCACACAGCCAAACGCCTCAACTCTCGCCAGGCCCGGTGGGCACTATTCTTCTCCAGATTTGACTTTACCCTTGCTTACCGCCCCGGGTCGAAGAATACCAAGCCTGACGCCCTCTCCCGCCGGTTTGAACCACCCACCAAGGACCCTTCACCTGACACCATCCTCCCGCAGAGCTGTTTCATCAATGCCATTCACTTGGACATCGAGGAGATGGTTCGCAAGGCCCAGGAGGATGAGGCTGGTCCAAGTAATTGCCCGGCGGATCGTCTCTACGTTCCTGCCCAAGTCCGCTCTCAAGTTCTCCTTTGGGGCCATGCTTCTCAACTCTCATGCCACCCGGGGGCCACCAGAACCAGGACATTTATTCAGAGACGTTTCTGGTGGCCCTCCATGAAACAAGAGATCTTGGACTTTGTGGCTGCCTGCTTGGTCTGTGCCCAGAACAAACCCTCTCACCACCCACCCTCAGGTCTGTTACAACCCCTCCCCATCCCACACCGCCCCTGGTCTCGCATAGCGTTAGATTTCATCACAGGCTTACCCCCATCCAACACTTTCACCACTATCCTCACCATAGTTGATAGGTTCTCTAAAGCTGTTCACTTCATTCCCCTCACCAAGCTTCCCTCTGCTAAAGAAACCGCCAACTTACTCATTCATCACGTTATTAGACTACACAGCATCCCCACTAACATAGTTTCCGATAGAGGCCCCCAGTTCACTGCACGTTTCTGGAAAGCTTTCTGCTCACTGTTGGGTTCCTCCATTAGTCTATCCTCAGGATTTCACCCCCAGACTAATGGCCAGACCGAGCGGGCCAATCAAGTTATCGAAACTGTCCTTAGATGCCTCTGCTCCAAGAACCCCTCTTCATGGTCTTATCAGCTACCCTGGGCAGAGTATGCCATAAACTCACACACCTCCTCTTCCAAACTTTCTCCATTCGAGTGCTGCCTAGGGTACCAGCCGTCTCTGTTCCCTAGTCAGGAGGAGGTGGTGGGGGTCCCCTCAGCTGAAGCCTTCATCCGGCGCTGCAGAAGGACATGGAAGACCGCTCGCCTCAACTTGCTTTGCGCCAGCGCCAGGATGAAGGTGACGGCCGATCGCCGCCGCTCTAAAGCCCCCTCCTACAGAGTTGGACAGCGTGTTTGGCTGACCACCAGAGACATTCCCCTACATGTTGAGTCCCAGAAGTTAGCTCCTCGTTTTATTGGCCCCTTCCCTATTGTTAAAATCCTCAGCCCCACTGCTGTTATATTAAAGTTACCCTCCACCATGCGCAGAATTCACCCCACTTTTCATGTTTCCCGTTTAAAACCGGTTGTTACCCATCCCCTCTGCCCTGCCCCTGAGCCCCCCCCTCCCCCCCGACTCATTGATGGTGGTGATGCCTACACCGTGAACAAACTGTTGGATGTTCGTCGTCGGGGTCGCGGCCTTCATTACCTGGTGGACTGGGAAGGCTACGGCCCCGAGGAAAGAAGCTGGATCCCCTCTCGATTCATTTTGGATAAGCAGCTTATTAAGGACTTTCATGTCAAACACCCTGTGCCACCGGTGAAAACGCCAAGAGGCGTTTCCTAGGGGGGGGGTGGTTCTGTTGTAGTCTGTATCTCCCGGTCAGTTGTCTCCCCAGTACTGTCTCTGTGTCTGTGTTCCCTGAGCTGCTTCACTCCCCTGTACTTGTGTGATTTCACTATTCGGGTGGTTCCGGGTTTTCGTGGTTACCCCCTTCTTTCCAGTCTCGCTTTACTTCCTGCTTATTTCTAGTTTTACTAATTTCTACTAATCCCTACTAACTTATAGATTGTAAAGTACTAACCTCACTAATATACTAACATGTGAATATTACTAATGGACTAACACACACTAGTTTTGGGTTTTTGATAGTTTAGATCACTGTACTAATACATTAACCAGTCTCCCCTTTTCCATGCTGCGCTGTAGCTCCGCCCCTTTTCTTTCTAGCCTGCTCTAACGCTGAGTTCTGCAATTGCCTGCACCTGTCTCTTGCTCTGACTGCACCTCTCTCTCTCTGCACGTGTTTTACCTGCTTCACCCAGGCCGTCTATTATCATTGTTGTCTATGTGACTCCAGTCCGCGTTTTGTCAGTCCGCTGTCATTGAATTAGTTTTCCTAATGTTCTTCACCTGGATGTTGTTTGTTACTCCTCCCTCACTCACTTAACCCCTCCTTGATTGTTATCTTCCCCAGTGTATAAATGTCAGTCTTTTCCACCTGTTCAGTGTCAGAATGTTGATCGAATTCATTGTGCCGATTGTTAGTAAGCCTTTGTCTATCGAGATTCCTGCGACACCCCTTTGTACGACTTCGAGTTTGCCTGCCCCTTTTGGTTTTGTTTGCTTCTGGTTTGACCTTCGCTTTGCCTTGACTTCTCATTTTCCTGTCCCTTTGTACCTTCGCCATTCTGATCTCCTGGTTTTTGATTTTTTGCCTGTTTTTTCACTATTCTTTTGGAAACTCGATTCGGCACCGTCCTCTCTCTGATTACCTGGCTTCGAACCTCGGACTGAATAAAGACAACGTTTTTTTGGATTTCCCTGGTCTGCGTGTGGGTCCTTACACAGAACATCACACTGATGGCTTAGGGTATTTATACTTTTATTTTGAGCTTGTGTGAGCCGTTGGGTATTGGGACGTTGTCCCTGGTATTGTATTTTGTTTGTCTTTCTGAGCTGCGTCTCAGGCTTTTTCTTTTCGCTGAGTAATTTTGCTACTCAGTTGTCTATTTTTTTTAAGACCAGTTTTGGGTTTGGTACCAGAGCTTTGCTTCTGTATCACTGGTCCCTTTCTTTTTGGCCCTGGTTTGTATGGGTAGTTTTTGGTTTCTCAAGCCAGTTTTACGGCTGGACAAGGTTGTCCTTCGGAGTCGTTTTTTACTCCGTGTTTTCTTTTGGTTTATGATCCTGTGTGTGCGGGAGTTGCTCTCCCAAGGATCTTCCTGTAGCTTCCTGTAGCGCTTTTCGTTCCCCTGTATTAGTCGCTTCTGGTTCTCCGACACCCCTCCCCACCATTACAGTCAGTACTTCTCATCTTACTGTTTTTATAGTAACATGTACATTTTTTTACACAAAAAGTGATAAAATGATAAATCATAAATCTTATTGATATTTTTTGCTCATTTCAGGAAAACTGTGCCACCCAGTGATAGAACACAGTTGAGAGAGAGAGAGAGAGAGAGAGATTTGAGATTTTAAAACCCCTTTTATTGGGACATTACTATACAGAAATGACTATACTTCAAAATAAAAACAATAGACAAGGAACATAAAGAAAAAGACTATCAAAAAACTAACCACAGGCAGAAAAGAAAGAAAGAGAGAGAGAGAGAGAGAGAGAGAAAAAAAATTCCTTATTTACATTTCTAAATTTACAAACCAAAACACAAAAAATTCCAAACAACAGAAGAAACTTCAAAAATGAAGTAATAGCAGATCCTCCTGGACAGAGCACAAACCCCCCCCCAATACCCCAAGTGTACATGAATGCATCTATGTTATCTGTCAGCTTATAAAACACAAATTCCAGCCTGAGACGGGCTGCCAGCAGCCCACTCATCATCAGGACTGGGTCAACTGACCCCTGACCCTGGATGAAGTTTTTTCTTGTCTTCCATATAGACAGTTCTATAGACAGCCACTCCTGATAAAAAATTAAGGAGAACATGTACAGACCTTTTAGCAGCTGAATACCGTGGACCATAAATAAACAACTAAAAAAAAAAAACCGTCCCCAAACCCTGAAACCACTCCTCTAACTGAACCTAAATAAGCCCTTAAGTCTGGGACACAGAATAAAAAGGTGTTGTAAGGATTCCCCCCCCCCCCCCCCCCCCCGAGCAAAAAAGACAACCCTCCCCTATACTGGGATCCAGGTGTCTATTTGTGGCTATGGCCCCATGCACAATCCTCCACTGGAGGTCACCTATCCGTTTATCAATGGGGGGCTTGTACAAGGACCGCCAGCAGCCTTTTGGGGAAGAGTCTGGATCAAAAAACTCAGTCCACCTCGACGCCTGTATCCCTGCCAAAGAGCGTAAGTGTGACACTTTGACACAGGTGTAATAAGCTGCTTTCTTGCCTACAGTCTCAAACTCCCCCAACTCCGGGGTTGTAAAAGACGGAAAGCGCCCCCTTTCTTCCTGCCACTCCCCAACAGCAGGATAGACAGTCAAAGGAGGAACTACATACTCACACTCATCATCCCATTGGTCAGACAGAGTACGGTTCTCAACAAATGCTCTTAGGGGCCCTGGCAGTGATGCACAGACCTCTTCCACCAACCTTTCCAGCAGTGTAGAGGATCTGATGCTTGCTTTCTCTGCAAGTTGCTCCACAGACGTCTTCATCAAATGGCCCAGCTTGACACAACCAGCCTCTCTCAGGCTGGACCGCAGGCTGGCAGAGGACAAGATCTGAGTTTTTATGAGGGCAGTGTAGAACAGTGGCTCCTCAAACAGGCACATTCCTGGTGTCGTTGCCGATTCCCGGTGGACCTCGAAGACCTGCCACGAGTGTAGGACTGACAGGTAGAAAGGTGTCAACCCAGTCAGGTCCACCAACTCAGGCTGGAGCAGGAACAGCTGCTTGTCATAGCCGAGGCGACCAGCCCTCCTCAGTAACAGTCGAGCTGTATCCTGCCAGCTCAGACCGAAGTTGTAAAGCAGCCTCTGTGCTGCCTGCAGCCTGAAGGCCCTTATCCTGTTGGGAATGTCAATAAGGCCCTGCCCCCCTCCTCAACTGGAAGGTACAGTGCAGACGCCCTTATCCAGTGCTGGCCGGACCAGAAGAAGTCCACAATAGTCCTCTGTACCTCCTCAACTAGGCCCCTTGGTGGAGATAAGACGACCAGTCTGTGCCATAGGGTCGAGGCGACCAAGTTATTGATGACCAGAACTCTCCCCCTATATGACAGCTGGGGTAGCAGCCACTTCCACCTAGACAGTCTGGAACACACCTTCTCCACGATACCCTCCCAGTTCTGCAACTGAAACTCCTCCGTCCCTAAAAATATTCCCAAAACTTTCATTCCTGCTCTTCCCCACCTGAGACCCCCTGGCAGACTGGGAGCTGCCCTCTCCCGCCACTGTCCTACTTGTAAGGCCTCTCTCTTCTACCAGTTTACCCTTGCAGAGGAAGCCTTTTCATAAAGACCTAAACTTTCAACTAAAACATCCACATCCCGCTGCTCCTTTATAAAAATATTAACATCATCGGCATATGCCGACATCACTAGTGGTGGGCTCTGTGGTAGCCCCGGTAGGGAGAGCCCTGTGAACCTGTTTCTGAGCATATTTAAAAGTGGTTCAATTGTGAGCGAGTATAACTGTCCAGAGATGGGGCAGCCCTGTCTGATCCCTCTCTCAACAGGAATTGGACAACTCAGCCCACCCCCCACCTTGACCATACATGATGCCCCATTATATAACAGCCCTAACCATGCCATAAAACCCTCCCCAAAACCAAAAGCCCTCAAAGTAGAGAAAAGAAAAACATGGTCAATGCGATCAAAAGCCTTTTCCTGGTCAAGGGATAAAACACCAACATTAAGGTTATACATTTTGCACACATCAAACAAATCTCTCATTAAAAAAAAGATTGTCCATGATAGACCTATCTGGGATACAATATGACTGGTATTTATGAACCAGTATCTCCAGATAGTCTTTCAGTCTATTAGCCAGGACCTTGGAAAGCAGCTTGTAATCTGTGCATAAGAGGGCCACAGGTCTCCAGTTTTTTAGTAAGGCCAGGTCTCCTTTTTTTGTAAGAAGAGAGAGAGCTGCACGCCGACAGGAAGTCGGTAATGAGCCCCTCTTAGTGCACTCCTGTAGCACTTCCAGTAAGTCAGTCCCTAAGCAGCTCCAGAAGTGTTTATAGAAGTCTGCAGGTAGCCCATCTATGCCTGGAGCGCGACCGGATGTCAACTGCCCTACTGCAGTAGTAAGCTCATCCAGGCTGATGTCAGTGTCCAAAGCGGTGCACTCCACCATCCCCAGCTGAGGCAGCCCCTGAAGAAGCTCAGCAGCACATGCTGCATCAGAGTCCTCTGCCCCGTAGAGGGCAGTATAGAAAGCCACTGCATGCCTCCTCATCTCAGCTGGGTTGGTGGTCACCCTTCCATCTGGGAGCCGAAGACACGCCATCTGCTTATTTTGGGATACAGACTTTTCTAAATTGAAGAAAAAGGAGCTAGGTGCATCCATGTTCTTGATACCAATAAAACGTGCCCTAACCATAGCCCCTTTCATCCTTTCCTCTGTAATGTGTCACCATCAGGGTTATTGTGTGTTATAAGGCCGCACTCAATATCCCTAATCTCTTGCTCCAGAGTCTGCATGGCTGACTTGACCCTGCTGGTAGAATGAGCAGTGTACTGCTGACAGAAGAGACGGATGTGCGTCTTTCCCACCTCCCACCATTGGCTCAAAGAGACATACTCCCCTTTCCTGTTCCTCCAGACCTCCCAAAAAGAACCAAACTTTTCACAAAAAAATTTATCCTGTAGTAATTTTACATTGAAATGCCAATATGAGCTGACCTTTTTGTTAGGTGAGAGGTGAAAATCCACTGTGACAAGGTGATGATCAGTGAAACCAACAGGGTGAATGAAACTATTTAGTAACCTAGCGCTAAAAACTTGTGATGTGTAAACCCTATCTAATCTGGCTGCACTTACCCTACTATTTAATATCTTTACCCATGTATACTGTCTGACTTGTGGATGTTTAACCCTCCATGCATCTACTAAATCTGATTGAGTAATGAGCTGAGATAAACAAGTGGATGATTGTAAATGAGGTTCCTCACTTGTCCTATCCAAAGTAAAATTTACTGTGCAATTCCAACCCCCCCCCCCCCCCCCCCATCACAATACATTCCCCTTGACCACACTGCTGTAGTGATTCCCTCAATTTCTTAAAAATTTCCAGCCGCTCTGAACCTTGGTTCGGAGCATAGACATTAATAAAACAAAAAATAATTTCGCAGATCTCAGCCCTGACCATCTGCACCCTGCCCTTCACTATCTCAGTAATGGATATAACTTTTAAACTCACCCCAGGTGAAAAAATAATAGCTATCCCTGCGCTAAAATTAGTCCCATGGCTGAGGAAATACTGACCCCTCCACCATAAACCCCATTCTACTTCATTTGTTATGTTACTGTGTGTTTCTTGTAGGAAAATTACATCTAATCCTTTCTGTTGGCACAATTCGGAAACTAAAGCCCTTTTTTGTCTATCCCTTCCTCCATTAATGTTTAGAGACCCAACCCTTAAACTCTGCATGGAAAAAATAGAGATTGGAAACAGAGAAACAGATAGAAAAGAAATAACACCCTGTGAAACACCATCATCATTCATTCATTTATTTAGTTATTTTCCGCTTTTTCACAGTTTTTCCTTTCTTTGGCTCAAACCCCTTCCACAAAACAGTAACATGTTTTCTTAATCTGTAGCGCTTTTTTTCATCTAAAACATCTAAACCAACCAGTTTTTGTAAAGCTGAAACAGTACATTTCTCTATCAGGAGAGTATTCTACTCTGACCGATTTTACAAAAGTGTCATCAAGGAACATATTAATTTCCTCAAGCGTATACGCATCGCCACTTAGCTGTGAGTCTGTTACTGACACGCCATCTGAATCGGAATCATAGTCCATTTCATAATTTTCCTGGCTCTCAGTGACAGGCGGCTTAGCCACCGCTCCCTCTCCGCTAGCCTGCTTACCGAAGCCGGACCCAGTCACCGTCCCTTGTGCCTGCTCTGCCTGACGCGGCTCAGCTAACTCCACTCCCGGCAAATCTGTGACTATAGCCCCGCTTCCTACACCACTCGGGGCTGGGCAGTCTACAATCGTTGCGGTTGCATCTAAACTAGCCTGATCCTTCTGAACCCGCTCCTCTGATTTTTCAATGCATTTGCATTAGAGGGCAATGTTTTAGGTGGCTGCGTTTCCTTTTCTCCCTGTCCATTCGTACCTTCTCCTGCATCAGCCTCCGGTGGCTGAGCACCACCGGCCTCCGCGTTTTCTGACGCTCGATGTCTGTGAGGACAGGTGGAGGGTTTGTGACCAACATCGCCACACTCAAAACACTTCATACTGCCAGAGCTCGCATAAACCATGTAAAACCCATTTTCGTGCTTTACTCTAAAAGACACATCTAGGGACTGTGTAGGGGAATTGAGAAACATAAACACCTGTCTCCTTAAAGACTGGACATGTTTAAGTTTCTCGTTCTTACACCCTAAGCCAATACTTTTAAAACCACTCGCCATTTTTCCAAAACGCTGAAGCTCTCGCTCCAAATTCGTACTCCATGTCGGAGGGAGACGGACGGCGTCTCCTGGGACGCCATCCGCGCCAAAACCCGACACCTACCAACACAAAACTAACAGCACAAACTACAGAAAAACTAGCTATATCATAAAGTGAAAAACATGCTAATTGAAATAAAGAGAAAAGCCGAAAAAGCTTTTAAACAAGCAACCCTCCAAACACACGCTCTCACTCACGAAAACTCCCAGCAGGCACCAGAGAGAGAGAGAGAGAGAGAGAATACTAGGAGAGACAAATTTTCAGTGAAGAAGAACTTATTTAAAATGTAAAAAAATCACTAATGTTACAAATCCCATAGGAATTGTATATACATGGTTTTGAAGTATGTGCATGCCTGTATATTTTCCTGGCTATACAATGAATAAGTAATATATTATCATATTTCTTTTTGCACTTTAACAGTAAGAGTCTGGACTCTCTGTGTACCAAAAATGATAAAGATCTGACACTCCTAACTTATGTTTCTAGAGATTATTTCATGGATAAAAACTTGAAACGCTTTTGACTAAATACTAAAAATAGTATGTTAAGAAAAACAAGCAATACTGCCTTATACATTGGCAGCTTTGAAAAAATTTAACAGATTTGCGATCAACTCAACTAGCTTGACAAGTGTACCAAAGGAATGCCGAAACTTCCACTAAGGACATTAATGGGTTAAGCTTGAAATGACTGTCTCGCTTCACCATATATGCTGTCCCACTTCACCTGAATACTCGACTGAGTGAAAGAGGGTGCCATGCTATGTTTAAGGGTGTTTATCTTCTATACAGAAACACATTTCAAAAATATTTCCACACATAGATGTTAAGAAGACTTAAAACAATTCATAGAAACATCACTTGTGCACGTAAAAAAAAGTTTTTGATAGTCTCCTACTGAATTTACCAAAAAGTGTAAATTTGCTGAATCCACCCTATGTATATAATTTAATGACCATTTTGGAGGATTTTACCATCCCATAATTCCAGATTCCTACAGTAAAAATACACAAACACCTTAGCACAGATACCAGGGAAGTAGAAAGATCGAGTTGAATTTTCGCAAAAGTATTTGAATGGATTATTTTATGGACTATAAAATAACGGCATGAATTTAACGCAATTTTCGCGTAGGCTATTTAAATCTCAATTTTGGAGTATTTAATTCTCCATTCCAGAGTTTAAAATTGTATATCATTAAATAATTTTTTTTTTTTTCATTGGAGTATTGAAAGTGCAAGTAATAACTTTATCTGCGGTAGAATTGCGTCACAATCGGTTTACTGTAAAGAGCAATGAAGACCGCGCACAAAATTTTTTGGTGTGGACAGCTTGACCGATCTTTCTCGGTCAAGCGGATGCCGCGACCGCAGTCAAGAAACGTTGCAAAATCAGAGAGACCGATGAGGTCTCCATCTGTAAGACCTCACCAATAATGAACATGTTTGAATGCACAAAAGTTTTCTTTGGGACTCCATCATTAAGGTGAGTAGGCCTACATGCCTAGTGCACACTATTAGGCTGATTTTGGGCCTGATATCTCGATCATAAACCTGCAAAAGCCATTTATAATGACATTTTGCTGTGAAATCAATATTTCACAATATAACCAGGATATTGCTGAAATGAATACAGACTAGGCAATATTACTGCAGAATGCAATATTTAGTTGGACCGTGCAGCATTATATGATGTGGCGGCTTTTGTAACCTAGCGAAGCGGCACTGACCGCAAGCTCAGAGGCGAAGACCATTCAGGTGCGGTCAGTATTTAAGCAGTATTGAGTTTTATTTCAGTGTTGAGTTATTTGGTTGGAGTGTGAATGTTTTCTAGCTGGCTAGGATATAGCCAGGCCATGTGGAATAAAACATGGCCTGGCTATATAACAGCTTTCTGGGCTGCCTTAAAGCAAAAGCACGAGCAAATGACAGCATTAAAGAATGTCTTCTAATTGCAAAGCCACCCGTGGCCATTTAACTAAGTAGGTGTTTATAACTTTATTCCCTTATGCAATATTGACATTCAGATTGTAGAATGCTCAAATGTATATGATTACCAAAAGTCACGAACGGGGAGCCATGCATTTCCTGATGTAAGACATAGGCTATTGATTTTCTTATAAAGACAAAAAAAAAAAAAGCTGACCTCTGTGGCATTTCTAGTGTATAGCTGCTTTTTTAATAAGTTACTGTAGCTAACATTACCTGCAAACACCACGTTTATAAATTAAGTTAGCTAGCCCTATTCTCTATCGACATACACACAATTATGCCTGACATATCTACAACACGCCATTAAAAACACTTGCCTTTAAAAACATTGCACTTTCATAACTAGCAGTAATTTATGTAGAAAAGGACATTCATGCATGTCTGAATTACATTAGAGACACTCGTTAAACATCACAGAATACGGTAATATTATATAGGTGCCATCTGTTTTGTATATGATTCAATAAGAAAACTCATCTCTGTCATGGTAAGTATATGTTCTTTGTACAAAAGTCAGTGATCATGTGAGACTTAACCTATATGCCCATTCTGCAGAAAATATATTGTTTCAACTATTCAATTAAATAATTTGTTGTAATTTCTTTGGTAATACTGTTATTTTCTGATGTATGTGTATGTTGCTGAGGAACAGAGAAAAGAGGAGTCCTAGCTACACCTTAGCGAATCACAATGCCTTATAAACACAAAAAGTGGATCTCAGAAGAGAAAACTGAAAATGGAAAATATCTGTCTGTCCCCCAATCACTGCAGTCTATATCTGCGACTGGCTAAGATGTTTGTGCATGTACAGTTGAGGCCAAATGTTTACATACACCTAGGCTAAAGACTTAGAAAAACTCAATTTTTCACAACTCTACACATTTTATGTAACCATACATTTCATGTGTTAAGTCAATTAGGGTATCTACTTTATTTCCATAAGAGGTCATTTCAAAATAATAGCTAACAGACAGATTTATTTCAGCTTTTGTGCACTATATCAGATTTTTAGTGGGTCAAAAGTTTACATACACTTTGTTATTATTTGGTGGCATTGCCTTTTAATTGCTTAACTTGAATCAAATTCTTGGAGTAGCCTTCCACAAGCTTCTCACAATACTTTGCCAGAATTTGTGCCCATTCCTCCTGACAGAAGTCACCTGGTCTCCCTCACCTCTGCGGTCCAGCCCCTCCTTTGTCATTGCCTCCATCCTGCCCACATCTGCCGCCACCTGCTGTTCCCCATCACCGCCACCCGGCCCCACCCATCATCTGAGCCACATCACATACATATCTTGTGCATAAACTGGCTGACATGCTGGTCACCAGTCAGCACCCTGAGCCGACCAGAGGAGGATGGGTTTCCCCCTTGAGCCTGGTTCCTTCTCCAAGGTTTCTCCCCATCTGCCACAGGGAGTGTTTCCTTGCCACTGTTGCCTTAGGCTTGCTTCTGTGGGGGTTTAGGCTAGGGTTGTCTGTAAAGCGTATTGTGACAACTGTTGTAAAATACGCTATACAAATAAAATTTGATTTGATTTGATTTGAATTATGACAGAAGCTTCTAGAAAGCATCAATTTCTGGAATCTTCTAGACTGTTTAAAGACAGTCAACTTGCTGTATGTAAAAAAGAAATGTATGGTAACTGAAATGTGCGGAGTTGTGAAAACTGAGTTTGAATACCTTCAGCCTCGGTGTATGTAAACTTTTGGCCTCAAGTGTATGTACAGTTGAAGTCGAAGGTTTACATACACCTTAGCCAAATCCATTTAAAAAGTTTTTCCTGACATTTAATCCTAGTAAATATTCCCTGTCTTAAAGGAGTACCATGGTGATTTTCACACTTTCTCGGTTTTATGTGCTATTTGCACAAGAGGCATTGAAGAAACACAATGAGCAAAGTATTAAATATGTCCGTTCTGTATTTTTGGAGAAATATGCGTTTTAAATTCATCGTCCTATTTTCAACCGGTTGAGAAAGTTGTCATTTTTCTACGTCACGAATACAGTAACCACTCCCATTTCCACGCCCCGTAAAGAAATCTGACAGGACACACCGTCCTGCTGTTCAGACAATGCAAATATTTGACTAACGTTAGGTTCACTTAAATTAGAGTGCCTTTAGATTATTTCTGGTTATATTCATTTAGCTAGCTAGCTAACGTTAGCTAGCTAGGAGGTTTGCTTTCATAAGGCAATGTTATCGATAACGTTAGCTTGCTAGTTTGCTTTTATGAGGACGTTATACTTGTGCTTTTATCTTAACTTGGCTAGCTAGATAGCAAAAATTATAATTGGATATAAGTCAACGTCCTTACCTTAGCTATCTATTGATACTTGATATACTACTAAGCTAGCTAGCTTGTGAAAATTCAGTCTCCCAAAGAGAGCGCGTATCATGGGGGTAGCTATGGTAATGGGGCACGGTCTGTCAATCATAGCTAACTGACAGTTCTCATTACCACGCCCAGACGGTTCGGGTGAATTTTTATAGTGGGAAATTTAGGCTTAGAAAAATACGTTTTAAAGTTACATTGAAATGACTGAAGAATAAAAAAATTATGCACATTTGTTTTGTTGTTGCCTGAAGACAACTGGGAAGTGTCACGTTCAACCACCATGGTACTCCTTTAAAGTTACAATCTCGAAGATTTCCGTTTCGTTCTCTTTGGCGGAACCAATGGCGAAAAGCAGTAATTGCAGGTGTGTTTTTGGACCTCACTTCCCAGAGATCCAATCGGATCCAACCAGTGTCACCTGTGTGACGTCAGTCAGTTGGCGCCTGGGCCATGCCAACTATAACACTTACTATTTACTGAATAAAAATGGCTGTTATAAAAGAAACGTTATGTACATACTCATTCATTGTCTAACATTGTCTAGGGTTCCATAACCATCCCCCCCTTCTCTATTATTGTAATGCTAGCAGACACCGGAAAAAGCAGTATGCCGCTCAAACACAAGTGAGTTGAAGAGCGAGCCTGTTGCGTTAGCTCCGCCTACCCTCTCTGGCAGACCAACCACTGATGGGTGATGGAAAACGCGCCACTAACTATGCGCCGCTTGTGATTTTTTCCCGGGAATGTCACCACAGACACCCAGTTCTTTAATCATATATTATAATAATAATAATAATATAAATTAATATAATAATAGGTTAAATCACCATTGTGTTACCTAATTTGGCAATAGATAGTGACTTAAAGTAATAATCTCAAAGATTTTCATTAAAATAAATGTCTGTTAAGTCAGTATAAGGATCACAACTTTATTTTAAGAATGTGAAATGTCAGAATAATAGTAGAGAGAATTATTTATTTGTAGGCCTCCTTGCTCGCACAGGCTTTTTCAGTTCTGCCCACAAATTTTCGATTGGATTGTCAGGACTTTGTGATGGCCACTCCAATACCTTGACTTTGTTGTCCTTAAGGCATTTTGCCACAGCTTTGGAAGTATGCTTTGGGTCATAGCAAATGGCTCTTCCAAATCTGTCCATTTGGAAGAGCCATTTGCGACCAAGCTTTAACTTCCTGGCTGATGTCTTGAGATGTTGCTTCAATATATCCACATAATTTTCCTTCCTCATGATGCCATCTATTTTATGAAGTGCACCAGTCCCTCCTGCAGCAAAGCACCCCCACAACATAATGCTGCCACCCCCGTGCTTCATGGTTGGGATAGTGTTCTTCGGCTTGCAAGCCTCACCCTTTTTCTTCCAAACATAACAATGGTCATAGGCCTATTTCACATTTCCGGGTATGTAAACCGGATGTAGGGGTCTCTTATTTCCGGTTATCTTAACAGCCACCAAAACAATGGCAGCGACGAAGAGCTTTTTTGTTTTGTAGCGTTCCCCTGTGTACCAATTCGAAAAACAATTTATTTGCCCTTTCACAGCTCCCACAGATGCACTCCAAAATAAGAAAAAAACTTGCTAGGTAGCATGACTGTCATAATGTTGCAAACTAACATAAACTAACCCATTACGATAGCTAGCTAGTTAGCTACTGCTTTATGAATAAGATTACACTCGATATTAAACTTTTCTCCTCACATACCTTTGGGTCTAAATCAAATGTCTGTGCCCCCTACCAACTCCTTTGTTTTTTATTTTTTTATTTTATTTTTTTTTATCATTCATTGAGAACGAACACAGTTTTAGTCATGTGGTACTTGTTACTCAAGAATGTCATAAAATCAATTAGCTAGCTATATTTTATGTTATGATTAGCAAATTACGTTTTAGCCAGCTAGCTTGTTAGCAAGCACATATTTGGATATTCAACGTTGAAACTGCAGATGCACGTTTATTTTAGTTGTTAATTGTAATTACAAAATGTATTGACGGACATTGCCACAAGCCTACTTAAGATATATCAGCTGATCTAAAAATGTGTGGGTAGTTTTTATCAGCGATGAAAACAAACAGCTCGGTAGTGAACTGAACACCGGCATTACACAGGCGATTTGACAAGCAATATAAATCTTTATTAGAACAAGTACAGCACAAACAACATGTCACAAAATAGTAACGGTAGTACAAAACTTAGTTCAGAGATATTTCACTTCGGTATAACATAAGTACATTTTGTGGAGCCAAACACATTGTACTTACATAGCTTTGCCTCCCTTGCTGACCGTCAACGTTAACATAATCGCTTTTCCTCACAGCTATCAGGCTCCCTATTCATTCATTTTCGGGACAACCGAGAGGAACAGATTTTAACGGACAGCAGATTTTGCTTCACGCTACGAAAACACAATGGAGTCACCTCCAGAAAATAATTTATGTTATGTCGAAGTGAAATATCTCTTTAATCGGCTAACTTGCTGTGGTTAGCAAGCTAGCTATTTAGCTTTCTGGCGAACCAGAGCTAGCATTATACTTACCTTCATAACCGAATATAAACTTCTCAAAAAAGAATTTATAGCCCTTGTCTAGTTTAGACCACTTAACGTTCACTGGCAATGCTTCGACAATGCGGATAACATTGGACATAGTGAACTTTGGCAGAGCTATTAGGGACTGTGAGAACACGTCGCTGTTTAGGCTCAATTTTTCGCTGTCAGAAATGGACTTGCGTCCGTAGCAACGGTAACCGGAAACAAAGTATCCCTACATCCGGTTTTGGTCGCCATCTTGTGAAATAGGCCTATTATGGCCAAATAGTTCAATTTTTGTTTCATCAGACCAGAGACACTTCTCCAAAAGTAAGATCTTTGTCCCCATGTGCAGTTGCTAACTGTAGTCTGGCTTTTTTATGGTGGTTTTGGAGTAGTGGCTTGCTGAGCAGCCTTTCAGGTTATGTCGATATAGGACTCTGTGGATATAGATACTTTTGTACCTGTTCCCTCCAGCATCTTCACAAGATCTTTTGCTATTGTTCTGGGATTGATTTGCACGTTTCGCACCAAAGCACGTTCATCTCTAGGATACAGAACGTGTCTCCTTCCTGAGTGGTATGACAGCTGCGTTGTTATGCCCTCGTGTTTCGGTTGTCATTTGTATTTCCTCGTGTTCCCGTTATTTATGTTCCTTGGGCTTTTGTGTTCCACACCATGTCTTTGCTTTTCCCCGCAGGGTGGGCGTGACCATATCCCCTATTCACTCCCTAATTACTTCTAGCCTTCAGCCATTTTCTCACTCCGTTCAGGTCGCATTCCTCACACCCCCCTTATTAGTTCGAATTAGTCCCAGAGTATAAAGTCAGGCTTTTCGTTTCACCATCGTTGATTTGTAGCCCAACCTTGAACCTCGCATCTCTTTATTGAACCAAACCCAGAAACCAATTCCCAGACCCCAACTTCCTCAGTACCTTCTTAGTTTTGGACAGAACCTTTGGTAGTCACTCTTAGTTTTTGTTTCATGCATTTAGTCACAGTGTTCCCCTGTCTGTCTAGTCCACATGTTTTGTCTTTGTCGTGTCTCGTTTCGTGTTCTCTCTCCTTCTCCCTGTTTTACCTCCCCAGCTCCGACCTCCTGATCCAGCCCCATCCTTCGCCGGCCTCTCAGTCCCCAGCCCAGTTTGACTGCCGAACCCAAGGAACCCCTTTCCAGCGTCACGCCAAGCCGGACCCCAGACCAACTCCTCACCAACCCTCGCTGTCCCTGTTCCAAGACTGCCCTGGTCCCTACCGCCCTCTGTTGTCCACTAAATAAATTTCTCTTTCTGAGTTCCCTGAAACTGCTGTCTCTGTGTCCTGTATTTTGGATCCCTCCAAGCAGGGAACGTAACATGCGTGGTCCCATGGTGTTTATACTTGCGTACTATTGTTTGTACAGATGAACGTGGTACCTTCAGGCATTTGGAAATTGCCCCCAAGGAAGAACCAGACTTGCGGAGGTCCACAGTTTTCTTTCTGAGGTCTTGGCTGATTTCTTTTGATTTTCCCATGATGGCAAGCAAACAGACACTGAGTTTGAAGGTAGGCCTTAAAATACATCCACAGGTACACCTCCAATTGGCTCAAATAATGTCAATTAGCCTATCAGAAGTTTCTAAAGCCATGACATCATTTTCTGGAATTTTCCAAGCTGTTTAAAGGCACAGTCAACGTAGTGTATGTAAACTTCTGACCCGCTGGAATTGTGATATAGTGAATTAAAAGTGAAATAATCTGTCTGTAAACAATTGTTGGAAAAATTACTTGTGTCATGCACAAAGTAGATGTCCTAACTGACTTTCCAACACTATAGTTTGCAAACATAAAATTTGTGGCGTGGTTAAAAATGAGGTTTAACGACTTCAAGTGTATATAAACTTCCGAATTCAGCTGTATGTATGCAGACCTCTCATAGTCTACATTTATATGTATTACTGTTATCAGTTTCTTGACACAAACACAGTGAAAGAAGAAATGATATCTGAAGAAAAATACAGCATTTTCAGCAATATTGTTTCTATTCTAATTTACCGGATTAGAAACTGTGTTGTACAATAGCAGCAGTCATACCAGCATTCATCCTGCTCCTGCTGAATAGCTGAAACTAAGCCAGTGCAGGCTTGGTTAGTACCTGGATGGGAGACTGTGGTGGAGTGGGCGTGGTTTGATTGTCGGCTGCAGAGAGAGAGAGAGTGAGAGGAGCGGCTCTCGGACCCTTCGTCACAACTGTCAGCTGGAGGTAATCAGCGCCGATAATTGTTAATTGTTTAATTGCGCTGATTGCCTCTGATTGCTTTCAACAGTGAGCCTGGGGTTTATAAAAGCACGACCGGAAGCCGGAGGGAGGGAGAGGAGCGCCGGCGAGAAGACGGCGAGAAAAAGCTCGGCGATTATTGAATGTACAAAGAAAAAGCCAAGAGCTTAAATAAAATAGCACGGAAGTGCTAAGAACCGAAAACAGTGTCTCCCGTGAGTGTGTTTGGTTTAGGAGGGGTGGCACTCTTCTGTCACAGTGGTGGCCCGTGCGGGGAGATCGAATTAAACACACTGCACAGAGGAGACAAAATGGAACACAGCCAGGAGCAGGGGGAACCGGCACAACCAGTGATAGCGCTGGCGAGGATGCTGGAGGGGATGGCAGCAATGCAAGAAAGGCAGGCGGCGATGCACGCCGAGCAACTTGAGGCTCTGCGAGCACAGACATCCCTGCAGATGCAGGCTCTACTGCAGCTGGCTGCTGCGGGAGAAACCAGCTCCCGCGAGCGACAGAATAAACCCCCCGTAGCTCTTCACTTGCCTAAGATGACCCCGGAGGACGATGCGGAGGCATTCCTGGAGGGGTTTGAAGTGGCAGCGAAGGCGAGTCAATGGCCGGAGGAGGAGTGGGTCGTCCGCCTCCTGCCCCTCTTGACTGGGGAAGCCCAACAAGCGGCGCACAGCTTACCCCCCACCGCGCGGGCTGTCTACATAAATCTAAAGAAGGCGGTCCTGGACCGCCTGGGGTACAGCCCGGAAGAGCACCGGCGGCGGTTCCGGCAGACGGCCCTGGCAGGAGAGGACCGGCCATTCGCCTACGCCCAGAGACTGCTGGATATGGCGCGACGGTGGCTGCGACCGGAACTCCGGTCAGCCGACGGAGTGGTAGAGCTGGTGACACTTGAACGGTTTATCGATGGCCTCCCGGGGGCGAACTGGGTGAGGTGCCATCGACCGACCAGGTTGGCGGCCGCCGTCACCCTGGCGGAGGACCACCTGGCACTCTACCCCCACGGCCAGTCACAGCAGCAGCAGCAGCAGCAGCAAGGACGGGCAGACACGGCTCCGCGCCGGAGAGCCCCTCCTTGTTCCCTTCCTCCCCCCCTTCCTTCCTCCCTTCCCCGTGCCCAAACCCCCTCCTTTTCCCATAACAACCCTTTTTTTCCTGTTTCCCCAGCCCCAGGCTCAGTGGGGGGGTTCGAACCACAGAGAGCTCCTCAGACGCCCGGACCGGGGTGTTGGCGGTGCGGACAACCGGGTCACCTGCGCCGCGAGTGCCCGCTCATGGAGGTGGGGCAGGTGGTTCGTGTTGTCGGCCCGCCCACCTCCGCTCCCGACCCAGACGGAGCGTACTGTATTCCGGTAAGGAATTTTAAAGCCTCATTCAAATCACCCCTGAGTCCCCTTTTACTAAGCTTGAAGACATTAAGCATATTAAGTCTTTCTTCATGGCTTTTGTTTTTCATACCAGGAATCAATTTGGTTCCTCTTCTTTGAACATTTTCCAGAGCTTCTATTTCTTTATTGTAGTACGGTCCCCATAACTACACACAATACTCTGTGTGATCTAACACATGTATTTTATAAGATAAGTATATTTATACGCAATACTTTTAGCAATATAGCCCGGCAGCCTGTTGGCCGTTTTTTTACTGCTCCAGCACAGTGCCTGGAACCTGAAAGTATCATGGTTCTGTGTTTCTGTCTCTGTTTTTCCTTGTTGGGCCGCCAGATGGCGGCACTTCTGTTTTGTGTCCTGCTCGTTCCCCTGTTGATTGTATTATTGCTTTTCATTATTCTATTATTGTTTCTGATTGTGTCTCATTGTTCCCACCTGTGTCTTGTTATCCCCCCCTTTTCTGGTTTGATTGTTCTTTGAGTTCACCTGTGTCTTGTTACCCCTGTCTATTTAAGTTCTTTGTCCCCTTGACTCGGGTGCTGGTTCCTTGTGTTTGTTTCCGACTTGTGCTCGTTCCTGACGTGTTTGTTTCTGACTTATATGTATCTACCTGCTTGTGTTCTTGTGTTTTGTCTGCCTGTGTTCTTCCTGCCTGTGTTCTGCCCTGGCTGTTCTACCTGTACTGTTTCTGTGCCCTGTGTCTGCTATGCTTTTGTGTTTGAGTTTCTAGTTTTGCTTGTTTTGAGTTCCTTTACGTGTTTCCTGGTTTTTTTTCGTTTTCTTTTGGAATTGCCACTCGTGGCCTTTTGTTTGTTTTGTTTTGTTAGTAAAGTCTTGATTTGTATTTACATTTGAGTTTTGTGTTTTTTCCCCACTCTGCGCTTGGGTCCTAACCCCCGTACCGTGACAGAAAGGGTCTGATCAACCATTACACCCAAGTCTTTTTCAACTGAGCACATTCCAATTTTGTTCTTCCCATAAAGTAATCCTGCCTATTGTTTTTATTTCCCACATGCATAACTTTACATTTGGCTTTATTAAATTTAATTTGCCAGGTTTCTGCCCACTTCTGTATTTTGTTTAAATCTTTTTGGATTACTTTAGTTGTTTCCAAACTATTAGCTGGACCTTCCAGTTTTGTATCTGCAAATTTGGACTAATGTACTTTCCATGTCCCTGTCAAGGTCATTGATATAAATGAGAGAGCAGTGGTCTCCGCACTGCTCCTTGTGGGATTCCACTTCCAACAGCCCTGCTCAGATATATCCCTCCTACTACTACTCTGTGTTCTACCTTGTAGCCACTTCCAAATCCACTCTGAAATACGTCCTCTAATTCTTACTGTCTTCATTTTCCTAACAAGTATCTCATGTGGTACCTTATCAAATGCTTTTTGGAAATCTAAGTAGATAATATAAGCCATGTTATAATCAAAACACTTGGTAGCTTCAACAAATACCAGACGGTTTGTCAGACATGACCTTCCCTTATGAAAACCATGCTGGCTATCCCTTAGGATGTTGCTATTTTCAAGAAATACTTCCAACTTGTCTCTAATGATTGATTCCAGTATTTTACATCTGATGCAAGTTAAACTGACAGGCCTGTGGTTTCCTGGATCAAGCTTTTTGGTTTGTATTTGCTGAGATTCTTGCATTCATTCTCTCATTCTGCTTGCACTGCGTCATTATGTTTCCTAGTTTGTGTTTATAATTTGCAGGCATGTATAAATATATATAAATTTATTATAAACTTTTTAAACAATTTTCTGAATGGCACAAAAATCACAAAGCCCTTTGGTAATAATGTCTCTGTCACCGCAGTAAATTCCCTTTACCCTGTTTGGATTATACGTGCAGTATGGCAGGATAGTGCAGAGGATGCTGGCTAATGATGAAATGGCAGGATAATGTAGGGGATGCTGGGTAATGATGAAATGGCATGATAGTGTAGGGGATGCTGGGTAATGGCATGATATTGCAGGTGGATGCTGGGTAATGGCATGATATTGCAGGGGATGCTGGGTAATGATGAAATGGCAGGACAGTGTAGGGGATGCTGGTTAATGACGAAATGGCATGATAGTGTAGGGCAGGCATGTCAAACATACGGCCCGCGGGCCGGACCCGGCCCGTTGGATGATTTAATCCGGCCCGGCATAAATTTCTGAGTATGTCAAAAAAAGAAGCGAGTCTCTAGCTCATTTCTATCAAAAGTTATGATTTTTTAAAATAAATACAAACCAAATGCTCCCTCCGGCCGCGGGAGGGCAGTACATGTGTAAAAGAGCTGCATGCGGCATTGACACGAGTTAGTACTAAAAATAAACCGGCAATCTTGCTTCACAATTCACCACTACTAAACAAGTTATCGGTCAACACACCCTTCCCAAAATGGCACTGTCAAAAAAAAGAAAAGTGGACACGGAGTGCAGAGTTTTCAAGGAAAAATGGACTGAGAATTATTTATTCACAGAAGTGAATGCAAAACCAGTGTGCTTGGTATGTAATCAGCAAGTTGCAGTGTTCAAAGAGTTTAATATTCGGCGCCACTATGAGACTCATCATAAAGACAAGTATGACCACTTGAAAGGACAAATAAGGAAAGACGAGATAAACAAATTGGTGGCTGGTCTGAAGAAACAGCAGTCTACTTTTACGCGCAGCCGCGATATCGCTGATGGGGCTGTAAGAGCCAGCTACATTATTGCCAACGAGCTGGTGCAGGCATCCAAGCCATTTTCTGATGGGGAGTTTGTAAAAACATGCATGCTGAAGGCTGCAGAAGTCGTGTGCCCTGAAAAGCGACCTGCCTTTGCCAATATTAGTCTAACGAGGAACACTGTCGCAGATCGGGTGACAGAACTCTCAAGTGACTTGACAGGCCAAATGAAAGAGAAAATCAAGTCATTTATCGCATTTTCAATTGCAATAGATGAGAGCACCGATGTCACAGATATTGCTCAACTGGCCATATTCGTTAGAGGTGTTGATGAAACTTTGACCATCACCGAGGAGCTGCTTGAATTGGTACCCATGAATGACACCACAACAGCAGATGACATTTTCAGCGCTCTCGTTGGAGCGCTGGACAAGGTGGGAGCGGACTGGTCCCGTGCCGTGAGCCTGGCTACCGACGGTGCGCCATCAATGGTCGGGAGAAAGGCAGGCGTTGCCACAAAATTCCGTGACAAAGTACAGACCGCAAATGGAGGACAAGAGTTTTGGGCATTTCACTGTATTTTGCATCAGGAGGCGTTATGTTGCAAAACACTGCAAATGGACCATGTTATGAGTGTGGTTGTGAAAACTGTCAATTTCATCAGAGCGCGCGGTCTAAATCACCGTCAGTTTGACACATTTCTCAGTGATAATGTCATTCATGCTGGCCTACCATACCACACTGACGTGCGGTGGTTAAGCAGAGGTGCAGTACTCAAGCGCTTCTTTGAGCTACGAGGGAAATTAGACAGTTCATGGAGAAGAAGGGACGCCCAGTAAAGGAACTTAAATGCAAGGAATGGGTGCAGGATCTTGCGTTTATGGTTGATATTACACAACACTTGAATACACTTAACACTACATTGCAGGGCCGTAACAGAGTTGTCACTCAATATTACGACAGCATAAGTGCGTTCAAGATGAAACTGTCACTGTGGGAGACGCAGCTATCCAACGGTGACACCGCGCATTTCTCTTGTCTCACAGCTGTGCGTCCGGAGGCACCGGACCGTCCCGATAATGATTTGGAAAAATATAAAGACAACATAACAGATTTGCTGCGAGAGTTTGAGCAGAGGTTTCAGTTATTCAGTGAACTTGAGAACAAATTTGGCTTTTTTCGCTCGCCATTTACAGTGAAGCCTTCTGATATGCCAGCTGACATTCAACTCGAGCTTATTGACTTGCAGTGCGATTCCGCTATGAAGGATAAATTTGGGTCCGTGGGATTGGATACGTTTTATCAATATCTCGTGCCAGGTTACCCCAAATTAACAGCCATGGCTGCAAAGGTTCTATCCATGTTTGGGACTACTTATCTTTGTGAACAGGTGTTCTCCGTAATGAACAATAATAAAACAAAGCAGCGCTCAAGGTTAACAAATAAACACTTGAATGACATTGTTAAATGTGCTGCTACTCAGGATTTGACACCTAATATCGATACACTTGTGAAGGCAAAAAGATCCCAAGTTTCAGGAGCCAGCAGCAGCAAGTAGACTGCAGGAGTGCAGTGAGAGAGAAAAAAAGTGTGATGACACGAAATTTGTTTGCACTCATGAATACAGATCATTAAAAATAAGATTAATCTGGTTTCATATTAAAGACAATTAATATTGTGCAGTATATTCTCAGCTTCAGTAGGCCCAGCCTAGTAGTTTGATCTGATGTAGTCTAATCTTATTGCCCATGCACTGCTATAACTTTTATTTTGTATTTCTTTTTTATTTATTTCAAAGCAGTATGACAATTAAGGCGAAAATATTTTTTTCATAGCTCCGACTTGAGTTTGTTTAGTGTGGTGAGTTGGTTCAGGTGTAAAACTGCATTCACTTAACTGTTAAAATAAACCAGTTGTTAACACATTCACCGCCTAACATGAAATCATTTTTTTTTCCATTGTTTGTGAATAAATGTGTTGTGCTTAGAAAAGATCCCTTGTCATCCGTGATTATAATATGTAGGGTAGGCTACAAATGTAGGCTGAATGATAAAGCATAGTACTGAAAAACAAAGCTAAATATTTGGAGTTGACATTCTTTTACTGATCCGGCCCACCCGAGAACAGAAAGTCTGGATCCGGCCCCAGAGCCAAACTGAGTTTGACACCCCTGGTGTAGGGGATGCTGGGTAATGGCATGATATTGCAGGTGGATGCTGGGTAATGGCATGATATTGCAGGGGATGCTGGGTAATGATGAAATGGCAGGACAGTGTAGGGGATGCTGGTTAATGACGAAATGGCAGGATAGTGTAGGGGATGCTGGGTAATGGCAGGATAGTGTAGGGGATGCTGGTTAATGGCATGATAGTGTAGGGGTGCTGGGTAATGGCATGAGAGTGTAGGGGATGCTGGGTAATGGCATGATAGTGTAGGGGATGCTGGGTAATGATGAAATGGCAGGATAGTGTAGGGCATGGGTGTCAAACTCTGGCCCGCGGGCCAAATTTGGCCCGCAGTGTAATTATATTTGGCCCGCGAGGCAATCCCAAATGACTACTAGAGCTGGCCCGTCAGTATTATAGACAAATCCGGCGAAACCCGGAAGTAAAGCAGCGCCGCCATTACTGCGTGCCTTGCTCAGAGACTGTAAAAAATATGGACAAAGCTACTGTGACGTCACCCATTGCCTCTCCGTGGGTCTGTAAAACACGTTTTGAAGCTCAATGGCGGGCGCGGCCATGTTCTCGATTTGGAGCCAAAACCATAGAGTTAAGCGGTCTTGTGATTTTTACAATGTGATTGATAGTCCGGTGCGGAAAAGCCCATCAACCTGAATGAACGATTGCAGAACGAACTTGAGGCTAGCTGACTGTCTGCCGTTATGTTTTAAAATATACGATCAAATGTTTACGGAGTTTAATTTCCATCCGTGACTGTACTGTGTCATGTAATCACGTTATATGTATGACATTAATAATACAATTATGTTCAGTTATCTTCAATTTATGTTTCTCGGCAAAACGAATATGCTTAGCTAGCATATCAGCTTGCCAGTGAGCTAGGTAAGCTATCACGCATTATCAATATGAACTACAGGGGAAGAACATCGACTGCACTGATGGTCAATCAATCAGAGATGTGTAGACTACTGGTGATTTGACTAGGCTAATTTTCATATAACTGTCTGGTAGACCTGCTGTTAACCAAGCAAGTTATCGTCGTAGGTTTTCGCCACAGTCAGTTAATGAGCCATTAACTGCTACTACTCCATTGCCGTTTGTGGTGTTTACTTGCTGGGTGACGCTAGCTGACCGATCGTTCGCAAGTCACTTTTTACCGAATAAAAATTAACACTGTCAGCGGTGATTAACAAATCTACCAAGTATTTTAATAACTGATTTACAGGCGTGTAAACGCAACGCACTTTGAAGAGCAAGTTTTCCACCTGTTGCATAAAGACAAAAATAATGTACATTGAATTTCTAATTATTATTTTCTTGCTAGCTTCTAGCTTTGTCACATTCGTGCAGCATAGCCCAGGTAGACATTTACGGAATGTACACGACTGACAAGCCGTCAAGCACGTTTGTTCCCATGCGCACAGTTTACTGAAAAACTCAGTGTACTTGGCGCTGAGTTTAGCCGGCGATTTGCCGACTTTGATGTCCAGAAATGTAGGTTTGAACTGCTCCGTAATCCCTTCGCAGTTGATGTGGAAAACGCACCAACCAACCTCCAAATGGAGCTGATTGAACTCCAGTGTAATGACACGCTGAAGTCAAAGTATGATGCTGTGGGCGCCGCACAGTTTCCACAGTTCATCCCTGACACAATGCCTCAGCTCCGCACCCAAGCTGCTCAGATGCTCTCCATGTTCGGCAGCACTTATCTATGTGAGCAACTTTTCTCCTCGATGAAGATGACTAAAACATCTCACAGGAGACGTCTGACTGATGAACACCTTTGCTCGATACTGAGGATTTCCTCGGCTCAGAGCCTGAGCCCAGACATTGATGAACTAGCATCCAAGAAGAGATGCCAGGTATCTGGCTTGGGCACATCAGATTAGATCAGTGTGTAGCAAACTGAGCAATAATTAACCTTTTCTTTATGCACTTTTTCTTGCTACTCCAAGGCATGGGCTTGAATGGTTGATTGATTTATTATTGTTTTATTTTTAAAATTATTAGCCTGTGGAAAAAGTTTATTTTGATATTTAAATCAGAAGGCTGCAAATAGAAGAGGCTTATGATTTTTATTTAAATTTCATTTAATAAATTAATGCCATTGATGCGTTTTATTATTTGAAATTCGATTTTGCATGTCTGCACTATTGTTATATATTGTATAGTAATAAGCGTTGCTTGTTCCATATTCAATGTTAAAGCAAAACTTGTTTGGGTCCATATTAAAAGGTTCATTTGTTCAATGTTGGCCCGCGACTTTGTTCAAGTTTTAAATTTTGGCCCACTGTGTATTTGAGTTTGACACCCCTGGTGTAGGGGATGCTGGTTAATGATGAAATAGCAGGATAGTGCAGGTGGCTGCTGTGTAATGGTATGATATTGCAGGGGATGCTGGGTAATGATGACATGGCAGGATAGTGTAGGGGATGCTGGTTAATGGCATGATAGTTCAGGGGATGCTGGTTACAAGTTAAATTCTGCTGGATGCAGGTTAAGTTCTGTGTTTCCTGACTCAGGTGCTGGTTCCTTGCGTTTCATTTGTGTTTCTGCCTATGTGTTCTGCCTGCTTGTGTTCCGTCTGTCTGTGTTCCGTCTGCTTGTGTTCCACCTGCTTGATTTCTGCTTGACTGTTTCGGTTACTGTTTTCTGCCCTCGTTATGTGTTCCTAGTGTTTTGACTTTGAGTTTCTATGCTTGTGTTTTTGTTAAATATTTTTGAGTTTTTGTTTGTTATTGCCCCTCGTGGCGTTTTGTTTGTTCCTGTTTGTTTTTGTTATAAGTAAAGTCTTTGTTTCATTTACCTTTGAGTCTCCTTTTTACTCTGCGCTTGGGCCCAACCCGTCAAAACCCTGACAGAGGTTAGGTTGGAGCTAAGCCCACTGACTGTCAAGCAGCGCAAAAACAAAAACAATATCTTTTTTTCCAGACAGTAAATCACACCAAAGTGGTATGGGACTTACAATCCAAGCCGAAGGGGATTTTAGGTGGACATCTGAACATAAGAAGCCTCATTGCAAAAGGAGATCAGATTCACACGTTACTGACGAAATCAAACTTAGACTACCTTTGTCTGAGCGAAACTTGGCTTCATTGTAATATTCGAACAAACATGAAAAATATCCCTGGCTATGTTTGCTACACAAAAGGATGAATCATCTGGCAGGGGAGGGAGTGTGCTGATTTATATCAAAGAAACCCTTAAATGTAGTGGAATACAACTGACCTCCTTTCTTGAATGTCTTGCTCTGAATGTCGTTTTATCACCTCAGTCTAAATTCAATATTGTGGTTTTGTATAATCCTCCATCACACAATGTTTCTTTTTACAATGATCTGCAAGATTTAATGAAAATCCTTGATTATCAACCATACTGAGACTATTATATATGGGGACTGCAATATTAACTGGATCAACAAGAACAGAAAACAGAAATTGAAAATGATCATGTCTAAATACAAATTCCAACAAATGGTCAATACCCCTACAATAATAACTAGAAATAGTAGAACCTGAATTTATCTTATATTCACCAATAGAGAAGAACGGATAACAAAAGTATATAATTTAATAACAGGATTATCTGACCATAACATGACTTTGGCTGTAAGGAAACTTTTGAAAAAATGCCTCCAGACATATTCCTGTAAAGAACCAGAAGATATAAAACTAGGAATCCCAAAGACTAAAATTAGACAGTTGGAAAATGATATCAGAAATATTAATTGGGACAATATTTTGCAAATGGTTGATGTTAATATGTTGCAAATCACTGACTGATACACTATCCAAGTTAGTTGAGAAATACACCATGAAAATGAAACATTCACAAAGGAAGACTCGCTCACCCTGGTTAAATAACAAAATCTTTTCACTTATGAAAAAACAAGATCTTGCTCTCAAAATAGCATCATCAAGTAGAATATCAGATCATTTTCTTATTTACAAAGGACACAGAAATAAAGTAATAATGGATTTAGGAAAGGCAAACGCTACATATTACTCTCAACTAATAGAGGGGGCCAAAGGTAATTCTGCATCCCTTTGGAAACATTTAAATAAATAGACAAACAATGAATCCAAGCATAAGAGGATAAGAGAACTGAAAATCAATGGACAACCCACTACAGATAGTGCAGTTATTGCAACTGAGTTCAATAAATGTTTTATTGATTCAATGGAGGAATTTGCTCAAAATTTTGATCCAATAATATTGAATAACGATGAAATAGAAGACTCGCCCGATTCATTCTACATCAGAGAGGTTGTTATTAAGCAGCACAGTTCTTCCATCATAAAACCACTGACGTGTTTAGTTAACCTTTCGGTTACATCTGGTAAATTTCCAGATAAATGGAAAAAAGCTGTTGTTACACCCATATTTAAATCAGGGGACAGTGACCAGGTTTGCAATTATTCGTCCAATCTCTATTCTTCCTGCAATGTCAAAGGTTCTGGAAAAATGGTGGCTTAGACACTGGTTGATCATTTAGAATCAAACCAACTTTTACACTCTGAGCAGTTTGGTTTTAGACATAAACACTCCACAGAAACAGCAAAATGCCTCTTCACTGAAAATGTGAAGTGTTCTATGGACAAGGGTAATGTCGTGGGGGCAGTGTTTCTGGACCTGAAAAAGGCATTTGACACTGTCAACCATGACATCCTTTTATCTAAGTTGTCTAAATTTAAATTCTCCAAGCAAGCTTCTAGTTGGTTGGCATCATATCTACAATCGAGAGAGCAATGTGTGAAGATCTACATAAAAAGTCTGCCCCTCAACAAAATAAAATAGGCTCAATCCTGGGCCCGTTGATCTTCAGACTTTACATCAATGACCTGCCTGAAAGTTGTCCAGGGGCTGGTTTTTAGCTTTATGCAGACAATGCAGTCATATATGCTTCAGCTAAGAGGCAACTGAGATATTATCTTCATATATGAACGAGGTATATCAGTGGCTTTACCAAAATAAGCTCACTCTGAACCTGAAAAAAAAAACACTACAATCAGAAAAACTCAGAGTAATAATAGAGGGAGAGGAAATTGAGATGGTAAATTAATTCAATTGTTTAGGTATAGTTCTAGACACCAAACTCATGTTTGACAAACATGTCAAAAAGATTTCAAAGACAGTAAAAAGCGCTTCAAACTAATTAGACAGCATATACCAATCAAAGCAGCACAGCTGTATATGCGTGGAATGCTTTTTTCACACGTCTTATTGTGTTACAGTGTGGAGCCAAGCATTTTTGACTACAATTAAGCCAACTGTATCTTTGTATAACCAAGCCTTAAAAATAATGGATAAAAAACACATGAGATGGCATCACTGTCACATACTGAAGCAGTATAACTTGCTCAGTTTTGATAATTTCTTAAAATATTTGTACATTAAATTGGTTTTTAAATGTTTACAACACTTAGCACCAGATATTTTATGCAAGTCTATAAGCAGGCAAAATAGTAGTAGGATCACCAGGGGCACAGCAAGTGGCAATTGTAAAATTGCATGCCATAAGACCTCCTTTGGGCAGTCAGCTTTTTCCATAAAGGGCTCTCAATTGTGGAACACGCTGCCAACCGAAAGAAAATTAACTCAAGATATTAAGGTTTTTAATAAAAATGTTAAAGGCTGGCTGAAGAAAAATCAAAGCTGTACGCATTTTTAATTACTTCATTAATTTTTTTCTTCTTTAAATAATGTTCTATAATTGTTTTTGTATTTCTTTTTCTCTTACTAAAAGCCTAACTAGGGACAGGAGTTGGAAATTAGCAATATCTATAATCTCTGTAAGCGGTACATCAGTTACATCAACTTCTTTGTAACGAGTTGAAGTGGTACTAGGTTAACTTGCATTGTCCCTACCAATAAACTATATGAAATTAAATGAAATATTTCCACTGACTGACTCATCGAAAACTGCTCACTGACCAACTCACTCACTACATACAGACCACTGATCAACTGACTCATCACACACAGCCCACTGACCAGCTCACTACATACCGCCCACTGACCAACTCACCCACCACATACTGCCCACTGACCAACTGACTAACTACTACATTCTGCGGACTGACCAACTCCATCACCGCATACTGCCCACTGACCAGCTCACTCACCACATACTGCCCACTGACCAACTCACTCACTACATACTGCCCACTGACCAGCTCACTCACTGCATACTGTCCACTGACCGACTCACTCAACACTGCCCACTGACCAGCTCACTCACCACATACTGCCCACAGACCAACTCACTCACTACATACTGCCCACTGACCAACTAACCCTCTGCATACTGCCGACTGACCAACTCATTCACTACAAATTGCCCTCTGACCAGCTCACTCACTACATGCTGCCCACTGACCAACTCACTCACTACAAACTGCCCACTGACCAACTCACTCACTATATACTGCCCAATGACCAACTCACTCACTACATACTGTCCAGTGACCGACTCACTCACTACATACTGCTCACTGACCAACTCCCTCACTACATACTGCCCACTGACCAACTCACTCACTACAAACTGCCCACTGACCAGCTCACACACTACATTCTGCCCACTGACCAACTCACTCACTACATTCTGCCCACTGACTAACTCACTCACTACATACTGCTCACTGACCTGCTCACCACATACTGCCCACTGACCAACTCACTCACTACATACTGCCCACTGACCAACTCACTCACCACATACTGCTCACTAACCTGCACACCACATACTGCCCACTGACCAACTGACTCACTACATTCTGCCCACTGACCAACTGACTCACTACAAACTGCCCACTGACCAACTCACTCTCTACATACTCCCCACTGACCAACTCACCACCACATACTGCCCACTGACCAACTCACTCACCACATACTGCCCACTGACCAACTGACTCACTACATTTTGCCCACTGACCAACTCACTCACTACATACTGCCCACTGACCAACTCACTCACCACATACTGCTCACTAACCTGCTCACCACATACTGCCCACTGACCAACTGACTCACTACATTCTGCCCACTGATCAAATCACTCACTACAAACTGCCCACTGACCAACTCACTCACTACATACTGCTCACTGACCATCTGACTCGTTGCAAGGCCAGAAGATGGCCGACAGTTCTGCTGTGCTGAGGAACCCGTGGAAATAATCTGCCAGAAATATTCTTAATCCTCATTATTTCCGCCACCAAAGTTTCACAAGTGGTTTTAAGTGGGGTTTTTTTTTGTAACACACAAAAGTGACTGAAACCGGATTGAGGCTGACTTTTTCATTCAGTGCAGTAAGGGCCTACAGCAAAAGGCTCTCCCAAGCTGCCAAGATGGCTGGTGGAAGGGAGAAAGAAAAAGACAATGTACAATACATCGCACAAGTACAAGTGTGCGAACTACTTGAGCAACAGAAAGCTTTTTATAAAGAACTGCTACAACAGCAAGAAAGCAATTTCAAACTGTGTGTGCGCACCTTTATGGACACTACTAATACAAGAATGGATACCATTTTGAAAGAGCTGCAGGAATTAAAAGTCAGCCTCCAATTTACACAAAATTAGTCGTCTGTCATCGAACTGTAAATCAAATGAAGCTGACATACACAAACTGGCAGAATCAATGATTGTAATAGATGCCAAAGTGGACTTTCTTGATGCGCAGTCCAGGCGTCACAATGTGATTATTGATGGTATCCCTGAGACTGAGAACGAAAGGTGGTCAGAATCAGAGGAGAAGGTGCTGACGTTTTTCAGGGACAAACTGGACCTGGATCCCCACACCATTGGGATAGAACGAGTTCAACAGGCTGGAAAAGTGTCTAAAGCAGCAGATAGCATCCCTGGTAGACCTCGACCTCGACCTCTAATGGTGAAGTTTCTAAGGCTTAAGGACAGAGACAGAGTTTTGGGCAATGCAAAAAAGCTGAAAGGATCAAACATCTTCATAAATGAGGATGTTACGGGATGAAATATACCTGCGTTGCGATAACCAGGCGTACAATATCAGACGTAACACTAAGCCACTTAATCAACAACCACAACCTGAAAGGAGTACCAGTGAAGCAGTATTATAGAAATGATTAAATGTATATTTATTAATATGTACACATTTAATGATTAGTTCTCTCTATCTATAACTAAAGTCCTTTAAAAGACAGTAGTAGGCTGCGAGGTCTCACCGGGCAGCCAGCTAGCAGTTCCAGACCCTCAAAGATGACAGGGTAGGTCTTCTCCTCGGAGTTCCCAAATTAATTACGATTAGTAATAATAATAATTAATTATAATAGTTAATTAACAAGTAGGCGGTCAAACAATGTCGTAAAGGGAACTGATGGCATTCAGATGGCAACAGCTATATATAGTCCGGCATCTCCTAAAAGCTTCTCCTTGGCGACGGTAGTCAGAATCTGTAAACACGTGTCTCCCCAGTGACGTTGCCTAGCGATGTCCTCATTGCGTCACATAGACAGCAGGGTTCCCCTGGAAACCACGTGTCTCGCTCCAGCAGGGCCGTGACGTCATCTCCACTTAAAGGGGACACACAAAGAGGCACGGCAGCACGCAAAACCAAAAGGAAAAAGGAAGCAGTGCTAATACAAAATAGAGGGACGTAACAGAGGACTATCCTGATTCAGTTCGACAGAGAAGAAAGGAGCTGCTTCCTAAGATGAAAGCTTCCAGAGAAAGAGGGGACATTGCTTTTCTATGGTATGACAAGCTTATCGTCCACAAACGGCATTAAGGAGGAAGAAAGGGAACTTCTTAACCGATGACATGAACAATACGCACTAACACACATACAATAAAACATACAGTAAAATTAGGGTGGGAAATACTTAGAGAGTTAGAGTTAACTTTATTAGTCATGTTTAAAAAACATGAAATTTGTCTTCTTGGTGCACAGACAGGGTAAAAGAGAGAAACAACATCATACAACACCAACAACATCATATATAACATTGAAACATAGTCATAGTTATCACCAACATGTAGAACATAAACTAAGATATTAAATAAGATTAAAAAATCTAATTTCATTTAATTTAATTTAATTTAAAAAATACTTCTGCTGCCCAGAAACACTGGGATCTCATCTTTTAAATTTTTTGATTAAAAAGGTGTGCATTTCAATACATTTCATGTCTCATGTCTATTGTTGCTTTACTTCCAAAGGAAAGGTTGAAGATTGCACATTTGAATATTTGCAGTTTAAGGAACAAGGTGTATGAAATTAATGATCTGTTGTTTTCAAACACAATTAACATCTTTGCAATATCTGAAACCCATTTGGATGGGACATTTGATGATGAAGCTGTGTGCATACAAGGGTATAATCTATACAGAAAGGACAGGACCACGTATGGGGGGCGGTGTAGCTTTTTATGTTCAAAATCATATTCCTATGAAAGTTAGGGAGGATATTATGTGTAATGAAATAGAGGTATTATGGCTTCAGGTTAACTTACCTCACACTAAATCTATTTAGTGGGCTGCTGCTATAGGCCACCAAGCTCAAACCGTAATTACTTCAATGGTATGGGTGAGATGCTGGATAAAGTATGTGAATAAAATATGGAAGTAGTTTTTACAGGAGGCTTAAATATTGACTGGTTAGTACACAATTGTCCCTTAAAACATCAACTGGTTACCATAACTGACGCATGATGTTTGAAACGGTGACACAACCAACTAGATTAAGCACTAACAACAAGGGTATCGACACATCATCTTGTAACAATTGTATTTACTTGAGTGAAGATGATTTATATACCAAGGCTGTATCAGTCCCAATAGGTTGTAGTGATCACAATGTAGTAGCGATTGCAAGAAAAAGTAAAGTACCCAAAGCCAAGCCAAGAATTGTGTACAAAAGGTCCTATAGGAGGTTTTTTCAGGAAGCTTTCTTGGAGGATGTCAGTAATATATGTTGGTCAAACATCTACAATGAAGAAAAACCAGATGGAGCACTAGAACTATTTCTTAAAAAGTTTCAACCAGTTATTGACAAACATGCACCTGTTAGGAAACTGATGGTGAGGACCTGTAGAGCACCATGGATTGACGGAATTAAAGGGCTATATGTCTCAGAGGAACGAGGCAAAGGAAACAGCACAAAAAAGTGGTTGTAAAACTGACAGACAAAAATACTGTAAACTGAGGAATTATGTCACAAAACTTAAAAGAAAAAGAAACAATATTATGCTCTACAGTTAAGCAGGACAAAGAATGATGGGAAAAAGCTTTGGAGTACACTAAATAATATAATGGGAAGAAACACTTCTCCACAACTTACATTTATTGAGTGTGGGGGTACCTTTATCACAAAACCCAAAGAAATTGCAAATTACTTTAATGATTACTTCAGAAGCATGGTATATAAATTAAGGAAATAATTATCACATGGGACAAACATTTTTAACATAAAAAAATTATATGAGGGATAAACACAGCCATTTTGAGTTCAGTGAATTAAAAGTGGAAACAGTGGATAAATTAATAAAGTTAACATGTAATGACAAACAACCAGGGATTGATAATATAGATGGTAAACTGATTCAAATAGCTATAGACTATATTACACACCCAATTTGTCACATACTAAATACCAGCCTGAAACAATCAATCTTTCCACAGGCTTGGAAAGAAGCAAAAGTTATTCCACTGCCCAAAGACAGGAAAACATCATTTAGTGGCCCTAATAGTCGTCCCATAAGCTTGTTACCAGCAATAAGTAAAATCTTTGAGAAGGCAGTATTTGATCAAATACAAGGATACCTCTCAGTAAATAATCTGATAACAAACTTCCAACATGCTTACAGAAAGGGACACTCTACATGCACAGCTCTAGTGCAGATCACTGGTACAGATCTGGATAACAAAATGATCTGTGGAGCATGTCATATCTGAGTTGTTTTGTGCTTTTTGAGGTAACAACAAACCATTCAGGAGGCAAATGGAAATTAAATTGGATATTTATTAATATCAACATACAGCGTGCTCATGCCGTGCCTGTACCTAGCTTCAATTAACCTTATGTCTATGGTAGTGACATAGCTGTCATAGCAGATTGACACGCCGACAGACAGGCAGAAAAGGTTGGCCGACGGCATGGGGGGCAGATAAACAGGCCAACATGCTGGCCGGCAAACAGGTAGACAGGCAAACAGGCAGACTGATAGACGAGGGGGCAGGTGAACAAACAGATTGGGAACACTAGGTGGTGCGAGAAAACTAGGTGGAGCACGGACACTAGGGGGAGCGACCACACTAGGGGGAGGACGGACACTAGGGGGAGCAAGAACACCGGGGGAAGGACGGACACTGGGGGGAGCGACAACACCAGGGGGAGGACGGACACCGGGGGGATGACGGACACTGGGGGGAGCAACAACACCAGGGGGAGGACGGACACCGGGGGGAGGACAGATACTGGGGGGAGCGACAACACCAGGGGGAGGACGAACACTAGGGGGAGGACGAACATCGGTGGGAGCGACGACACCAGGGGGAGCGACGACACCAGGGGAAGAACGGGCTCTGGGGGGAATGAGAACACCGGGGGGCACAGGAACACCGGGGGGAGCGAGAACACCAGGGGGCGCAGGAACACCAGGCATGGCATAGACACCGGGCAGGGCATGGACACTGGGCAAAGCAGGTGGCTTTGCCAGCGGGACAACAGATGGAGCAGGCGGCCCCTCCAGGGCTCTGGACAGATCTGGGGGCCTCTCCGGGGCTCGAGGCGGCTCTGGGGGCCTCTCCGGGGCTCGAGGCGGATCTGGAGGCCTCTCCGGGGCTCGAGGCGGCTCTGAGGGCCTCTCCGGCGCTCGAGGCGGCTCTGGGGGCCTCTCCGGGGCTCGAGGCGGCTCTGGGGGCCTCTCCGGGGCTCGAGGCGGCTCTGGGGGCCTCTCCGGGGCTCGAGGTGGCTCTGGGGGCCTCTCCGGGGCTCGAGGCGCGGGCGAAGCACGAACATTGGGTGTAGCAAGCGGCAGGCGGCCGCTGCGGAACAACGGGCAGAGCAGACGGCCGCTGCGGAACGACGGGCCGAGCAGGCGGACCCTGCGGAACGATGGGCAGGGCAGGCGGCCCCTGCGGAACGACAGGCAGAGCAGGCGGCCCCTGCGGAACGACGGGCAGAGCAGGCAGGCCCTGCGGAACAACAGACGGAGCAGGCGGCGGAGGCCCCTTCAGGACTCGGGGCAGAGCAGGCGGCGGAGGCCCCTTCGGGACTCGGGGCGGAGCAGGCGGAGGTGGCCCCTGTGGGACAACTGGCAGGGCGGGCAGCTCCTGCGGGACAGCGGGCTCTGGTGCGCTGGGCAGGGAGTACCTCTCCGCCAGATGGGGCATATCCGCGGCCCCCCGGAGATACTCGTTCCAGTGGAGAGCCGTAGAAAACAGGACCTCAAAGTCGCCACACTTCTCCACGCCAGAGTAAATTAGCCCGCCGTGGAGGGGGTCCCTCATGTTGTCCTTGAACAACTGGCACACTATTGACTGGGGCAGGTTCGCCTGTGCGGCTACAGCACGGAACTCCCTCACGTAGTCCAAAATTGGGCGCAACCCCTGGCACATGTCAAAGAGTCGGTCCTCCCACTAGCTACTCGACAGGGGAGCCTGTCCAACGGCAGGACCTGGTCCGGAGGTTCCCCCAGCAACCACCAGCTTGCTCCATACCGGTGGCATGACTAAAAAAAAAACCCTGAAATGGGAAAGGGGGAGAAGAGAAGAAAAAAAAATCTGCTGGGTCCAGAAGTGGCTGGATCCTTCTGTCAGGGGGGGGCGAGGGGATGGACCCAAACGCAGTCAAAAAAAACACTCAAAATCCAGGGTAAACGCAAAACCAGGAGTGTAGCTTTAATTTGAACAAAAACAAAAGGAAACAAAAACGAAGCCGCACAGGGAAAGTCCTAAAAAACAAAGTGAAATTTACGAAACTAAGGAAGCAAAGAAAATCCAACACTCCAACATCACAAGAACAGGAACGTGGGCAAAAACACTGGAGGCAACTCTTAGCGGGGAACACACGGGGCAGAAGCACAATCAGAGGCACAGACGAACACACTAACCAACAACAGGCAAAGGATCCAGCACCTTAGTCAGGGAGAAGGGAAACTTAAATAGGCGCAACACAGACGAGACACAGGAGGGTACAATGAACAATCAGACCACAGAGAGGGACGGGAAAACGAGACAACCAGCAAACCATAATGGGATAATAGAAAACAATAATACAATTAAACAGGACACAAAACAAAATCTGGTGGCCTAACAAGGAAAAACAGAGGGAAAACACAGAACCCTGACAATAGCATGGTCCCTAGATGTTGCTACACTGCCATTGCATACATGAATACTACAATATCCCTCTAGTTTTCGTGTTTTTTGTTAGCCTCATGTATCGTGTCTTTTCCTTTCACAATCTTTGTTTTCCCTTGCAGCGTAGGCGGGTCTCGTTGCCAGCTGATTTCCTTCACCTGCCTCCTCAGCATTCTGCATGCGTCTGCCCCTATTTACTCCAACATATATTCTCGGTTCGCCCACCACTCTCCACCAGATCGTTGCCTCAGTTCGGTTGAAGCTTCTAGTCGGCTCTCGTTTAAGGTTATTTGCGTTCCCGTCTCGTACTCCAGTTTTTCCCTGCTTACCTGCTTTCTCTTTCCCCATTAGTTGTTGCTTGTTTTTATGTTCTGGTGGTCATTGTCTCCCCAGTTGTCGTGGTTGTGTCCTGTGTCTTGTCGTGTCTTGTCTTTTGTGTTGTCTGCGTCCTGTCTTCGCTGTTTCCAGCCTGCCCTTCGCCGGCCTCCTAGTCCAGCCCTGTCCCAGTCCAGTCCAGCTCCTGATTCCAGTCGAGTCCTGTCCTGCTCAGCCATGGAATTCTTTACCACTGTTATTGACTAAATTAACACAGAAATCAATGTTTAAAAAGCAAATAAGGAAACACCTAGGAACATCATATTTGTAGGATTCTATGCCTATGCGGATTTGTAGTTTTTGCTGGTAAGTCGGCTGAGAGAATCATCAGTGTAAGTTTTATTCATACATATTAATGTTATTCTATAATATGTCTTAGATTTGCCATTTGTGTTGACTAATGTTTAATGTATGTTTTTAAATGTGGACCCCAGGAAGACTAGCTGTGCTTTAGGGCACAGCTAATGGGGATCCTAACACAAATAAACATACTGGCCACTCACCAACTGACTTACTACATACTGCCCACTGAACAACTCACTCACTACAAACTGCCCACTGACCAAATGACTCACCACCTTCTGCCCACTGACTAAATGACTCACCGCCTACTGCCCACTGACCAGCTCACTACATACTGCCCACTGACCAGCTCACTCACTACATTTACACCACTGGCCAACTGAATCACCACATACTGCCCACTGACCAGCTCACTACATCCTGCCCACTGACCAACTGACGTACCACATACTGTGCACTGACCAACTGAATCACTACATACTGCCCACTGATCGACCAACTTATTTTAATTAAAAATATTTTGAATTGCGACTATTTTGTGTGATCGTAACATAATTGGGGGCTCGTCCGGGATCTGCTCATCCGGTATGTATTCTCTCTAGTTTGTATCTCGCTTGATGTATAACTCTATTTTAGCCTCTTGATGTGTTAGTGTTTTCGTAGGTGAGTGGTTCTGATTGTGTTCTAGGATTCTTGACTGCAGTTGTTTGGATTATATCTTAAGATGTCTACTGTTGACATTCAGATGTTTTTTGATGATCCCTCTGAGGACCTGCTAGAGGAATTTACTAAAGAGCAGCTGTTTAAAATTGCAGAGTATCACGAAATTGAGATTTCTAGTAGTGATAAATGACTTAGAGCCAACATTATTTTTCCTGCCGCCTATCCCACTAACAACATGTCTCCCCATTGGACATTTCACTGACACCAGCCAAATCTTCACCTACACGACTCAAAAACGCGCATACACACGCAAAATACCCATACCTTTTTACTCTGAAACATTCCCAGGCTAAAGGTGGGCAAGGTTACAGTCTTGGGAACACGGGGTCCTAGATTCAAGCCCAGCTAGGAACACATTTTTTTAAAGGAGTACCATGGTGACTTTCACACTTTCTTGGTCTTATGTGCTATTTCCACAAGAGGCATTGAAGAAACACAATGAGTACAGTATTAAATATGTCCGTTCTGTATTTTTGGAGAAATATGCGTTTTAAATTTATCGTCCTATTTTCAACCGGTTGAGAAAGTTCTCAACTTGGTGCCTCACGAACACAGTAACCACTCCCCTTTTCACGCCCCGGAAACCCATGGATAACTCGAGACCCATAGTTTGCGCCGCTGGTTTACGGGCAACACAATGCAAATATTTCACTAACGTTAGGTTCACTTAAATTAGAGTGCCCTTTAAGGACTATTAGATTATTTCTGGTTATATTCATTTAGCTAGCTAGCTAACGTTAGCTAACTAGGTAGTTCGCTTTCATAAGGCAATGTTATCGATAACGTTAGCTAGCTAGTTTGCTTTTATGAGGACGTTATAGTTGTGCTTTTCTCTTAACTTGGCTAGCTAGATAGCAAAAATTATAATTGGATATAAGTCAACGTCCTTATCTTAGCTATCTATCGATACTTCATATACTACTAAGCTAGCTAGGTTGTGAAAAGTCTCCCAAAAATACCGCTTATCATGGGGGTAGCTATGGTAACGGGGCACGGTCTGTCAATCATAGCTAACTGACAGTTCTCATTACCACGCCCAGACGGTTCGGGTGAACTTTTATAGTGGGAAATTTAGGCTTAGAAAAATACGTTTTCAAGTACATTGAAATGACCGAATAATAAAAAAATTATGCACATTTGTTTTGTTGTTGCCTAAAGACAACTGGGAAGTGTCACATTCAATCACCATGTTACTCCTTTAACCTGCTTCGACCCTCACTAATAATTGTCTACTACTTATCAATTATTGCTTTTGCACCATATCTACCCGCCGTTCACCGTTCAGTTATTAACCGGCTACAATATTGCTAAGCCATATGCATTATGACGTACCGTCTGTACGTTCAGTTATTAACCGGCTACAATATTGCAAAGCCATATGGATTCGACGGGAGCTCTTCTGTGCTTACTGGCCTGTGTTCTTCTTTAAAACCACCAGCAGGTTTGCTAATGATATTTCACGCATTGCATAGCTATGGCATGGTGCTGCACTAACGAAGTCACAGACTGGTAAACCTCCGTTTTAAGGCTCGCCCTCAGGCAGATCATTTCCTCTTTTACACTAACGTTTTCTTACGCTTATATTTGCTTTACCAAAATTCACTCACGGCCACCCATATGCATTTCATGACGGCAAATGTATTCCTTTTATTAACAAGTTACACCAGTTCACCACTGTGCCATTTCTACTAACTATATTTCTTCACTTGGCTACCGTAGCCTACAAAACCTTATCAGCAAACGCCACATTTCTACATTCATGTTACCTCGCCCTGTTCTCTATCTAGCCACATACAAACAATTACTACGTATGTACGTTCTGCATCTCCGCATTAAAACATTACATTTAAAATCATGATTCACTCATAAATATAATTACTAGCATTGAACATGAGAAAAACACATTAGTGATGTAGATTGCACACGTTATTTAACCCTCCATTTCAACAACTAATGTTTAGTGCAGACTGTTAGCCTATATATACCGTTTGATAAGGAAACTAAGCTCGCTCATGGTCACTTCATTTACTTCGCACTATAGTCTGTGATCATGTCAACCTTCACCTACATGCCCATTCTGCTAAAAACATATTGTTTCAACTACGCAATTTAATCATTTCGCCTAATTTATCTCACACTGTTGTTATTTTCTCATATGCAAAGCCTGCTGGGACACATGCGTCTGCTCCTATTCTCCACTATCAACTTTTCCGGTTCTAGCTTAACAAAACAGCAAAGAGGATTCCTACCTGCAGATAAGCCTATCAAAATGCCTTATAAACCTTACAAACACTAAAAGTGTATTTTCACGAAATAACAGACAACGGAGCAGGACAGAAGGGTACACAAGTTGCGACCTAGGCAGCTCTAATTCTACAGGCTTACTGATTCTTTTGTCAATCAAGGCTCGTTGGATGGCCGTCAAATCCGTGAGTAGTCTACATATACTGGCCATATTTCACCTTTTCGGATGCGTTTTTACAATTACGCCACCGCACCAATTGTCACAGCCACTGTTTTACATATATAGCAAGCCGAAACTGCTAAACGTACACGCTCATCAGACTGTACAAATTCACACAAGGATAGCCATAATCCACAACCGTTTCTTACAGGGTCACTTCGCATTTCTCACTCTCGTAATAAAACGCTTTGCAAAAAGAAATGATATCTCATAAAAAACACGTTTTCAACGTACAAAAATGCCCAGTTACTCACACATACAAGACATACACCGTCAATAACTCATTAATTCAGACTGCCAAAATCCAGGCCTGCCATTAAAAGTATTGATATCAAAATGACGCCAAGTTACGGTACTACAAACAATATAGGCTATCTTGCGTCACCGAAATTTAATAACATGTATTCCAAAGCAATCCTACCCAATATTTCCTCAATTCTTTCAAGTCACTTGGCCCTGTGTTTTGTAATCTTACCATATTACAATGCCTCATGAAACACATTGAAATTCATGTACGGACGGAGGGGAAGGAGTGTAGCACAGTGTGTAAAGAACTGGGCTTGTAACCGAAAGGTCGCAGGTTCGATTCCCGGGTAGGACGCTGCCGTTGTACCCTTCAGCAAGGTACTTAACCGAAATTGCTTCAGTATATATCCAGCTGTATAAATGGATGCAATGTAAAAGAAATGCTATGTCGCCAAGTCGCTCTGGATAAGAGCGTCTGCTAAATGCCTGTAATGTAAAAATGTAATGTAGAAAACTGCTGGTCAGTCACAACAGGAAGCATATTTCTCCAGAAAACATATGTTTATACTTGCTTCTGAACTGAATTTGAGTAAATGTACAAGTGATTGTATATTTGCAACGTACAATAAATACATGTAAAATACATATTGTAGCCTACATACATACATAGAGAACTTCTTTATCCCCATGGGGATATTTCCCTCGCAGCATGTTACATTCACATTTACGAACAGACATTTATACCAAGAAACATACAATCATTCACGCAACAGAAAGGCTGGGCACCAAAATACATACATACCAATACAAATTGGACATATAGATGCCTATTCAATCAATCTTGACTGTGAGAAAGCCATCCACACATATGTTTGGCCTGTCCATGTACTGCATGCTTATATACACACAGGGCCAAACAGTCTGTCTCCGCATTAAATTTGTGCGGATGTAGTTGACGATTTCCATCACAGGCTTCATGACGTTGTCTAAATTCAATGATTTAGACACAAGTTGCTCCCTGTGGATGATGCAGTGGAAATTCCAAAACTCGGGAAATGTTTGGTCAGCTTTGCACAGCCCCATAAGCCCGTTCACAGATCCGATCATGGCTGGCGCTCCATCCGTAGCTATTGCAGTTAGTTTCGGTATGGGAAGATTTGCTTTCGCAAATGCAGCCATCATTGTTTCTTTCACATCTATGCCACGGGTTCTGTCTTTTAATGGCACAATATCAAGGAGTTCTTCTTTGATCACACAATCGTTTGACACAGACCGTGCAAATATTTCCAACTGAGGCTTGTCTTGTATGTCACAACTCTCATCCAATGCGACACTAAAATACTCACATGGTTGAAGGTCAGAGTGCAACTGTGATTCAATAGCCGTGTTAATGTTCGATATTCTGCGTTCAACAGTGTGGCGGGACAGTTGGAAGTCTGATACCATTCGTTTTAGTTTGTTGTTTTCAGGAGACAAGATTTCAACAGCGTCACTGAGGCATTTTTTAACAAACTCACCTTCATTGTATGGCTTTTTAGCCTGTGCAATGTTCCAAGCCAGTTTATATGATGCAAGCGTTACGGTCTCTGAGTGCTCCGTAAATTTTTGGAAAAACTGTATCTGCTTTTCTGCCTGACTTTTCAAAGTGACCAACTTGTGCTTGCGAAGCTCAGTCCCTTTTGGAAATTCCTGGTCGATGTTAGCATGGAGTGAGCTGAAGTGGCGCTGAAGATTTGAAGCTTTGAAATGCGCTAATGACGCCTGACATATAAGGCAGAATGGTTTGCCATTACGTTCAACAAAAAAATATAAACTCTCCCACTCTGGTAAAAACGTCCTGTGTTCATCTTCATATTTTCGTTTTGCTGTGCTTTTTTCCCCTGCCATTTTGAGAGCGAACTTGACACAAATTGTTTACTACTCAAATGATCTATTTTCATCTAACGCAACATGCGCGTTTGACGTCACTCAAACCGGCTTCCTGGTCAGCTTGCCACATAGGGAATGAATGACAGCGCCAGCGCCAAGCGTTTTTGACGCTTGTCATGTGAAAGCCCCTTAAGAGCCGCATGAAACCAGCCAAAGAGCCGCATGAGGCTCGGGAGCCGCGGGTTGGCCAGGCCTGGTCTACTCAAATTACTTGTTAGCTAGCTAGCTAGCGCGAGCGAGCGTTAGCTAGCTTAGGCTAACTACTTCACAAACAAAACCAAACTGCTCCCATATGCGATCAGAATGCAAAGAAAGCAAAACAATAACTAGATGGCTTGCCAGCTATAAGTAATCGCAAATCATACGCAATTAATTATTTTTTCATGTCATGCAGGCTAGTCAGTGCCAGCCTGTGACAGCCCGACACTGACAGCCAGGGAAACAGCGCGAGTGGGTCGATCAGGGCTCGCATAGACACACGACACACCTCCTAAATAGCCTAATCACACACACACACAAGCTCAGCAGTAACAATTCACAATTAAACAGATAGCCTACCTTTTTTTGTAACCTGATCCATTGCAAACAACGTCCTTTGAGAAGTTAAATCCACAACATGAGTTTTGAGCATTACTCGCTGGCGTTCAACACATTAAATCCATAACATGAGTCATCCTTGAGTATCCTACTCTGGCATTCATCCAATTAAATCCAAAACACAAGTCTTGTATCCTTTACTATTCGTTGCCTTGTGTTAGTAAACATTGCACTCAATAAATTGACTGCAAAACGTTATTGAACGTTATCCTCCCACATGCAAAACTATTTTGTTTGATCAATGTCATCTGTGTCTACATTTGTCATGTCAGAAAAACAATTAATCTAATCTAAACCTAATTGTGCCATGATCACTAGATTTTATGTAGATGTTATCATTATTATCATATACTGATTTTATATAGTGATCAGCAACCAAATGAGCGATCAAATGGAAGTTAATGCCTTTTGCCTTGGCATGACCCCTTATTATTTTGCAGACAATGCAAAGGCAGAGTACATTAACTTCCAAACAAGGGTCAAAGGTTAAGTTTGAGCTCAAGATTTTTATATAGATAAATAACTTCATTAAAAAAACAAAGAATTGCCACATTTCCAATATTCTGCCCACAGTTCATTTGGCTGGACAACAAAACAACTTTAAAGTCATTTTTCTCAGTTCTACACTCTGGCGAGTTAAGGTCTTTTGCCTTTGTAGGGCAGTATAACACTAGAATACATTTTTTTTAATATGGTCTGTTCATTTATCATTATCAATCAATTTCGAGTTATGTTAGAATGACGTTAAAATGCACTAAAGTAGTTAAAATAGCCTAAATGATCCTGTGATAAGGGTGAAAGAGTAGAAACAAGAATACATAATGAGGAGAACAGGTCATTCAACCCATCTAGAACATACTGCCCACTGACCAACTGACTCGTCACATTCTGCCAACTGACAAACTGGGGGCGACACAGCTCAGGAGGTAAGAGCGGTTGTCTGGCATTCGTAGTGTGTGCATGTATGTCCATGTGTGCGTGCGTATGGGTTTGAGTGCGTGTGTGTGTATGCGTTTGTGTGTATTTGTGCGTTTGCATGTGTGTGTGTGTGTATGTGTGCATGGGTGTGTGTGCACGTATGTGTGCATGTGTGTGCGTATGGGTGTGTGTGTGCGTGTGGGTGTGGGTGTGAGTGCATGTTTGCATGTGTGTGTGTATGTTTTCATTTGTGTACGTGTGTATGTGGGCGTGTGTGTGCATGTGTGTGAGTGCGTGTTTGCATATGTGTGTGCACGTGTGTATGTGTGTGTATGTTTTCACTTGTGTACGTGGGCGTGTCTGTGCGTGTGTGTGTGAGTGCGTTTCCATATGTGTGTGCACGTGTGTATGTGTGTGTATGTTTTCATGTGTGTGCATGTGCATGTGTGCATGTGTGCATCACACACACCTTCTCCCTCTCACTCTGCCTTTCTCATTCTGTCTCTGTCTCTCATTCTCTCTTTGTTTCTCTCTCTCTCACTTTTTTCTTTCTCTCTCTTCTATCTCACACCCACATGCAAATACACACATACAGACGTGTTTTCTGCTGATGAATTTCGGGCAGTCTGTGAGACGGCGTGAGGCCTTGGGAATGTCCGTGTTATCCTCTTCTCTGTCCTGGCAGTGCTAACAGCATGAGCTCTTTAAGCACTGCTTACGTTGGTAAGAATCTGAAATGTTCCTCTTCCTTCCATTATTTCCATGTTCACTACCTGTTTTTTTGGGGAGGTTTTAGGTTTTTAAGCTTGGCTGTCTGGTAGCACCCAACATTATATTTGCAAAAAAAATGTTTCTTGTTCTTAAGAATTTTTGTGTTTTGCCTCTGAAAGTATATGAACATGCTGATCACTTAACATTTTTTGTGCTTTGTAAGTATGTGAATTCTAAAGGAAGTTGGTATTTTGAAGTCTGAGTATGTGTGTACTTCACCAGTATTATAAAGAATTGATTGTGTACTTCACTTGTTTGATAGAAAAAAGATTGTGCATATTTCACAGGTGTGATAGAGAATGGATTGTGTATATTTCATAGGTGTGACAGAGAATGGATTGTGTGTTACTTCACTGGTGTGATAGAGAATGGATTGTGTATATTTCACAGGTGTGATAGAGAATGGATTGTGTGTTACTTCACAGGTGTGATATGGAATGTATTGTGTATATTTCACAGGTGCAACAGAGAATGGATTGTGTGTTACTTCACGGGTGTGATAGGGAATGGATCGTGTATATTTCACAGGTGTGATAGAGAATGGATTGTGTATATTTCACAGGTGCGATAGAGAATGGATTGTGTACATTTCACAGGTGCGATAGATAATGGATTGTGTGTTACTTCACAGGTGCGATAGAGAATGGATTGTGTACATTTCACAGGTGCGATAGAGAATGGATTGTGTGTTACTTCACAAGTGTGATAGGGAATGGATTGTGTATATTTCACAGGTGTGATAGAGAATGGATTGTGTGTTACTTCACAGGTGTGATATGGAATGTATTGTGTATATTTCACAGGTGCAACAGAGAATGGATTGTGTGTTACTTCACGGGTGTGATAGGGAATGGATCGTGTATATTTCACAGGTGTGATAGAGAATGGATTGTGTGTTACTTCACAGGTGTGATAGAGAATGGATTGTGTGTTACTTCACAGGTGTGATAGAGAATTGACTGTGTATATTTCACAGGAGCGATAGAGAATGGATTATATATATTTCACAGGTGTGATAGAGAATGGATTGTGTGTTACTTCACAGGTGTGATAGGGAATGGATTATGTATATTTCACAGGTGCGATAGAGAATGGATTGTGTGTTACTTCACAGGTGTGATAGGGAATGCATTGTGTATATTTCATAGGTGTGATAGAGAATAGATTGTGTGTTATTTCACAGGTGTGACAGAGAATGGATTGTGTGTTACTTCACAGGTGTGACAGAGAATGGACTGTGTATATTTCACAGGTGCGATAGAGAATGGATTATATATATTTCACAGGTGTGATAGAGAATGGATTGTGTGTTACTTCACAGGTGTGATAGGGAATGGATTATGTATATTTCACAGGTGCGATAGAGAATGGATTGTGTGTTACTTCACAGGTGTGATAGGGAATGGATTGTGTATATTGCATAGGTGTGATAGAGAATGGATTGTGTGTTACTTCACAGGTGTGACAGAGAATGGATTGTGTGTTACTTCACAGGTGTGACAGAGAATGGATTGTGTGTTACTTCACAGGTGTGGTAAAGAATGGATGCAGCTTTGAAGACGACCTGTCACTGGGAGCTGAAGGTGAGCACCGGGGCTCTTCTATCAGCTGACCTTTGGATGTTCTACCTTTTACTGAAGGACTGATATTTTACTGAGGGAGCAAATTGTGAGAATATTTTAAATCGGGTCATGTTATAAGATGTTGTATGAGAATATACATACATGAGTAAAGTGATTGGGTGTTTAGACCGTTACATTCTTTCCCATTGTTTTTTTTTTAGCAGCCATGTTGCCAGGTTGACTGAATTTGCTTCTGAGAGCTAAGATTAAGTTTTTATCAATTCTCTAGACATGAGAACCACATGCAATGTGTATAACACTAGAATACTTTTTTTTTAAATATGGTCTGTTCATTTATCATTATCAATCAATTTCGAGTTATGTTAGAATGACGTTAAAATGCACTAAAGTAGTTAAAATAGCCTAAATGATCCTGTGATAAGGGTGAAAGAGTAGAAACAAGAATACATAATGAGGAGAACAAGTCATTCAACCCATCTAGAACATAAGAACATAAGAATACATAATGAGGAGAACAGGCCATTCAGCCCATCTAGAACATAAGAACATAAGAATACATAATGAGGAGAACAGGCCATTCAGCCCATCTAGAACATAAGAATACATAATGAAGAGAACTTTGTTTTTTTCTTTGAATTTGTACGTTAAAAACTTGTTTTTCATATTATACTATACTGGAGTCAAAGCGCCTATCTTCCATTTTGCTTTATGTCTGTATATCTTCCATTATGCCACAGTGATACTCTACCTTAAAATATTACTTCAGGTTCTGCTCGCAACAAACACACATACTCACACTCACACACATATGCACACTCACACACGCGCACTCCACTCCAGATCCATCATCCGGCTCCTCTAAACTGCACTATCGTAACTATACCATATGGTCTTCTATTATTTCTATTAGCTTTCACCTCAGCTGTAACCTGCTCAACCCATTTTATTTACTGTCTGCTACTTTACACCAGGCTGGCCTGTCGAGGATGGGCTCCCCCTCTATAGCCGGGTTCCTCTCAATATTTCTTCCCATTGGGGAGTTTTTTCTTGCCACCGTTTGAGGGTTTTCTCCCCACTGGGAGTTTTTTTTACCTTACGTACCTTTTATTTGGGGGTTCAGGCCTGGTGTTTGCTCGGTTTGCTGTTTTTGCTCTGTCTCCTGCCTAGCTACTCTGAAAGTGTCTTTGTGACAGTTTTCTGTGAAAAGCGCTAAACAAATAAATTTGAATTGAATTGAAATTGAACACATTCACACACTCACACTCACACACATACTCACCCACACTTATGCGCACTTACATGCAAACACACATGCGCACACACACACACACAGTCACACGCACGCACACACACACACTCGCACTCATGCACATACATGTACACACACGCGTACACACACACACACTCACACTCACACACACGCACACACTCACACTCACACACTCACACACACGCACTCATTCATTGCTGCAACCTGAAGCACAGGAATTTGACCTGCTGCTTCTTGTCACACACACGCACACACACACACACGCACTCATTCATTGCTGCAACCTGAAGCACAGGAATGTGACCTGCCGCTTCTTCCAAAGTGCAGTACGATGCAAGCGGGACTCACACAGGCATGAGTGGGCATGTTCGCATCTGTACGCTAGCGCCTGCCCCGCTACCCTCTCACACTCACACCGTCACCACTGTCGCCTTGCTAACCCTGCAAGCAACAAGCGCAGACAAGCCCCAACGTCCTGTCACAGAGAAGAGAGAGGCCACAAATTACCCCATTCACTGGAAAAGCCAGTCTGTTAACTAATGCTTTTAGGTTGAAGAACCAGTTAAGCTGTTTGGCTGAAGTGCTTCCTGCTCTTTCGCTAACCCATAGCAAAGGACAGGGTCATCTCCTGTACGTTTCCAGCTGACGGCTTTGCATTCTTGGAAAAGGGCTACAGTGAGGTTTTCAGCTGAGAGAGATGTTTATTTTTTATTCTGTGGGTCAGTTGTTTCACGCAGTCTGTCCATAAAGCATCAGCCCTGTGAGTGTGCTCAGGGTGTGGGAAATTGGGCAGCCACACCTGGTTATGGTGTGAACACTCGCAGGTGAAAAGGGTGTCAGCACTGCAGTAGCGTTTGGCAGCTGGTGATTTTACACATTTTAATCAAATAAAGTCTACTGAATTTGCCATTGTTCTTATTACAGTTTTTTTTTTTTTTTGCATTGCTAACAAGCATTTTTCAATACTGAGTTTACTTTTTCAAAACTCTTCACACAGTTAGCACAACAGAATTCTATGTGGACTAAACTGTGGACCATTTTTATTGCTTTGTCACAAAATGCATTCAATGACAAAATCTTTCAAAATTCATGAATTATTTTCTCACTCACACACAACCACCAGCAAAACTCTATGTATCTACAGCACTTTTTGCACATGTTAACATACTGTTTTCAAAACTGTTAAACCTGAGTTCAAAACATAGCAAAAATGATTTAGACAGCAATTTGCTGCACTTTCACGGTAATATCATATTGAAATATATTGAAAAAATATATATACCACTGATTGGCCCATATAATACAGAGCGCCTCATCGCATTTATGGATGACCTCTATGGAAGGCTTGACCCAGGTGAGGAAAGGTGGCAAGTGAGGAGAAATGTGCCAACATTCGTAATCATATGGGACAATGTGGCATTTCACCATGCCCATGTCCTCATAGAGTGGTTTGAGGCCCGGCCAAGGATGATGTCACTTTTCCTCCCACCTTACTCGCCATTCCTCAACCCCATAGAGGAATTATTTTCCTCATGGAGGTGGAAGGTATACGACCACCGTCCACATGATCAGATGTCCCTCCTGGATGCAATGAATGCTGCATGCCAGGAAATATCTGTGGAAGATTGCCAGGGATAGGTTAGGCATTCAAAGAGGTTTTTTCCCAGGTGTATGGCAAGAGAGAATATAAGGTGTGACGTCGATGAGAACTTGTGGCCCAATCCAGAGGACCACGTTGACTAGCAGTGATGTACATATTTATCAACGAGTATTCTATATATGTATTCTATGTGCTGTTTTTTTTTGTTTTACTTTAATAATTTTGGAATTGCTGTATGATTGCATATGCAAAAATATGGCAAAAATAAAGTATATTGAGAAATATTGCTGAATTATCAATTCATTACTTTAAAATAATTTATTACATTGCAGACAGTAACGAAGGGCCATTCTTATTTTGTATTGGAATCTTGGGTTTATGCAAAGAAAAATCAAAGATAAATTATGCATCTGGTAATGCCACATGTTGTTAGTGTTTTTTAGTTCATTCTGTTATGAGTGACAAAGTGATCTTGTTGGGTGACACCATTAGCCAGTGTTATGGTAGAATTCATTGATTTTGAGACATGTATGAAGTGTTTTTGTTGACTTAGTGCATTTTGCATGCAAGATTAACTGTTGTGCCAAGCTGCATGTTGGTAAAGAGAACTGTGTTAAGAGTTTTGAAAAGGTTCACTCAGTATTGAGACATGGGTATAACCAATTGTAAAAAAACTGTAACTGAATTTCTGGTTTGGTCAGAAAACTCGACAGTGCTCTGGGTTGTGAAGGATATTTGTCCTGCAGCATCTGTGTCCTGTACGAAGCTCGAGCTTTAATTAGCACTGTCATTGTCTTCTTTATTTGCCCTTTTTTATAGTTCCATTCATGGTATGTTTTCCTCTGAAAGTGGCGTTACTGTTGGGTCAGGCTATGAATGTGTAATGGTGTTATCATAGAAATTATGTGAAATTAGGCCTTTTTAAATATGAGAATAAAATGTGAGCTGGTGTAAATGAGAAATCTTTTTAGTCTCAAGTGCAAAATCCAAATACCGAAAAAAGAGGTTTCAGTGCTGGGCACTGTGGAAGGCTTGTGACTCCTGCTTGAATGTTCGGCCTGTTCATTTGGTTGTGGGTCCGTGATGCACGCAGCTGCAGGTGAGAAGTGAAATACTGCTCCCATAGCAACCATGGGGAAAATACTATAGGTGAATAATTCCGGTTACGTGCTAAAAAGGATAACCTTCCCATGTACTTCGCGTAAATGACATATATGCCATTCAAAGCCTTCGGGACAACTTAAGTTGTCTCAGAATGCTTTTTACAAAAAAAGAAACAAATGAGAACTTGGTTTGCTGCTTCTGTTAGACTATTTCAACCTGCTGGTAGATTTTCCTTTTCGAAGCTGCATTTGATTCTAGTCAGGAAAAAAATTATCCATGCTGAATTGTAGGGGTTCGCATATGTATGCTCACGCAAGTGCACTCACATCTTGTTTACCTTAACTAAAAAAATAATAAAGCAGCACTTAGTATTCTTGTGTTTGTTTCCACAGACAAATACATACATTACAGGCTCAAAGGAAACTTCCTGTGGTGCCAAAGAGCAGAACTCGACAGTTACGAGCTGTGCTGTACGTGAGCCAGCTGCCTTAGACAGAACATGCAAAACTTTACAAAGCAAGTGAAAATGGCACCTTTATTTCAGGACAGCTGCTAGAAGTACTGCAATGTTTATCCTTCTGTTTTCCAATTGAACTTGCCAGTATAGATAAATTGTAGGGAATGAATGTTTATCTCTTTAATTAATTATTCAGATGTATCAAAGAGAAACTATGTATCACTCATCTTATGTTATGTTTAATGGATATACAAATAAGCTGAGCTTTATTTGATTGCAGTGTGAAATAGATACGTGTAATTGTGGCCATTATCATACTAAAGGATGGTTCACTTTTTTCACAGATATTATAGTCTTAGTCTTAGTTTATGTTTTCAGTTGGCCCAAAGATTATACCTGGGTATATCATTTAAACTCAGGCTAGTACAGTATTATTTGAATAGTGTTTTTGCAACACAAATTGTCCCAAAGCAGCTTTACATAGATCCACAGATTAGGACCCCCTGCGAGCAAAACTCCTGCCTGATAGGAAGGACCTTCAGCACAGACTCCCTGCCTGACAGGAAGGACCTTCAGCACAGACTCCCTGCCTGACAGGAAGGACCTTCAGCACAAACACCCTGCCTGACAGGAAGGACCTTCAGCACAAACACCCTGCCTGACAGGAAGGACCTTCAGCACAAACACCCTGCCTGACAGGAAGGACCTTCAGCACAAACACCCTGCCTGACAAGAAGGACCTTCAGCACAAACACCCTGCCTGACAGGAAGGACCTTCAGTACAAAGACCCTGCCTGACAGGAAGGACCTTCAGCACAAACACCCTGCCTGACAGGAAGGACCTTCAGCACAAACACCCTGCCTGACAGGAAGGACCTTCAGCACAAACTCCTGCCTGACAGGAAGGACCTTCAGCACAAACGTCCTGCCTGACAGGAAGTATCTTCAGCATACACTCCCTGCCTGACTGGACCTCCGCACAAACTCCCTGCCTGACAGGAAGAACCATCAGTACAAACTCCCTGTTTGACCGGAAGAACCTTCAGCACAAACTCCCTGCCTGACAGGAAGGACCTTCAGCACAAATTCCCTGTTTGACCGGAAGAACCTTCAGCACACACTCCCTGCCTGATAGGAAGGACCTTCAGTTCAAACTCTCTGCCTGACAGGAAGTGCACTCACACATCTTGTTTACCTTAACTTATAAAAAAAATAATAAAGCAGCACTTAGTATTCTTGTGTTTGTTTCCACCGACAAATACATACATTACAGGCTCAAAGGAAACTTCCTGTGGTGCCAAAGAGCAGAACTCGACAGTTACGAGCTGTGCTGTACGTGAGCCAGCTGCCTTAGACAGAACATGAAAAACTTTACAAAGCAAGTGAAAATGGCACCTTTATTTCGAAACAGCTGCTAGAAGTACTGCAATGTTTATCCTGCTGTTTTTGAATTGAACTTGCCAGTATAGATAAATTGTTGGGAATGAATGTTTATCTCTTTAATTAATTATTCAGATGTATCGAAGATAAACTATGTATCACTAGTCTTATGTTATGTTTAATGGATATACAAACTTCCTACCTGACAGGAAGGACCTTCAGCACAGACTCCCTGCCTGACAGGAAGGACCTTCTGCACAAACGTCCTGCCTGACAGGAAATACCTTCAGCATGGCCCAGCTCAGCCCTTCTGCTGCAGGCCTGCATAGTTGCAGCACTGAACAAATAACAACATGCTAAATTACATACTTAATACAAATTGGGAGGCCATGCTAAAATAAGAGGAAGTCTATGAAGTCACTACTACTGTAAGGTGCAGGAAAGCATCATTTAGCTGATGCATGGCTCTCTGTCGGTCTGGAAACAGTGCTGAACAGGTTGTTTAAAGGAATAAAGTCCTTTTTTTTTAATGCAGTCCTGTTCAGTACGGACGCTGCAGTGTGAGGTTGTGTGCTCTCCTGTTCAGTACGGACGCTGCAGTGTGTTTGTGAGGTCTTCTTCTGCTACCTTACTCATGGTTCCGTGTCCTCTCCGCAGCCACAGACCTGCAGGCCTGCGGTGGCAGACCAGCAACGCTGCGGTGAGTCAAAGCCTCGACGCCTGCTGCACGCGATCCTGACTGTGCTGTGGCCGTGGCTGACTGCCTGTCTCTTCCACCGCAGCTTGGGACCGCTGGCCAAAGACGACAGCCGCCATTTTCGCAACAGGAGCCTAAGCATGGCCTCCACAAGCAGCACCGTGTCCAGGTAGGGCCAGGAGGAGGTGCTGTCACATTTATTTATTTATTTATTTATTTATTTATTTATTATTTATTTATTTTTACTGCCCATTAACCAAATCACTCTTAGTGTGTGTCTGAGAGTAACCAGACTTGAGGAGCTTTTGCAGGTGGTGAATTTCTGGTAACATTTGGCTCGGATTGGATGCTGCGTAAGTCCATGGTCTCATGCCTTATAAAACCCTATAAATGTTTCTACTCCTAGAAAAATGACTGATTCACAGGCAATTTGATTTACAAATTTTTGCAAATTAACTATTCAGAAAATGACTGTTACTGCAGAGAACTGCTTTAGTCTTATCTCCCTCCCTAATATAATGATCCCTCTATAGGAACATTGGCCAACATTGGTCTTTTCTCAGTTCTGGCCTGGCCACCTCGTTGATTCTCCTGAAATTTGGAACATCAATAGCGAGTTGCTCGCTGTGGTTTAATTTGCCACCCATGTTTGTGCTAACAGTTAACCAAATTCTGTTCAAGTGATCATAATTCTTGGCTTGTTTGATGAAAAGACTCCATACCAGCACCCGCTCTCATCCAACACCATCAGATCCCTCTTTTCATAGTAAATGGATATGCTTTAATGACCAGTATAGTTAACTTTTTATGAATTTCCACCATTTACAGTTTTTATAATTAAAAATTATTTTCTTCCTAAACAAAATCAGTTAATTTGCAAAATTATTTGTAACAACATTAAACATTATACAAGGCTGTATCAATTAACACATTAATCTGATTAATCAACTAATGCTTTAGTCTCAACCTAAGTTAAATAAAATTAATCATTTTAATGTAAAATTTTAATATATTACATACATAATGCAAACACCAAAAATGGAAGTGGTGCAAAATCTTCTAGGACGTTACATGTGCGGGATCCCCTTGGTCTCTGTGTGAAAATGTCAGGATTCACATTGATGTTTTGGTTACATGTTACATGCAGATGGAAACCAGGTCATAAAAAACAAAGTCTGCTCTCTGCATTGTAAAACAGCTTTTCATATAAGGGCAGTGTGACTTGTTTGCAGTGTCAGCAGAAAAGCAAAGCATGTTTTCATAGCTAGTAGCAGAAAAATGAAAATCCTGATGGGCAAACATCCAGGCTTCAGTCAGCAGCACTGAAAGCATGGAAAAGCAAAGCACTATGCTACTGCCTGAACTGTAGTCCTGAAGAGGATGTTCTGCAGCTAGCATTACACAAAATTGTTATCATTGAAAGGATAGTATACTTCCTAGGTTTTTAAAATGTTATTTTAGTTTTTGTACATGCTTCCATTTGATCAAATTTTTATGCAGAGTGAAAATAATAATGAAATGTCATATATGGATATACATCCACGCTGATATCCAGGCTCTGAAACTCTCTCTGCAAAACATGACTTCATTTGGCCTCATGAGGGTGCTGTAATATGAAAAGTGTTCTAAACAAACATAACCACTTTGGGACATATTCGGAACGTTGGGTCTCCATAGAATAGTGTTACATTCATTGCCGTTACATACATTCAGCTTGGACCACCACATTTGAGGCATGCTGTTTCAACACTCTCCGATAGCATTTCAGAGTTGTTGGAGCTCTGTGATGAAGACCCTGAAGACGTGCTGTTCAACCTGGGTTTCGGCACGGGAGAACAGCCCAGTACCTCCAAGGTCCCCTCCCGATTCCTTCACTACTTCCCCGACGCACGAGGAATCAACGTCAAAATGTACCAGGAGGCTCAGCTACAGCGGATGGAGCTGGAGAACCCAAACTATGCCCTGAGAAGTATGCTGTGCTGAGTGTGTGTGTGTGTGTGTATCTGTGTGTGCGTGAGTGTGTGTGTGTGTGTGTGTATGTGTGCATGCGTGCATGCGTGTGTGTGTGTGTGTGTGTGTGTGTGTGTGTGTGCAAGTGTGTGTGTGTGTGTGTGTGTGTGTGCATGAGTGTGTGTGTGTGTCCGTGCGGGCGAGTGTGTGTGTGTGTGTGTGCGTGCATGAGTGTGTGTGTGTGTCTGTGTATGTTCGTGTGTGCGTGTGTGCATGTGTGTGTGTGCATGTGTGACTGTGTGTATGTGTTGCGAGCAGAACCTGAAGTGATATTTTAAGGTAGAGTATCACTGTGGCATAATGGAAGATATACAGGCATAAAGCATAACGGAAGGTATGCTCTTTGACTCCAGTATAGTATAATCTTAAAAACATGTTTTCAACATATAAAAATGGCAAGTTACTCACACATACAAAGCACTGTCTATACGTTAGTACATCAAATCTAGGCCTGTCATTAAAAGTATTGATATCAAAATTGTACACATTACAAGAAACAACTGGCTTTCTTAACTCACTCAAATTAAAGGAGCTGGATTACAAAGCAATGCTACCCAAAGTTTCCTAAATTGTTTCAAGTAACTTGGCGCTGTTTGTACATGCATACACTACATTAATGGGCCAAACATGTGTGGTTTGTTAGATTCTATTTTTATTTAATAGGCCTCAATATGTGTAATTTTTATCTGTATTTCTGTATGTTCCCTGAACTCCCCCCCTTACTGTAGTTACATTACATTACATTACAGGCATTTAGCAGACGCTCTCATCCAGAGTGACTTACACAACTTTTATATAGCATTTTACATTGTATCCATTTATACAGCTGGATATATACTGAAGCAATTTCGGTTAAGTACCTTGCTCAAGGGTACAACGGAAGTGTCCTACCCGGGAATCGAACCTGCGACCTTTCAGTTACAAGCCCAGTTCCTTACTCACTGTGCTACACTCCGTCCTACATGCAATACTTCATTATTATTGTAGTGTGAATGATTGTATGTTTCTTAGTATTATACAGACAATACAGACATTAGGAAGAATTTTTCTCACAGTCAATGCCAGGTCACATAGTAGAGGCAGAAATTCTGGGGATTTTCAAGGCTAGGCCTGATACGGTGTTAGATACTATCTAGTCTGTAGACACTCACACTAATTTAATTAGGAAAATGGCGAGCATTGTTGGGCTGAATGGCCTGTTCTCATCATTGTGTTATGTTATGTTACGTTACGCTACGTTACGTTACATTATGTATAAATATCTGTTTATAAATGTGAATGTTACATGCTGCTTGGGAACTGTCCCCATGGGGATAATGAAGTATTGCATGTAAAATGTGTAAATGTGTATGTATGTACAGCATTTATTGTACAATCAGCATTTATTTGAAATTGCAAATATACAAGGACTCGTATATTTTGTAAAATGAACTTGACAACAAAGTATAAACATATTCGTTCTAGAGGAATATCCTTTCTGTAAGTATTGATCAGCAGTTTCATGCAGTCATGCAAATGCCATGCCTAGGGCGATTTTTGTTATTAGACGCTTTGATGTGACACAGAGTTTGAATGAGAACATTCTGTTCACATGTAAGGAAACACAGGGCCAAATTACTCAAAAGAATTTAGAACACATTCGGCAACATTGCTGTGGAATACAGCTTCTTTAATGTGTGTGAGCTAAGTTTTGTTAAAATGGTGAAAGCAGAACTGTGTAAAATGAGGTTGTATTGTACGTGTATTTCAGCAATATGAATTTGTTTCCCGCAGAGATTTAGTTTAGTTTAGTTGCAAAAGCAGAAGTATTAATGTTTTATTTCGAGTTACACAGCAAGGCAGTGTAATGAGTGAAAGTAAGGGCTTGAACCTTGCTGTCAGTTATGCAAAAATGTCATAAGAAGACACACTACCTGGTGAGCTAACAGTGAAGGAAATATTGGAATAGGAATATGAAGCAATTTCAAATGAGTGCACATGTATATATGTCATTTTTGGAGTAACCCAGCAAGGCAGTGTAATGAGTGGAACAAAAGGTTTTCATGAGCCCAAGGGGGGCTCGAACCTCGCCTGTCAGTCATGCAAACATTTCAGAGGCAGATGTGTTACCCAGTGAGCTAGGAGTGAAAGAAATATGGGTACACCAAAATGTGGCTGTTTTAAATGAGTGCACTTCTATATATGTAATTTTGCATGTGCATCCGATGTATTGATTAGCCGATGTACCTGAAATGCCTAATGGGGAGACATTATTTGTGGGCTTGGAGCATTGATGAGGTTATCAGGCAGGAAAAAGAAGGAGAAAATGGAAAATCCCTTAAGTTTGGAGCTTTGTTGTGTGGATTTGTGAAGGTGTTTGTGAATTCTGTCTGCTGAAATAAAAACATTCAGTTCTGTACCTTTTGACTCTAAGGGCTGAGAGTGTGTGGCCATTGCAGTTATTTCTGTCAGGAACCCTCTTTGCACCAGTATAGCATAATGGTGAATGGAGCTGTTTTAAACACCAGAATAGTATAATGGTGAGAGAGCTGCTCTTTGCACCAGTATGGTATAATGGTGAATAGAGCTAGGTGCAGCATGCACTTGAAAAGTGCCTTAATAGATACCAGACCATGGGGCCCATCCATACACTAGAAAAGAGCCTTAAGAGATACCAGACCATGGGGCCCATCCATGCACTAGAACTTAAATATTGCCTTTAGAGGATGAGCCCCCTAAAGTACTGTCTTTGAGTAAAGCTCCACTGTGATCTGTCCCCTCAGAACGATTCCAGAATATCAAAGTGACCAAGGCCATCTCCCATCTCTACTCCCAAGTGTCCAGTCTGCCCAGCCTGAGGATCAGAAGCAGCAAAGCAGAGTCTACAGAGGCAGAGTCTGTGGAGGGGAAGGCGGAGTCTGCGCATATGGAGGCAGAGTTTGAAGAGGGGAAGGCGGAGTCTGCGCATATGGAGGCAGAGTCTGAAGAGGGGAAGGTGGAGTCTGAGCATATGGAGGCAGAGTCTGCGGAGGGGAAGGTGGAGTCTGCGCATATGGAGGCAGAGTCTGTGGAGGGGAAGGTGGAGTCTGCGCATATAGTGGTGGAGCCTTTGGAGGGGAAGGCGGAGTCTGCGCATATGGAGGGAGACTCTGAAGAGGGGAAGGTGGAGTCTGCGCATATGGAGGCAGAGTCTGAGGAGGGGAAGGTGGAGTCTGCGCATATGGAGGCAGAGTCTGTGGAGGGGAAGGTGGAGTCTGCGCATATGGAGGCAAAGTCTGAAAAGGGAACGGTGGAGTCTGCGCATATGGAGGCAGAGTCTGTGGAGGAGAAGGTGGAATTTGGGCATATAGAGGTGGAGTCTGTGGGGGGGATGGCGGAGTCTGCGCATATGGAGGCAGAGTCTGTGGAGGGAAGGGTGGAGTCTGCGCATATGGAGGCAGAGTCTGTGGGGGGGATGGCGGAGTCTGCGCATATAGAGGTGGAGCCTGTGGAGGGGAAGGCGGGGTGTGCGCATATGGAGGCAGAGTCTGAGGAGGGGAAGGTGGAGTCTGCGCATATGGAGGCAGAGTCTGAAGAGGTGAAGGTGGAGTCTGCGCATATGGAGGCAGAGTCTGAAGAGGGGAAGGTGGAGTCTGCGCATATGGAGGCAGAGTCTGCGGAGGGGAAGGTGGAGTCTGCGCATATGGAGGCAGAGTCTGTGGGGGGGATGGCGGAGTCTGCGCATATAGAGGTGGAGCCTGTGGAGGGGAAGGCGGGGTGTGCGCATATGGAGGCAGAGTCTGAAGAGAGGAAGGTGGAGTCTGCGCATATGGAGGCAGAGTCTGAAGAGGTGAAGGTGGAGTCTGCGCATATGGAGGCAGAGTCTGTGGAGGGGAAGGCGGAGTCTGCGCATATGGAGGCAGAGTCTGAAGAGGGGAAGGTGGAGTCTGCGCATATGGAGGCAGAGTCTGAAGAGGGGAAGGTGGAGTCTGCGCATATGGAGGCAGAGTTTGAAGAGGGGAAGGTGGAGTCTGCGCATATGGAGGCAGAGTCTGTGGAGGGGAAGGTGGAGTCTGCGCATATAGAGGTGGAGCCTGTGGAGGGGAAGGCGGAGTCTGCGCATATGGAGGCAGACTCTGTGGAGGAGAAGGTGGAATTTGGGCATATAGAGGTGGAGTCTGTGGGGGGGATGGCGGAGTCTGCGCATATGGAGGCAGAGTCTGAGGAGGGGAAGGTGGAGTCTGCGCATATGGAGGCAGAGTCTGCGGAGGGGAAGGTGGAGTCTGCGCATATGGAGGCAGAGTCTGAAGAGGTGAAGGTGGAGTCTGCGCATATGGAGGCAGAGTCTGTGGAGGGGAAGGTGGAGTCTGAGCATATGGAGGCAGAGTCTGCGGAGGGGAAGGTGGAGTCTGCGCATATAGAGGCAGAGTCTGTGGAGGGGAAGGGAGTCTGCGCATATGGAGGCAGAGTTGAGAGAGGGAAGGTGGAGTCTGCGCATATGGAGGCAGAGTCTGTGGAGGGGAAGGTGGAGTCTGCGCTATAGAGGTGAGCCTTGGAGGGAAGGTGGAGTCTGCGCATATGGAGGCAGACTCTGAAGAGGGGAAGGTGGAGTCTGCGCATATGGAGGCAGAGTCTGAGGAGGGGAAGGTGGAGTCTGTGCATATGGAGGCAGAGTCTGTGGAGGGGAAGGTGGAGTCTACGCATATGGAGGCAAAGTCTGAAGAGGGAAAGGTGGAGTCTGCGCATATGGAGGCAGAGTCTGAAGAGGTAAAGGTGGAGTCTGTGCATATAGAGGCAGAGTCTGTGGAGGAGAAGGTGGAATTTGGGCATATAGAGGTGGAGTCTGTGGGGGGGATGGCGGAGTCTGTGCATATGGAGGCAGAGTCTGAGGAGGGGAAGGTGGAGTCTGCGCATATGGAGGCAGAGTCTGAAGAGGTGAAGGTGGAGTCTGCGCATATGGAGGCAGAGTCTGAAGAGGTGAAGGTGGAGTCTGCGCATATGGAGGTAGAGTCTGTGGAGGGGAAGGCGGAGTCTGCGCATATGGAGGCAGAGTCTGAAGAGGGGAAGGTGGAGTCTGCGCATATGGAGGCAGAGTCTGAGAGGGAAGGTGGAGTCTGCGCATATGGAGGCAGAGTTTGAAGAGGGGAAGGTGGAGTCTGGCATTATGGAGGCAGAGTCTGTGGAGGGGAAGGTGGAGTCTGGCATATGGAGGCAGAGTCGGGTTGCGCTAGGGGAGGGGGAAGGTGGAGTCTGCGCATATAGAGGCAGAGTCTGTGGAGGGGAAGGTGGAGTCTGCGCATATGAGAGAGTGGAGGAGCCTGTGGAGGGGAAGGGGGAGTATCTGCGCAATGCAGTTGGAGGCAGATCTGAAGAGGGGAGTGGAGGTGCGGCTGCGCATATGGAGGCAGAGTCTGAAGAGGGGAAGGTGGAGTCTGCGCATATGGAGGCAGAGTCTGTGGAGGGAAGGTGGAGTCTGCGCATATGGAGGCAGAGTCTGTGGAGGGGAAGGTGGAGTCTGCGCATATGGAGGCAGAGTCTGAGGAGGGGAAGGTGGAGTCTGCGCATATGGAGGCAGAGTCTGTGGAGGGGAAGGTGGAGTCTGCGCATATGGAGGCAGAGTCTGTGGAGGGGAAGGTGGAGTCTGCGCATATGGAGGCAGAGTCTGAAGAGGGGAAGGTGGAGTCTGCGCATATGGAGGCAGAGTCTGAAGAGGTAAAGGTGGAGTCTGTGCATATAGAGGCAGAGTCTGTGGAGGAGAAGCTGGAATTTGGGCATATAGAGGTGGAGTCTGTGGAGGGGAAGGTGGAGTCTGAGCATATGGAGGCAGAGTCTGCGGAGGGGAAGGTGGAGTCTGCGCATATAGAGGCAGAGTCTGTGGAGGGGAAGGTGGAGTCTGCGCATATAGAGGTGGAGCCTGTGGAGGGGAAGGCGGAGTCTGCGCATATGGAGGCAGACTCTGAAGAGGGGAAGGTGGAGTCTGCGCATATGGAGGCAGAGTCTGAGGAGGGGAAGGTGGAGTCTGCGCATATGGAGGCAGAGTCTGTGGAGGGGAAGGTGGAGTCTACGCATATGGAGGCAGAGTCTGTGGAGGGGAAGGTGGAGTCTGCGCATATGGAGGCAGAGTCTGAAGAGAGGAAGGTGGAGTCTGCGCATATGGAGGCAGAGTCTGTGGAGGGGAAGGTGGAGTCTGCGCATATAGAGGCAGAGTCTGTGGAGGGGAAGGTGGAGTCTGTGCACATGGAGGCAGAGTCTTTGGAGGGGAAGGTGGAGTCTGTGCATATGGAGGCAGAGTCTGTGGAGATGGAGTCTGTGGAGGGGAAGGTGGAGTCTGTGCATATGGAGGCAGAGTCTGTGGAGATGGAGTCTGTGGAGGGGAAGGTGGAATCTGTGGAGGCAGATTTTGCAGATGCAGAGTCTGTACAGGTAAAGACGGAGTCTGAAGGGAAGGTGGAGTCTGTTGAGGTGGAGTCTATGGAAGTGAAGACAGAGTCTGAGGTGAAGTCTGTGGTGGTGAAGGAGCAGTCTGCAGAAACGATGTGTGCTCAATTGGAAGCTGAGTCTGCAAAGCTCGAATCCACAGAGGTAAAGGAAAGACCTGCAGGGACAGAGTATGAGGTGGAGGAGGTAAAGTCTGCAGAGGGGGAGGCAGAATCTGTGGAGGTGGAGGCAGAATCTGCAGAAGTGGAGGCGGAGTCTGTGGACGTGGAGGTGGAGGCGAAGTCTGCAGAGAAACTGGAGTCTTCACATATGGAGGTGAACTCTGTGGAGGTGACGTCTGTGGGAGCTTGTGACAGGGCAGTGGCTGGGGCAGTAGCTGGAGTAGACAGGGCGGTGGCTGGGGCGGACAGGGCAGTGGCTGGGGCAGTGGCTGGGGTGGACAGGGCGGTAGCTGGGGCAGCGGCTGGGGCAGTGGCTGGGGTGGACAGAGCAGTGGCTTGGGTGGACGGGGCAGTGGCTGGGGTGGACAAGGCAGTGGCTGGGACGGTGGCTGGGGTGGACACGGCAGTGGCTGGGATGGTGGCTGGGGTGGACGGGGCGGTTGCTGGGGTGGACAAGGCAGTGGCTGGGGTGGTGGCTGGGGTGGACAGGGCAGTGGCAGGGTGGACAGGGCGGTGGCTGGGGTGGACGGGGCGGTGGCAGGGTGGACAGGGCGGTGGCTGGGACGGTGGCTGGGGTGGACGGGGCGGTGGCTGGGGCGGGCTGGGGTGGACAGGCAGTGGCTGGGGTGGTGGCTGGGTGGCGGGCAGTGGCTGGGGTGGCGGGGTGGACGGGCAGTGGCGGTGGACAGGGCGGTGGCTGGGGTGGACGGGGCGGGTGGGCGGGTGGGACAGGGCGTGGCTGGGACGGTGGCTGGGGTGGACGGGGCGGTGGCTGGGGCGGTGGCTGGGGTGGACGGGGCGGTGGCTGGGGCGGTGGCTGGGGTGGACAGGGCGGTGGCTGGGGTGGACGGGGCAGTGACTGGGGTGGCTGGGGCAGCGTCTGGGGTGGACAGGGCAGTAGCTGGGGTGGACGGGGCAGTGGCTGAGGTGCCTGGGGCAGTGGCTGGGGTGGAAAGGGCAGTGGCTGGGGTGGACGAACCTGCTTAGGAGGGTTCTGGGGTTCTGGAGAGAGCGGGCGGGCAGCCAGAGAGCCCCTTGTCCAGCTACCCCACCCCTGCCTTGCTCTCCTCTTCCCCCAAACCTGGGACTTTTTCCACATGGAAAAGGTAGCACTCTCCACCCCCCCTCAAGGGAATGGGACATGCTGAAACATATTATGAGTATATTGTAGCAGTTCACTTGTATATGAGGGGTGGAAGTAACAACAATTCCTTAATAAAAATGTATTTTTCAGTGCACTTTCATCAACACCATTTTATCATGTAGTTTTTTTTCCTTCTACCCTTTATATATATATATATAGGTACATACCCGGTACACGTTACTGCCAATGCTAGCTAGTGCTATGTGTGTGCAGTGCCCTCCATAAGCATGGGAATGGGAGAGTGAAATTTGTTATTTTTGCTACATACTTAAGGCATTTGGATTTGAGATAAAACAAAGAATATGATGCAAAAGTACAGAAAATCAGAAATGCATGCTTGCTTGGATTTAAATCAGATGACTGATTTTCCTGTCCAAAACTGCTTCCTCCATATTTCGCAGATGGGAGGGTGCTTTGGATCATGGGCTGGCCCTTCCTATCTCCACACTTTTGGCTTTCCATCGCTTTGGTGAAGGTTTATATTGGCCTCACCCATCCATAAAACTATTCCAGGACTCTTCTGACTCATGTATTTTTAGCTGGGCTTTTGATTCTTGCTGCTGATGACAGGTTTGCATCTTCACGTGTAGCCTCTATAATTCTGCTCTCAAAATCTTCTGCGTACGATGACTTGTAATATTTTCACCCCTGGAGACTGCTGGTCACTGACTGTTGTTTCTTCTTCACAGATCTTAAGATTTGTCTGTCATCAACTGCAGTTATCTTCTTTGACCAACCTGTATGGTGTTTATATCTGAGGCCACCAGTGGTTTATTTCTTCTTCAAGACTTTCCTCACGGCTTGATATACCCAGTTTGTGTGCTGTCTTTCTTGAATGAATTATTCTGTCTTCTTGGTTTACAGATTAGTTGTTTTCCAGCAATAGTTAGTCCTCTGGACTTCATGACGGTGTATGCCTCGGACTCAAAATCCAATCGCCACAGATGAAAACACAGGCTGAAACTAGACTAGACACACACTGCTGTTTTATGTGTGAACAATCCATGCAAAAGGAATTACCACAGCAACAGTTAATGCCTGTCAGTCCTCGGTTAACTTACTTTTACGCAGCTGAAAATGGGGGGGGCTCAACACAAACAACTGTTTCTGTAACAAGGAAAAACATACTCCTGTAAATACCATAAAATGAATGCTACTTTTGTCTCATATTGATGTTTTGATTGCAAATTCAAATGCCTTAATTATATAGCAAAGATAAATTTCACTATGATGTTCCCATACTTCTGGAGGGCACTGTACACGTGCATTTTTATACACAGTAGTAAATATGTGTATTATTATATTTACTGCAGTCTACATTGTACTGAGCACGCTCCCTTTGCATAGGCCTCTGTGCTGGTGCTGGCACCTTGCCTTCATTACAATATGTATCTCAGGAACAATGATGCCCTAATCACAGAGGCATGCTGGGAAAGAAGCTGGCATGGCCCCCATCTATGCCGTTTCAACTGGTTATTTATTTTCGTTCAAGAAGAGGCTTGCCGTCTGTGTGTGAGATAAGGAAAACTGCTAACTTTCTGTTCCCAAGAACCCACTCCCTGAGAGAAACGCTAACTTCTTTCACTCTTAGGTGCAGAGCAATGAAGGAGGGTGTTCTGCGGGGACCGGCAGTCCTGGTAAACCTGGCCACGGTGAGTTTGCGTGACACGCCACCCTCCCTCTGTTTATTTCTCTTTGGCAGAAAGGAAGAAAAAGGTGTCATTTTTGGATTTGTTTAATGGGAGCGTGGACCGGTATTAGGCAATGGTAAAGTACTGTACTGCTACTGCATGAAAATGGCATCATTTGTCTAACAAACGGGCAGCATTTGCCTGTCAGAATCCACTGCAGTCAGGATGAAATTAAAGTGTGCTGAGACCTGGGTTGGTTTGATAGATAAACATGTCATTGTGAGCATTTGCCGACCTGCCGCTCTTTCCCCTTTACCGGGTCTGATATTTGAGATTTATCAGTCCTCTCCACATCTCCTAAGTGTTGCTGCGTGTTCAAATAGGCCTCAACCTGGACAATCATCATTTTGGAAAACAGGTTGCTGCCTTTTAACGGCATGCTCTGAAAATAGAATTTCAAATGGGCCAGTCTTGCATGTATAACCTGCACTCAGCAGAATGCAGTTTAAAGTTTAAATTTCACGTGTTTCCAGTTCACAAACCATGGTTGTTCTCCTCTTAAGCTCTAAGCTTTTCCCTATGTCGGCTTTTATGCCTTTTTTCATTTATCGTCTGGCAGCTCAATATGAAAATGAAAAGGCTTGTTCTTCAGTTTGGCTGCTTGTTAACATATCTGCTGTTCTTCACTGATACAGACGGGACACAGGCATACACCCGCAGTGATGCAACGATGCATTGAGCATTTTATTCACTGTGTTGTGCAGCAAGCCAGACATAAAACATACTGTACCACAGCACTGAGCTGCAGCAGGTTCTCACCTGGCCCCTGCCATTACCCAGGTACCCTGCACTGGCCCATGCCAATACCCAGGTACCCTGCACTGGCCCCTGCCATTACCCAGGTACCCTGCGTTGGCCCCTGCCATTACCCAGGTACCCTGCACTGGCCCCTGCCATTACCCGGGTACCCTGCACTGGCCCCTGCCATTACCCAGGTACCCTGCGTTGGCCCCTGCCATTACCCGGGTACCCTGCACTGGCCCCTGCCATTACCCAGGTACTCTGTGTTGGCCCCTGCCATTACCCAGGTACCCTGCACTGGCCCCTGCCATTACCCAGGTACCCTGCGTTGGCCCCTGCCATTACCCAGGTACCCTGCACTGGCCCATGCCATTACCCAGGTACCCTGCGTTGGCCCCTGCCATTACCCAGGTACCCTGCACTGGCCCCTGCCATTACCCAGGTACCCTGCGTTGGCCCCTGCCATTACCCAGGTACCCTGCACTGGCCCCTGCCATTACCCAGGTACCCTGCACTGGCCCCTGCCATTACCCAGGTACCCTGCACTGGCCCCTGCCATTACCCAGGTACCCTGCACTGGCCCCTGCCATAACCCAGGTACCCTGCGCTGGCCCCTGCCATTACCCAGGTACCCTGCGTTGGCCCCTGCCATTACCCAGGTACCCTGCACTGGCCCCTGCCATTACCCAGGTACCCTGCGTTGGCCCCTGCCATTACCCAGGTACCCTGCACTGGCCCCTGCCATAACCCAGGTACCCTGCACTGCCCCCTGCCATTACCCAGGTACCCTGCACTGGCCCCTGCCATTACCCAGGTACCCTGCGTTGGCCCCTGCCATTACCCAGGTACCCTGCACTGGCCCCTGCCATAACCCAGGTACCCTGCGCTGGCCACTGCCATTACCCAGGTACCCTGCACTGGCCCCTGCCATTACCCAGGTACCCTGCACTGGCCCCTGCCATAACCCAGGTACCCTGCACTGGCCCCTGCCATAACCCAGGTACCCTGCGCTGGCCCCTGCCATTACCCAGGCACCCTGCGCTGGCCCCTGCCATTACCCAGGTACCCTGCGTTGGCCCCTGCCATTACCCAGGTACCCTGCACTGGCCCATGCCATTACCCAGGTACCCTGCGTTGGCCCCTGCCATTACCCAGGTACCCTGCACTGGCCCCTGCCATTACCCAGGTACCCTGCGTTGGCCCCTGCCATTACCCAGGTACCCTCCACTGGCCCCTGCCATAACCCAGGTACCCTGCGCTGGCCACTGCCATTACCCAGGTACCCTGCACTGGCCCCTGCCATTACCCAGGTACCCTGCGCTGGCCCCTGCCATAACCCAGGTACCCTGCACTGGCCCCTGCCATAACCCAGGTACCCTGCGCTGGCCCCTGCCATTACCCAGGCACCCTGCGCTGGCCCCTGCCATTACCCAGGTACCCTGCGTTGGCCCCTGCCATTACCCAGGTACCCTGCGCTGCCCCCTGCCATTACCCAGGTACCCTGCACTGGCCCCTGCCATAACCCAGGTACCCTGCGCTGGCCCCTGCCATTACCCAGGCACCCTGCGCTGGCCCCTGCCATTACCCAGGTACCCTGCGTTGGCCCCTGCCATTACCCAGGTACCCTGCACTGCCCCCTGCCATTACCCAGGTACCCTGCACTGGCCCCTGCCATAACCCAGGTACCCTGCACTGGTCCCTGCCATTAGCCAGGTACTTGGCTATGATGCCTGCGGTGTAGATGGCTTGAAATACAAACCACACTGAGTAGGCTGTTAACTCAGATGCAGGTTAGGCTGTAAGTCAGATGCAGGTTAGGCTGTAACTCAGATGCAGGTTAGGCTGTAACTCAGATGCAGGTTAGACTGTAACTCAGATGCAGGTTAGGCTGTAAGTCAGATGCAGGTTAGGCTTTTAACTCAGATGCAGGTTACACTGTAACTCAGATGTAGGTTAGGCTGTAACTCAGATGCAGGTTAGGCTTTTAACTCAGATGCAGGTTACGCTGTAACTCAGATGCAGGTTAGGCTGTAACTCAGATGTACGTTAAGCTGTAACTCAGATGCAGGTTAGGCTGTAACTCAGATGTACGTTAGGCTGTAACTCAGATGCAGGTTACGCTGTAACTCAGATGTAGGTTAGGTAACAAGTGACACTTTGTTGAAAAAATCTGGAAATACAGCCATTGCCTCTCCCTCTATAACTGTGTGTTGATCAAATCTAAAATCAGCAAGTTGGGGCACGATCATCTGAGGGAGTAACATAAAGACATAGAAACAATTCCTTCTCACATAAAAAAACATGTTTTAACATGTTGTACAGCACATTTATTATTTCACTAATGAAATAAGGCAGTAGGGAGATGCGTTTATTCATGAAGGATGCTAGAAGCAGCTGGGGTGCCAGACTGCTGTCCCATGTTGTCATACAGCTGATGTTGTGCTGTATGACGTGGCTAGAATGTAGAATATTCCCTCGCTTCTTTTGAACTCAGTCAAGTCTGCAGATAGTTCTATCTTTTGTGTTTTTCTTGGTCAGTGGTTTTCAGTTTCTCTGTAGTCTAAACGTACATTTGTAATGGTTATCTTTTTGAGGACACAAGACGGCAGCTTTTTTTTTAACACTTTCTGATGAGATCCCAATCAAGAATGTTTATTGACTTTTAACATATAAAACAACATATAGCTACAAAATGGGAGCCTGTTTTAAAAAAAAGACTAGGGTAATGCAAGTAATAATGATAAGAAATGATTTAAATTAAATCAAATTAAAGTTTGAGTATTATGATAACACCTTCAAAGTTATAAACACTTTTTTCAGAGAACCAGCCACATTTCTAAAGGATGCAAGTCTGAGCTTCTGTGATAAGTTCATGAACAAATGTCGTTATCACCAACCTCAGTGGTGCTTACCTCTCTAGATACTTTTTTATATTGATGTGTGTTTACATGCATGAACAGTAATACCCTAGCAGAGTGTTGCAATAGGCATGTCATTCCAGAGACAGGGGTGTGTCGCTATTGACACACGCTAGCAGCACTCTCCTCTCCTATGACTCTGTCTGTTCGTCTGTCTGTCTGCAGATGAGCGAATGAGAATGGCTCGTCAGCAGCCCGTCGGCAGTGGCTTCACAGGGGAACCTTCCACAGATGCCTCCGCTCACCGTTTCAAGGTAAACACGCTGCGTTCTGGGATTGTGCCTCAGTCCAAGCCTGTGAACAGAGCTCTCGCTCATAAGCGCATTCCTGGCTTTCCTGTCTGACAGCTTTGCTTTCAGTGAGTATAATGTATTCTTCTGTACTCTGTGGCCCATGGGTATCTCAGATAAATGAAGTAATGCACCAGTATGATGCCTGTAGCAGACGAGGTCCTGTCTTATCCAAGAAGGGTCGTGTGTGTGCAGGCATTTGTGAAGCCGTTACCGTCAGTTATCGGAAGCAAGAGGGTACCCAGAGGTATCAGAACAGGCAGGTCCGAACCGGGTCTGATGATTAACACTCCTGGCTAGCCTCATCAACTAACTGCTGTTGATCTAAGTTCTTTGAAGGTCACGATCGTGCGATCAGTTATATTGGGTGTTTTAGTACCAGAGGACAGCAATGGCTCACCCCCCACACCAGCCCTTCCGGTATCAGATCAGACATTAGAAGGCTGTGATGTGTTTGAAGGCTTTGATACCCTGAAGTTCACTGCCTGTTGCGTTCTGCCAATTTTTTCAGCAATTGTGATAATCATGTGCTCCGAGTGTACTTCACCACTCTACCATAGACTACTAGGAGCAGCAAATGAGATTAAAATTCCAACCACACATGTAATATTTTGGATAACATTATTTTATTTCAGCATCGTGCTTTCATCAGGGCTAAATTTCAAAAGTAAAAAAAGAACAGTGCTTATAAAAGTTAGGCAAGTTAAAGATAACAGTTAACCACTTGGAGGTCAAAGTATGGCAGTAAGCCAATGAAATTCACAGAAAAACATAGTGTTCTGGTTCTTTGATCAGGTGCAAGAGAGTTCAGACAGCTGTGGCAGTGGGAACACAGTGATGCCCAGCCCTGGGGACCCTGAAACCCCTGTGCTCCAAAACAGCAGTCTGCAGAATGACCAGGAGTGCCTGCCCCCCACCCCCATTGTCCCACTGCACCTCCAAGTCCTGAGGAGGGGACAGAGTGTGTCCCAGGACCAGGAGCAGGTCCCTGAACCCTCCCCCCACCACATCTTCAAATCTACGGACGAAGAGGTGCAGAACATCAAGCCACCCACGTCCAATCAGCGTGTGCCTGTCATGGAGGCCAGCTACGTCAGTGTACTCCGCCCTCCTAAAGTGCTTCGGCACATCACTCTGCTCCCCCCTCCTAGAGTGCTTCGATGCATCACTGCACTTCCCCCTCCTAACAATACAGCTTTTGCAGTTGAGCCCCACTCTCCGATAGATCCAGGTTCTACAGCTAAGCCCCTCTCTTCTATAGATCCAGGTTTCACAGTTGAGCCCCACTCTCCTATAGAACCAGGTTTCACAGTTCAGCCCCTCTCTTCTGTAGATCCAGGTTCTGCTGTTGAGCCCCAATCTCCTATAGAACCAGGTCTCACAGTTGAGCCCCTCTCTTCTACAGATCCAGGTTCTGCTGTTGAACCCCACTCTCCTATAGATCCAGGTTTCACAGTTGAGCCCTTCTCTTCTTTAGATCCAGGGTTCACAGTTGAACTCCTCTCTACCATAGATCCAGGTTCTACAGATGAGCCCCTCTCTCCTATAAATCCAGGTTTCACAGTTGAGCTCCTCTCTACCATAGATCCAGGTTCTACAGTTGAACCCCTCTGTCCTGTAGATCCAGGTTTTGAAGGTGAGCCCCACTCTCCTATAGATCCAGGTGTTGCAGTTGTGCGCAAACCAAATGTGGATCCAGATTTTGCAGTTGAGCCCCAATCTCCTATAGATCCCGGTATTGTAGATGAGGATCAGTGCGACTGGGTGGGCCGTGTGCAGTTGACCCTGCAGAGGGCTGAGCTGAAAGCTTCCTTCGTGCATGATGAGCAGGTGCAGAAGGCATGGGCCTGGGCCAGGGACCTGCGGCGAGCCGGAGGGAGGCCCTCCTTGCCTGCTGATCCAGCTAGCGCTACCTGCATGGACTCCTCTCTCAGAATCTCGGGTACTGCTGAACCCCTGTCCACCAGCACCCAGTGCTTCACTCTCGTGAATGGACAGGGGGAGGCAGGGGCCATGACAGAGGAAGCAGAGGAGAAGCAGAACTCTCTCCCCAGCATGTCCAGGGTGATGCACGAGGTGGCCAGCAGGGTTCGCCCTTACCCCCTCCTGTACACGCCCTCCTACCTGAGCCGAAACTACAGCCCCCTGCAGAGCGCCCCCTCAGGTTGGGCCATGCAGGGCCTGGGTGAGCACTCCCACTCCAGGAGCACCTCTAGCTTGCCCAGTGTGCCACACAGCACCCCCTACACCTCCCCTGATATCATCCTCCACAGCGCTCCCTACACCTCACCTGATATCAAACTCCACAGTGCCCCCTACAGCTCACCTCATAACAATGTCCACAGCACCTCCTACAGCTCACCTCATATCAATGTCCACAGCGCTCCCCACAGCTCACCTGATATCAAACTCAACAGTGCCCCCTACAATTCATCTGATATCAACCTCCACAGCGCTCCCTACAGCTCACCTCATATCAACATCCACAGAACCTCCCACAGCTCACCTCATATCAAACTTGACAGTGCTCCCTACAATTCATCTGATATCAAAGCCCAAAGCACCTGCCACTTTTCATCTCATACCAACCTCCACAGCACCCCCTACAGCTCACCTGATATCAATGTCCAAAGTGCCCCCTGCAGCTCACCTCATATCAATGTCCACAGCGCCCCCTACAATTCATCTGATACCAACCTCCACAGCACCCCCTACAGCTCACCTGATATCAATGTCCACAGCACCTCCCACATTTCATCTCATACCAACCTCCACAGCACCCCCTACAGCCCACCTAATATCAATGTCCACCGTGCCCCCTACAGCAACCTCAGCTCTGCTCCTTACAATACATATTCTTGCTTCCCCTGCGGCAGTCCATATACTACCCCCCACCCTGGACACTTAAACCCACTTTGGCTTTACCCAGGCACCCCCCTCCAACAGACACGGCCTTCAGCCCTGCTGTCCTCCACAGAGATGTACCTGAAACGTGTCCTTCAGGACATCCAGAACACTGTGCAGAACCTGGCTCAGGTGAGACAGTCACCCTCTTTCTTTTTCTCTCAAATTCAAATTCAAAATGCTTTATTGGCATGAAATACACTTGTACTTATTGCCAAAGCGTACACATAGAAACAGGAACAGGAAACATGAAATACGAACAACATTGTGGAAACGACAACAATGCAATCAACAGTGTGGCAATGGCCACAACGAGTAGGCTATACAATAATAACAATAATAAAATCATAACAATAATAATAATAATAATAATAATGTAAAAAAAAAATTAAAAAATTAAATAAAATAAAAAAAGATAGAAATTAATAAATAATTAAAATAAATATATTTGTGGTGGTCAACCAGTGTCCCTCAGATTATGGCAGGCCGAGATGTACTTTGCTGCTAGTGGAGCCGTTGGCCTTTCTCCTAGCAGGATTTGCATTTTTTCCTCATTTGTTTGGGAAAGGAAGTCTTTTATAATTAGAGAAAATTTGTTGAAATAATGTGTCCTAATTTCTGAATATTTTTCACAATGTAGGAGAAAGTGCATCTCTGTTTCCACCTCTCCTGTCTTACAGTGACCACATATACGTTGTTCTTTTGGTAACCATGTAACCATTAATTGTGGTGTTCTCTTTTTCTCTCTCTCTCTGCTTTCTGTGGCAGGACCTGAAATGACCAGTTCACACTCAAAAACCTTTTGTTTTAATTAAAGCAGTTCTGCAAAGAAGAGGAGACTAAAATTCCTCCACAGTGAGGCGAAAGACTGATATGAAATTAGAGGAAGCGTTTAGTGTTTTGTATTGACTCAGGTTCCCTTGTCACTTTTTTCACAACACTGTATTAGAATGATAGTAGACATCTCGTATTGTCCAGGTACAGGTATATGTACTACAGGCACAACACACAGTCATAAAATAAAGAATAGCACTAATGCATTACTGCTACAGTAGAAAGTATGTGGTGAGTGACTGCTTCATGTTGCCACTCACTGTCTCTCAGACAGCCCCTCAGACCTGACAGAGTGTCAAGGGACTAATCTGCACCAAGACGGATCGTTCACCTGGTCGCTCACTTTGAAAAGAGCAGTGTCCTGTTCTGTACGATGGGCCTTAGTTACCCCTGTAGTACCCCTTCTGCACTACACTGCCCTTAAAGCCACAGGGCCTGGAAAATCCTGGAAGCTCCTTTGCTGATTGTACCAAACGATCAGTTGCCATGGCCACCCGGTCCAGTAAATCCCTCTGGCCTTCATTGTAGTTAACATTGAGCAGCATGTCGGCTTAGGGGGACATCTAAACCATGACAATCGCGGACTGGCTGTGGCAACATGCTGAGTGTGTTTATTCTACCTTCTTGTGCAGCGCTCATCTCTGCTAGCAGAATGCCTCTCTGTCCCATCCAGGGGACCACAGGACCCTGTCATGGCTCTGTACAAGGTACAGCTGGATATCCTGCAGGTTTATGGCTCATTACTGAAGTCAAAAATAAACTGTAGAACATTTGGGCCATGTTAAACATGCTGTCATTGTATACATATGCTAATCAATACACACCAACTTCCCAAGGGTACACTGTCAATCAAAAAAAGTTCTGTTTACTGAAATTGTTAGTTTGGAACATAGACAGTGCACAGCAGCTGAATATATATATATATCTATATAGCACATATATGTATGTATATCCTTCTCCTCCTCTCAGACCACCTTCGAGGAGGTGCAGCAGATGAGGAGGAGTTTGAATGTGTTCCGGACTCAGATGATGGACCTGGAGCTGACCCTGATGAGACAGCATGACCAAGTGTACCACCACCTGACCCAGCAGGAGAGGTGGGCACCTTAACAGCAAATAGCAGACCAGCCCTTTATTTTACAGACCAGCTCCTTATTCTACAGACCAGCCTTTTATTTTACAGACCAGCTCCTTATTCTACAGACCAGCCCTTTATTTTACAGACCAGCTCCTTATTCTACAGACCAGCCCTTTATTTTACAGACCAGCTCCTTATTCTACAGACCAGCCCTTTATTTTACAGACCAGCTCTTTATTCTACAGACCAGCCCTTTATTTTACAGACCAGCTCTTTATTCTACAAACCAGCTCCTTATTCTACAGACCAGCCCCTTATTCTACAGACCAGCCATTTATTTTACAGACCTGCTCCTTATTCTACAGACTAGCTCCTTATTCTACAGACCAGTCCCTTATTCTACAGACCAGCCCCTTATTCCACAGACCAGCCCCTTATTCTACAGACCAGCCCTTTATTCTACAGACCTGCTCCTTATTCTACAGACCAGCTCCTTATTCTACAGACCAGTCCCTTATTCTACAGACCAACTCCTTATTCTACAGACCAGCCCCTTATTCTACAAACCAGCCACTTGTTCTACAGACCAGCTCCTTAATCTACAGATCAGCTCCTTATTCCACAGACCAGCCCCTTATCCTACAGAACAGACGCTTATCTACAGACAACTCTTTATTCTACAGACCAGCCCTTATTCTACATACCAGCCCTTATGCTACAGACCAGCACCTTATCTACAGACCAGACCCTTATACTACAGACCAGCCCCTTATTCTACAGACCAGCCCCTTATGCTACAGAACAGCTCCTTATACTACAGACCAGCTGCTTATACTACAGACCAGCTCCTTATTCTACAGACCAACTCCTTATTCTACAGACCAGCCCCTTATTCTACAAACCAGCCACTTGTTCTACAGACCAGCTCCTTAATCTACAGATCAGCTCCTTATTCCACAGACCAGCCCCTTATTCTACAGAACAGACGCTTATCCTACAGAACAACTCTTTATTCTACAGACCAGCCCCTTATTCTACATACCAGCCCCTTATGCTACAGACCAGCACCTTAATCTACAGACCAGACCCTTATACTACAGACCAGCCCCTTATTCTACAGACCAGCCCCTTATGCTACAGAACAGCTCCTTATACTACAGACCAGCTGCTTATACTACAGACCAGCTCCTTATTCTACAGACCAGCTCCTTATACTACAGACCAGCTCCTTATACTACAGACAAGCTCCTTATTCTACAGACCAGTCCCATATTCGGCAGACAAGCCCCTTATTGAACAGACCATCCCCTTATTCTACAAACCAGCCACTTATTCTACAGTCCAGCTCCTTAACATGTGTGTGTATGTCTGTGTGTACTGTGTGTCTGTGTGTGTGTGTACGTGAATGTGTGTGCGTGTGTATTGTGTTCGTGTGCTTGTGTGTAAGTGTGTGTCTGTGTGTATGTGTATGTGTGTGTGTGTGTGTGTGTGTGTGTGTGTGGTTGTACTGTGTGTCTATGTGTGCATGTACGTGAATGTGCATGCTTGTGTATGTATTGTGTTCATGTGCTTGTGTGTATGTGTATGTCTGTGCGTATGTACTGTGTGCGTGTGTGTATGTGCGTGTGTGTGCATATGTACGCACTGTGTGTGTGTATGTACTGTGTGTGTGTGTGTGTATTGTGTGCGTGTGTGTATGTGTGTATGTATGCACTGTGTGTGTGTATGTACTGTATGTGTGTGTGTATGTATTGTGTGCGTGTGTGTATGTGTGTGTGTGTGTGCATATGTATGCACTGTGTGTGTGTATGTACTGTGTGTGTGTGTGTGTGTGTATGTGCAGGGAGGAGGCAGAGCAGCTGCAGTATCTGCGCAGTGCTGTGCGGTACCAGCTGCTCCAGGTGGAGCTGCAGCAGGACGAGCGTCTGTCCCTCCTCCGCCAGCAGATGCGCTTCCCCCGCCTTGCCAACCTCTATCGCCACCCCATGGTCAGTGTCGGGAACAGCAACTTCTCACACATTCAAATGCCTCATTTTCATGTAATGCTGTGTATGCATTAACTAGCTTGAAGCAACTATTTGTGTCATCTAAATGACTGCTTTTATTAAACATTATTTGCTGAGTATAGTGACAATAATAAGGGGAGTGAAAGTGTGTGTATTTGTGGAATGAAATCTACTGGAATGAAATCTTATTTTCATTTTTTTTTTTTTTTTACCCTGGTAGCCTAATAGCTTTACCCTGAAGTGTAAGTAAAATAGACATTAAAGTTACAATAAATAAGGCAAAGAAAAGGAGTTAGGCGCTAATTTGCTGGGCCAAGTAAACATTGTGGCAAGAAGGTTATTCCCAGTGAGAAATTGAAAATCAGCTTCAGATTTCCCTGTGCAGTGTTCAGTACACGCTCAGAAGGGTCCAGCTACCAGGCCCTTTGTGATGAGTGGGCTCACCAATCCTCTCTTCCTAATGATATTCCAAACGGCTGATTTTGGTGAGCCTAAGGTTTGCCTGTGACTGTTTTTCTCATATTTCTCAACCTCATAAGGGCTTCTTTTGCTTTCACTGGCACAATTCTGGTCCTTATGCTGAAAAGCACCAATAATATACTCCAAAGGCAAAAACCTAATATATACATTTCATTTGAATTTAGGTTCTAATGAATTAGATTCATATTAACATGTTATATCATATGTATCACATATATTACGTATCATATGTGTCACATATATTATAATCTCATATGTTATAAACACAGCCTGTGTGGTGACTGTGCACCGTTGCGGTACTTTCTTACCTGCAGTTATTATTGCAGGGCATCCATGGACACGGACTGGACAGACTGTACAGTGCCTCTCGTGTGCCTTTGACAGAGCCGGTCAGTGTCCGTTACCTCCTATCAAGTCTAGCCATACCAGAGCGGTACCAGAAACCGTCTGGTTTCAGTGTCCTCTTTCATTACATTACAGGCATTTAGCAGACACTATTATCCAGGCACCTTCTTTTATACATAGCCTTGACATTGTATCTGTGTATACTGAAGCAAAGCCTACTGAAGGCTAAGTACCTTGCTCAAGGGTACAACGGCAGTGTACAAACCTGTGACCTTTAGGTTACAAGACCAACACCTTACCCATTACACACTGCCACTGCACTGCCACCACTCTTTCCTTCTAGGTTGAGGTGTACCCAGGGATGGCAGTGTGGCGTAGTGTTTAGAGAACTGGCCTTATAACTGGCAGGGTATTAAAGGCAGGGTCGCTGCCATTGGTACTTTGCTTCAGCAAATACCCAGCTGTAGACTGTGAGTAAGGAAGTGACCTATGTGAACCCTCTGGGACACTGAAGACTGCCGAGTGCCTGATTGTGAATAAAATGTGCCGTCAGGTGTCCAGGCTGCTGCAGGAGCAGGTGAGCCTGTGGAGGGACCTGGGGTCCAAGAGTGCTGCTGGCTCCACCCTCTCCTGGGGGGTCCACTGCTCCCCCAGCTCTGCCACCGGGCCCAGCTCAACTTGGGCACACGGGGTCTGCACCCCCGAGCGCTTCCCCATGACCAGGACAGGGGTATTCCCTACCTCCGTCTGTCTCAGCCCCACGCCCACTACCCAGCCCACATCAGAAAAAGCCCAGGAAATGGAGTACCTCTACCTGCAGAGAGAGAGGGGAGGGGCCCAAAACCCACACCAATGGGAAGAGATGGGAAGAAGGGCTGAGAGCTTCCATCAATGGGAGAAGAGGGAAGGAAGGGCTGAAAGCATCCACCAATGGGAGAAGAGTGGAGGAGGGGCTGAGAGCTTTCTCAAACAGGAAGAGAAGGGGAGGCAGCCATCAGATAATGTCTCTTCACATCATGGTCTGAAAGAGGTGAGGAACTGAGGTCTCCTCATCCTGCAGGTAACCTCTTCGTGGAACAGGCTTGGTCAGAAACTCCTTCATCATTTACACTAAATAAACTCCCATGGGATTGGTGTAATAAAGAGAAGCAATGCAGTATTGTAATGTATAAGGCTGCTCTAAACTGCAGAAAAGGCTCTATTGCCCAGAGCGTGTTTATATATCGTACCCTCTGGAATTGTTGCCACCCTTATTAAAGGTATACTATGCAGGATCTGTGGCCTTTCTGCAGTCCTATGTTTACAATTAAAGAAGTCTCCTCCTCCGTCCTCAACCCCACCCACCCCCCTTGTTGAAGACAAGACACACCCTCAAGCGCAGCAAGCAAAATGTCAAGCGAAGAACCATAGGGTCCTGTATCATAGCTAATCATGTTAGCAACTTTGTTAGCTTTGTTTGTTTGTGTTGGCTGCACATAGCTAGATAACTGAATTCAATACAGCATGCATGCTATCTCGTCAAGATGTGTTCCCCAATTGAGATAAATGCAGGTGAATTACTGAGTTAGCAAAGCTACAACTATAAGCAGCAACAGCAGGTCCCATACGAGGAACACATCTTGATGGGAGGACAGAATTTGATCCAAAAGCTACCAAACTTTGGCTATCTAGCTACCTAACCTAGCTAGGTAGATGGCTAAAACTAAAATTACAACAGAATGTTTTTGCCAAACTCAGCATCTCCCCTTGGCAAACATCAGCTGACGCCACCAAGGAAAAGCAGCTCTAGTTCTTGAACGAGCTAAAAAGGAGCAGGAAATTGGCAAAATTGCAATAAAGACAAACATTTTAGCATGGTTATTTTACTATACACTACATGGCCAAAAGTATGTGGACACCCAAAAATCACACCCGTATGTGCTTGTTGAACTTCTCATTCAAAAATCATGGGCAGTGATATGGAGTTGCTGCTGTAAACACCTGTACTCTTCTGGAAAGGCTTTCCACTAGATTTTGGAACATGGCTGTGGGGATTCACTTCCATTCAGTCAGGAAAGCATTAGAGAGATCGGGCACTGATGTTGAACGATGAGGCCTGGCTCGCAGTCGGCATTCCACTTCATCAAAAAGGTGTTCGATGGGGTAGAGGTCAGGGCCCTGCCCCAGTCAAGTGCTTTCACACCAAACTCAGCAAAGCATTTCTTTATGAACCTTGCTTTGTTGCACAAAGTTGGAAGCACACAATTCTCTAGAATGTCATTGCATGCTGAAGTCCTAAGATTTCCCTTCACTGGAACTAAGGGGCCAAGCCCAAATAATGAAAAACAGCCCCAGACCATTATTCGTCCGCCACCAAACTTTACAGTTGGCACTACGCATTTGGGTAGGTAGCATTCACCTGGCATTCACCAAACCCAGATTCGTCCGGCAGACTGCCAGGTAGGGAAGCATGATTCATCACTCCAGGGAGCGTGTTTACACTGCTACAGAGACCAATGGCAGGGTGATTTACATCACTCCAGCTGACACTTGCTATTACACGTGGTGATCTTAGGCTTGTGTGCAGCTGCTCTGTCATGGAAACCAATTTCATGAAGCTCCCGACAAACAGTTCTTGTGCTGTTGTTAATTCCAGAGGTAGTCTGGAACTCAGTAGTGAGTTTCACGGCTGAGCAATTGTTGCTCCTAAGTCGTTTCCACTTCACAATAACTGCACTTACATTTGACCGGGGCAGATCTTGCAGGGTAGAAACCCATTATACTGCCAATGTTTGTATGTTTGAGTTTATGAACCTGTTAGTAATGGGTGTGGCTGAAGTCGCCAAACCCAGTAATTAGAAGGGCTGTCCATGTACCTTTGGCCATTTAGTGTATTTTCAAGGTAAAAATGCATAGTATGTCTTTAAAGATGAGAAAAAAGGCTATTATACAAGTGCCATCATTGTTTATCAGGTTGACCTTGTGCTCGAAATATGAGAGAAAATTAACCTTTAATTGATGTTAAAGCCAGCTACCACATAGGTGAATTTGGGGTTTTGGGTTCCATAGGTCATGTTTGAGATGTTCTAATATTTCACTTCTATTACAAAATAGTTGCAAATTCTATTGCAAAATAGTCAAAAATAATAATCATAAATAGTTATTTTAGATTATTATTTACCACCTCCCCCATCAACATAAAAAACAAAATTAACAGCCATTTTCTCAGAAAGACATATTTCCCATATGCCGGACAGTTTCATCTCAACTTTAAAAATGGCCACAAAATTTCATATGCCACTTCATAACTATAATAGCTGATAATGTACAGAAACTTTTTGATATCTTTTCACATCATTTTATATGGGATTATTTCTGTGAAACAGATGAAAAGGTTTATATTGTCTCTTTAATAGAGCGAATGTGTGTGACGGCACGCAGCAGTCCCACAGGCACTCTGGTTCGCAGCACCTAAACGCCCTAAAGCCAAAACTGCTTAGGATGGGCAGCAAGGAGTTTCACCAGCCCTGGCAGATCACCTGATGCAGACATCATGGGGCCAGTAGGGCAACCATGGCAAACATAAAACTATCCCATCAGGCACTGGTTTCTGTGAAGGTGTCAATCGTGGCCCCACCATGTGCAGCTAAATGTTACAAAATTATGTACCGATCACTTGCACCAACCCCAATCTTATGTTCCCATTTGGGGTACCATCACATCATAGATTGTGCTTCCTTTGTCCTGTTGATGTTCCATATGCTCTCGGTCAGTGCTTCCTGCTTCCTGTTGATGTTCCATATGCTCTCACTCTGTACTTCCTGCTTCCTGTCAGTGTTCCATAAGCGCTCACTCTGTACTTCCTGCTTCCTGTAAATGTTCCATATGCTCTTACTCTGTACTTCCTGCTTCCTGTCAATGTTCCATAAGCTCTCAGTCTGTAGTTCCTGCATGCTGTCAATGTTCCATAAGCTCTCAGTCTGTAGTTCCAGTTGATGTTCCATATGCTCTCAGTCTGTGCTTCCTCATTTATATCAATGACCTCGGTAGAGAATAAACAGATACGTTCTTATGGTCACACAAATTATATTGTCTGTTTCTTAAAGGTCGAAAATCTGAAAACTATATGTCCTACACTACAGGCACAAGGTGGGTAGACGTCCAGGGGCCAGTGCTTCTAAGGCAGTAAGGGTGCTGGCATATGCTGATGATGTAACTGTGTTGGTGAGAGACAGGGAGGATAGCCTCAGGGTTTATGAGGGTGCCTCCACAGCAAGGGTGAATTTGGGTAAAAGTGTCATGGAGGGAGGCATCGCTACCTCAGCTGCCGAGTGGCTTACATTGGGGCCAGACAGGAGTTAAAATACTGGGAGTTTATCTGGGAACAGGAGTTTTTATGGCCAGGATTTCGGAGGGGGTCACAGATTAGCTGGAGGGAAGACTGCAGAAACGGAAGTGGCTGCTGTCACGGGTGTCTTACAGGGGGAGAGTGCTGATTATTAATAACCGGGTGGCATCCTCTCTGTGGCATCGACTAGTGGTACTGAACCCCCCTGGCGGACTGCTGGTGGAGATCCAGCGAAAGCTGTCGGACTTATTTTGGTCAGGTCATCACTGGCTACAGGTGCCAATCCTGTACTTTCCTGTGCAGGAAGGAGGGCAGGGGCTGATTGACCTGGAGAGCAGGGTGGCGGCCTTTAGGCTGCAAACGGCTCAGAGGCTCCTCTATCAGTGGGAGACATGCTGGAGGGAGCAGGCGTACTGCTGAGAAGAGCAGGAGGCATAGGGCTGTGTCTATAGCTGTTCTTAATGAGACTGAATGGTCCAAACACCACAGGACTCACAGAGTTCTACGCAGCAGTGCTTAAGGTATGGCAGACGCTGAGGCACTTTCATGAGAACGGTCTGGAGAATGGACTGTGGGTGTGGGAAGAGCCTATTCTACACAAACTGGCGGTTTGCCTGGGGCTCCTCTGCATTAGGGTCCTGGAAAGGATTCTGAGAGATGTATGGCAGGCTTTGCCTGTGACAGCGACAGTAGAGGAGTGGCAGGAGAGGCAGTGGAAGATTTTTTAACTTCTCAAGGTTTGGGGGAGTCTCAGGAGGGGAAGAGTAAGGACCTGTATGTGGGGTATGTTAAGGTCAGGCACATAAGTAGCCTGGAGAATAAAAGGGAGCTTCAGTGGCAGGAGGAGCTGGGTGACCAGACGGTGGCAGGGTACAGGTGGAGGGTGCTGTATAAGGCCCCCATATCTAAGAGGACTGGAGACCTGCAGTGGAGGATACTGCATGGAGCTGTGGTCACTAAGGTGTGGTTGGCTCGTGTCGATCCTGGGGTGGGGATAGGAGGCCCTTTTGTGCAGGCCGGAAAACGATGTCACACCTTTTTGGGCCATGTCGTGTAAGCTTCAGACAAATGTTTCGTTCATTAAGAACAGTGTGTTTGCGGATGGGGGGAGTTTATCTGTGGATCAAGATACAGGTTCCAGCAGTGCTACAGGATAGTACCGGTGAACTTTTTTATATGGACAGGCAAATCCTGCGAGTTAGGTCAAATGCAGGAACGTGCTCCATGGTGGTGGGTCCACAGATGTGTTGCAGGTATTTAGGGGTTATGTCTCTGCCTGCCTCAATGTAAAATATGAGTATTTTTAAATGATGCATGCCATGCCGAATGAATCTGGTGTATTGTTGGGACCCGTTTGTGTGTTAAATGATGAGGAAATTGAGATATGTTTCCTGTGATGGGTGGGTATAGTGGGTTTCTTTTTGTTTTATTTTTTTTTGGGGGGGGGGGGGTTTGGGTTTGTAAATACGTTTGGGGTAGCTTATAAGGTAATTGTAGAAAGTTTTGTGTTTCAAAAAAGGAACAATAAAAATCTAAATCTCTCTTGCTGTCTCTCTCTCTCAGATCAAAGATGACATCACTGATGAAGTCCACCAGGAGACTGTGAATGACCTCCTAGCTGTTGCATCACCACGGAGATCACACATGGTAACAAAAGACTCCACATTTTCAGGATAATAATGGATCTCTCAACTGAAACCAGAGGCACATGTAAGATTTATTTATATAAATCTATGATTGCTTGAATATCACAATATAGTTGGTAGTTAGTTATGTGTGGTCATGTGAAAGTTGCAATGCAACTTGCAGAAGAAGACTTCAACATGGATGTAAAACAGATGAACACAGTATTGTATGTAAGACACGATCCAAGGATAGTATTATTATTATTATCATTATTACCGGTTTACACAACATTTCCCACAATGATCTATTGAAACAAATAAACTATGTTATGCTGTCTGCTTACACAACATGCCATACAAAAAATATGTGTATATGCGTGTTTGCATGTGTGTATATGTGTGTGTGTATGTGTGTATGTCGGCATGTGCATATGCGTGTGTGCATGTGTGTATGCGTGTGTGCATGTGTGCATGTGCGTATCTATGCGCGTCTGTGTGTGCATGTACGTTTGTGTGTATGTGTGTGCATGTACGTGTGCACATGTGTGTATGTGTGTATGTATGCGGGTGCGTGTGTGTGCATGTACGTTTGTGTGAATGTGTATGTATGTGCTTATGCATGCGCGTGTGTGTATGTGGGTGTGGATGTGCTTATTTGTACGTGCATGTGCGTATGCCTGTGTACGTGTGTGTCTATGCATGTGAGTACGTGTTATAAGGTTTCTCTAGGTTTTTGCTACATTCGCTCACAGAAATTATAAAGGGAGGACTCAATTATTATAATTAAAGTGTATTAATCCCTGGGTTTCTTACAAAAAACAAAAACATTCAACAAATAATACCAGTAGTGTTCACATCCATGACATGCAAACTTTTTTATAATTTGAGTTTACCCAGTAAGGGAGTCCCAGGTGCATACATATGCCACAAAAAGACTCCAAAGTAAAAATAAAAATATATGCAATCCAAATTCGCAAACCAAAAAAAAGGTTGATCTCACACAAGTCTCCACCATTAGTAGGGTCCCACGATGAGCTTCATACAAAAACAGAAAACAGGTCCATTGAATCCAACGATCATGGTAATCCAAAGTATCCAATAATCCCCACGAGTTCTTTTGTTCACAAATCTTTTCTCAAGACCTTCTAGCCGATCTGCTACTTAACAGAGATAAAACTAGGCCTCTATGCAACAGCTTCCTAGCTCTGTCGATTGTGCCCTCTCCCTACCTTCTTCTTCTTCTTCTTCGCTGTTGTTTACCGGCAGCTTGCATCCTTGAAAGTTGCATTACTGCCATCTCCCGGAGTAAGTTAACTCCTACAGCTTATTAACTGTCACACTTTCATTAACAGTCCCGTTCCCCAAAGGTAGTTAATAAAACATCTCCTCCCCTGCCCACTAGCACCACACTCCAGTACATTCCTCAATTCTGCTCCTGTTATCCCCAATCTTCCCATCTCCTCCATCAGATCCTTCCTTTCCGACCTATATTTATTGCAGTTAATGATAACGTGCTCTACAGTTTCTGGTACCTGACAGATTTCACAAAGACCGGTTGGATGTTTACCTATAACATGAAGTGTGCTGCGTAAATTGCTGTGTCCTATTCTTATCTTGATATTACAACCTCCTCTCTTCTGTTTCCTCCCCTCTTTCTTACACTGCCTACTCTATTTTGTATCAGATGTAAATGTCTCCCCCTTCTCTCCTGATCCCAGTGTTGCTGCCATTCTTTATTGATATTTCCCCACACAATGCCCTTTCCCTCTGATTTTGATAACTTGATATTTATTTCAACACTTCCCTTTTTGACTGCTTCTTTTGCCAACGTATCTGCTCTCTCATTTCCCGGGATATCTGAATGTGCTGGGACCCACATGAATGTAACATTTTTCCCTTGCCTAACCACTCTTGAATTGGCAAACAAGATTTCATACAGCAGATCCTGGTGATTTCTGGCTGTACCTGTCTACTTGCAATGGCCAATACAGAATCACTACATATTACTATTTTGTTAACCCTGCCCCGTTCAGCCCATTCTAATGCCATCAATATGGCAAACAATTCAACAGTATACACACTTAAACAATCCGATGTTCTCTTGCTAATTCCCACTTGGCAACTGCAGCCCCTGTCGCATCTGTCTGCGGATCCTTTGATCCATCTGTAAAAATCTGAACACTGCCTTTATACTTACAGTCCCTATAGTTATAATATTCACTAACTGAGTCAGCATTCTTATTACTGTGCTTAATCTTAAGTAATTCCAGATCTACCCCCACACTTTCTAACTCCCATACAGGTCTAACAGGCCACACCACAGTTTCGCCTAACTCTTATCATATACTCCCATATCTCTTGCCACTTGATCTCCTGCCCATCCAAAACTTGATTTTTCCATCCTCTCCTTCTCCCAGATTGTCTGCAGTACCCTTTTTGTTGGATGACTATCTCCATGCCCCCTTAGATTAACCCAGTAGTTAGCCACCAGCTGTTTCCGACGCAACCACAGTGGAATTTCACCTGCTTCCACTTGGAGTGCTCCTGAACACACTCGTAAAGCCCGAGCTTGTATAACATCTAGGTCCGCCAGCACAGATATTGCTGCTGATCCATATATGATACTTCCATAGTCTAATCTTGATCTAATTAAGGCTACATAAATATATTTCAGAGATGCTATATCAGCTCCCCACTCCAATCCTGCAAGACACCTCATGACATTTATCACTTTTTTACATCTACTAACAACATATCTAATATGCTCCCTCCATGTTAACCTCATATAAAAATATACTCCCAAAAAACGAAAACTCACAACTTTCTCTAAATTATTTCCCCACAATTTCAAATTGCATTCCCTGAGTTTCTTTCTTGTAAAGAGCATAGATTTTGTTTTTTCAACTGAAAATTTAACTCCCCACTTTGTTCCCCACTTTTCAACTAATTCCATCTTGCACTTTCTTCACTATGTGTTCAACATTTCTCCCTCTTTTCCACAAAGCCCCGTCATCTGCAAACAATGACTTCCCCATATCGATAGGGATATTCATAAATATGTCGTTTATCATGATGGAAAGTTGGACTTACTACACTTACTACACTTCCCTGAGGTGTCCCGTTTTCCACAACATATTGGGTTGATAACTCTGACCCTATCTTCACCTGAATAGTCCTTCCATCTAAAAAGTCCATAACCCAATTAAACATTTTCCCTCCGACTCCCATTACGTGCAGTTTGATTAGAAGTCCCTCTCTCCATAGCATATCATACGCTTTCTCAACATCAAAAAACACTGCAGCCACTGTCTCTTTATTTACTTGCGCTTTCCTTATTTCATTCTCCAGACACAACATTGGATCCATAGTATTCCTTCCTCTCCTGAATCCACTTTGATACGACGCCACCATACCTCCTTTTTCCAAAAAATACATTAACCTCTCATTTATCATACGTTCCATTAACTTACAAATGTGAGATGTCAAGGCAATTGGTCTATAGTTTCCAGGCCTGCTGGCATCTTTTCCAGGTTTCCTTATTGGAATAATTATCGCCTCCTTCCAGCTCCTTGGTATTCTCCCCTCTTCCCACACTTTATTATACAGTGACAACAATTTCCCCAGACTTCCTACACTCAGATGTTTTAACATGCTATAAAATATCTCATCTTTACCCGGTGCTGTCTTTCCTGTTTTATCTAGTGCCCTTTTTAATTCACCCATGCTGAAAGGTACATTTTGTCCATCATCATTACTATCCTTTCTGCATAAAGCCTCCATATTTTCAGACTTTGTTTTCTCTTTTCCTCTTCTTCCTTCTACTGATAAATTATTGGAGCTATGTACCCTAACAAACGTATTTGCCAATAACTCTGCCTTTTCCTTATTTGTTACTGCAGTCTCATTTCCATCAGTCAGCGCCTGATAACTCCACTCCCTCCTGTCCCCTCTCATCTTTTTTATCATCCCCATACTTCTCCCACCTGAGTTGCGTTTCCAATTGTACCACAGTACTTTCTCCAATGTGTCCTTTTTGTCTGTCTTATTATCCTCCTTACTACTGCCTGGGCCTGCTTGTACTGAATCATATGTTGAAAATTATGAGTTTTTTTGACTTATTTCTATTTCTCACTGCTTCCTTACACTCACCCCACCATGGTACCACTTTCTTCTTCATACTACCTTTACTTTTAGGAATGGATTTGAATGCAGCTGTCATTATGCCTTATTTTATTTTGCTGTCAAGTGACTCTATGTCCATTCTATCATTAACCTGACTTAAATATCTATCACTTCCTTCCAGAAATTTCTCCCAATCAGCTTTCCCAAGGATCCATTTCCCACCTGTGTTCTCTATGGTCAATGAGACAGCAATATTTATCTTACACCAGACTGGGTAATGATCACTCACTATAGTACCTTCTTGGTACACTGTTCAATCACACACTGCTGCTATGTTGTTTGACACAAGTGTAAGATCAAGCACAGCCTCTCTCCCTGAATTAACATCTATTCTTGTACTACTGCCATCATTTAAACATACTAAGTTATTTTCATCTAACAACTCTTCTATCACCTGACCATTAGCATCTGTTCTGTCACTCCCCCATAATGCGTTATGTCCATTAAAATCACCACACCTAACCGTGCTACTACCATTCTGCCCTTCTATCTCCTCAAGCTTGCTTAACTCTAGCCTTTTGCATGGATTATAGTAATTCACAATCACTAACTCTTTCCTTCATGCCCACACTTTTACTACCACATACTCTTGCTCATTACCTATACCTATTGCTCTGTAAGGGACGCCTTGCTTTACAAAAGTAACACATCCTCCTCCTCCCCCCTCTGTCCCATCTCGCCTCACTGCCACATAACCATATAAAACAAAATCCAAGTTAGACTTTAACCAGGACTCTTGAATACACACAATGTCTGGTTTTTCTCTCCTACTAGCTACAGACTGCTTGAAATCTTGCCCATTAGCAACCAGGCTTCTCGCATTCCACTGAAGAATTAAAATTATTAGTACAATTAACCCACACATGCCGTTTCTTGACTTGACTGTACACTGAGTTCATCCCTTACTTCTTCCCATTTTAAACCTATCATATCCAAGTGGTGTACTGCTGCTTTGACAATAACCTGAATCCTTTCTGTTTTAGATTTTATCTCAGCTGTTGCATTTATCACTCCTGCTATGAAAGTCACCAATTTCTCTATCCATGCACTCTTCTTATCTTGCGTTTCTTTTGCTACCGCTTGTTCTTTGCTACATCCTCCCTCCTTATTCTGTTTTTCCTGTCCTGCCATCTTAACTGCCTCAGCGAATGAGACTTTTTCCTTCCTCCTTATCTCCTGCACCTCCACCTCTCTTCTCAACACTTCACAACCCCAATAAGCCACACTATGATTCCCTCCACAGTTACAACATTTTGGTCTCACTTCCTCTCCACACTTCCCATACTCATGTTCCCCACCACATCTAGCACACCTTCTCTTCCCTTTGCACACCTTAGCCACATGCTCAAATTCCTGGCTTTGTTTGGTATGAACTCTCTAACTCTGTATCTCACAAATCCAAAGTATAATTCCTTTGGGAGAACCTTTGTTTTAAACTCAATCAAAATGGTCTCAGTCTCTTCTTTCTCCACCCCCCCTTGTCATTCTTTTAGCACTTTTAACTAACCTATTCCGCACCCTCAAGTTCTCTACCAGTTGCTTCATGCTAACTACAAGAGGTAATCCAGAAATTACCCCCTTGCACCAACCACCCCTCTGCTCCCCCACTCTTACTACTTTGGCTACTTTAGCTTTTCCAGCACTACTCATTTTCTTTGCCTTCTCCATCTGACCTTCATTGTCGCATCCTATAAGCAAGTTTCCATCTCCCAAAACTCTTGCATACTTCACTTCTCCAATTTGTCCCTCAAATCTCACCACTATATTTATCACTCGTGCCTTTGGGTCCTCCTCTTCCCTCTCGCTCCCCTCACTATCTGTTCCACCTGAGCTAGCTCCGTCCTCTTTTCTCTCTCTTTTACTTCTACTTTCCTTCATGCCTCTGTTCCCTCTCACCACCTGCCACTCACTCGCCCCCCTCTCACCTTCCTCCATGCTGTCACCATCTGTCTCCCTCCCCGCCATCCTGTCAGGGATTGTAAGGAGGAGCAGTGCAGGAATACCGTTCCGGACCTATGCAGGCCGTCGGTCGATATTCCTACAAACCCCCCCCCCCCCCCGACACCCAAACCAATTGCTACCATGTCCATTGCTACCAAAACAAAGTCAATATTGTTTAATCACTCAAAATAAAGCCAAACTAAGTCAAAAAAAAAACAAACAAAAAACAAACAAAAACAAAACCAGTGTAGCACCACGCACCCTTCCAGAGACAAGTTTTATTTTAAACTGTTGCTCGTCGACTCCGCATTAACGTGCATGTGTGTATGCCTGTGTGCATGTGTGTGTATGTATGTGTGCATGTGAATATTTGTATGCATGCATGCATGTGTGTATGCATGTGTGTGTACACATGCATGTGTGTATGCATGTGTGCATGTGTGTGTATGCTGGTGTGCATGGGCGTATGTGTGTCAGGGTCAGGGAGGCCTTGCAGGGTTCACAGATTATAGGTCAGAGAGGCTGATTCCGTTTCGCTCTGTGAAAAAGGACTGGAATATTTTTATATTGCAGATTGTGAGGAGTCATTGCGACCGCTTTCTCTCGGGAGATGGGACTGAGACAGAGGAAACACCCTATGGAAATAACCACTCTGAACACTGGTGAAGTCTTGTACTTACACTATATTTATAGGAACCGCACTGTGCAAAATATGTGTGTATGGGTGTGTAATGCAAGCTGCTCCAGTGCAGATCACACCTCACAATGGAGAGAGTAGTGATGCTTCAAAACCTGCTTCACTACACACCATCAAGTTTCTGTACCGATTCAGCTCGTGAAGATTATTTCTTTCTTTTTACTTAGTGTATGGTCTTAGGATAAGCAAGTGATGTGGGTTTTAGCGCACATAATTTTATATAAAGCTAAAGATGGCCGCCTGAGGGATAGCCTGGCCCAGTGGGTGAACGTGATCATTGCTGTAATGTGTCTTCTGTTTGCCTCTGTGAGGACTTAGCTGTGCAATGCATTCTCACTCTTAACTTGAAATGGCGAATAACCACTGGTTCCTGCTGCGTCAACAGGTTTCTTTGCATTGCTTACATAGTTTTGACAGGATTTCTTTTTTTTTTTAATGGAAAAATTCCTTGTAGTTTTAAGGCACTACTTTCAGCAAAATGTGTGAATTTCAAAAGTGTTCTGCTGTAACAGGCTGTGTAATGTCTTTAGCCGTAGCATTGACTGCTATCAAAATAAACAATGAATCAAAGAGATGTTGACAGCAATGGCCACGTGTCTTAACTTTGATAAGTGAATACACTATGCTGGCTGTTTGGTTAAAGTGCAGACTGTCAGCTTTAATTTGCAGGTATTTACATACATGTTGGTTGAACCATGTAAGAATTGCAGTTCTTTTTATACATAGTGCCCCCATCGTAGGGGACCAAAAGTAATTGGACAATTAGCTGCTCAGCAGTTTCTTAGCCAGCTGTGTTGTTGCATCAATAGTTAATGCTCAAGAAAGCTAACAAAAGCTTGTCAAGTTGCTTCTAGGTGTGATGTTTGCATTTGGAATTTGTTGGTGTTGTCTCTGCGGAACACAGAAGTGTCAATGGCAGTAAAGCAGGTCATCATAGGGTGGAAGCTTCAGTATAAAGCGATCAGAGACATAGCATTGGGGGTGTCAAATTCAACTGTTTCTTTTCCACTCCAGTCATTGACCGGGTGTAAGATTTGAATGGAACATGCTATCATATAGATAGCAAAGATGTGATTTTTATGGAGCGTATAGCAAGAAGTCTTACCAAAGTCTTACCACAAGCAGTCCATCTCATTTATTTATGAGATTTTCTTCTTATGCTAGTTTTAATTATTTTTCTTCTGCGATTTGATTGCTTTGTTGTGGTGCTCAGGAGTATGCAATTTTGTTAAATGATCAAATCTCTCCGGCACAGTCTCCACAACCACCTCCATGTTCCCAACAGAGAAATTAGTGCAAAATTCCACTGAAAAGCATTTACGGAGCTATCTATTCACACGGGATCAGCGTGATCTAAAGACACAAGACAGTTAGAAACATAAGACGATTAGGTCCAGGATTTTTTTCTCTCCGGATCTGAAAAAATCACAGACATGTACGATTTATGCAGGGTTAAATCACAGGAGTTAGAGGTAATACATACAATTACAAGATGTCCTGGGCTAAAACTTGTCCTGTGTGAATAGGGCTTTACTCACCTGGGATGCTATATGGGAGACCTATAAAATTAATAAAGATTTATTTATTGTAAACACACCCATCATGAGTCTGTGTGATTATTGGTACCTGTACATAACAATAGGTAGCAGTACATTCATACACAATGTTCTAGGGTTGTAATCATTTTGTCATGATTGATGAAAATGTATTTTCTCTGTGTCAAAGACACAAAAAAACCTTCTTCATGAAAAGACCATTTCCATTATACACTGTAAAATATCCCTCCAGTTCCAGACCCACCTTGATGGTTTGCTTTGCGGGCAACTAAAGAAAGTGCTTGATAATTGTGAGTAAAAAGCTTTTTTTCCAGTAATGGGAGAGACATGTATGTTCTGACCCTGGGTGTTGGCAGTTTGTGAGCAGACAGTTAGTGGGGAGTAAAGAGAGTTTATAGATTCATAAAGGTAATGTCTTGGATCTGCTGCAATACACTCTTCTGTCCTCTGTAAAGAAGTGCCATGGTTAAAGTGGGCAGGAACACAATGTCCACACAGTCAGCGCAGTTTAAATAGCAAAACATGCACTTGGATGCAGTGAGTTTCAAGGTGAATAATATTTTTGATTTGCTTAGGTACATTTTTAAAGAAGGCTACCACTGTGTAGTTTTCACTGCGCATACAAGAAGAATGATTCAGTCATGGAACACTGCTTCCACTCGCTGTTTTTTTGTTTTTTGTTTTTGAGATTGCTCCAAGAAGGTTCAGTTGTGGAGACTCTGTGTGATTCATGTGTAATGTCTTCTCCTTAAGCAGCCTTTCTCAGAGGAGTGTTGTAATTTTCCACAGCCCTGTGTAGTTTCCATACTTGAAAACAAACACAAGGGGCCATTGACGTGCCGAAACCATATTGAGACAAACAGGATGGTGGGCAGGAAGATTTGGCCAGAGTTTCCCAAAGGTAGCTGATTAGGTAATTCAGTAATTTGGCCTGGGTGTGTTGATCTGTGTCCCAGAGTTGAATGGCTTTGTCATTACGATATGCTGCATACATGAACCTGTTGATTATGGAAAAGGAAAGCTGGCCTCTCTCTGGAGTCATAGAGCAGGGTCCATCACAAATGCATTTGTGTGAATTCTCACATGATATCCGGTGTTCCCCAGATCTGTTGTGAGAGAGTAGATGAGCTCACTCACTACAGAAAGGACCCTTTTAGAGCAGGATGGCTGAAGAGGGTCAGTTACTGACTGCTAGACCAGTGAGTTTAGAGCAGGTTGGATGAAGAGGGTCAGTTACTGACTGCTAGACCAATGGGTTTAGAGCAGGATGGCTGAAGAGGGTCAGTTACTGACTGCTAGACCAGTGGGTTAAGAGCAGGATGGCTGAAGAGGGTCAGTTACTGACTGCCAGACCAGTGGGTAGCAGAGATGGATTTGATAGTGGAAGATGAGGCACAGAACTGTGCGACTCCCAAGTGGGGAACTGTTGAATCATTAACCTGAGCAAGGTGATTAACCTGAACTGCTTCAGTAAATACACAGCTGCAAGAATGTAATATATTTAAACAGTATCAGCTGTGTAAGTCACTCTGGATGAAAGAGTCTTAAAATTTTTTAGAGTCTTCGAATTTTGTACCTTTTAATATCTGTTTAGATTTTAAGTCTACATAGACCTTTGACACCAATCACTTCATACGTTCAGTGCTTTCGACAGGTTATAAACACTTGTAGACTAGTGTGGCTAACAAAATTGTGTTTTTGTCCCCTTAAAGTTAGAATGATCTGACCCACACCGACACACCAGGACCATTGCAGTTCTGCGCTCCTAGGTACTCTGCTCTGCTGGATCCGAGCCCTCTTCATTTGGTTTGGGTTCGCAGATTGCTCGAAGGCTAGTAAAAAGCACTGAACAAATGATATTGAATTGAATTTAAGTTTGACATTTAGCTCGCATTAATGACAGCAAGTACATAAGTAATCAATAGGTGTTTCTCTAACTGAAACCTGTGGAACCCTGGCCAACTTCAACCCATCTTGCCTCTGATTGGACGAGACCAGTATTTGGTGGATTACAGAGCTTCTTGTCCAGACCCTTGTGCTACTATGGGTGTGTAACTACAATTCTCTATCACCTGGTTTCCTTTTCTTTGTTTTCAGGTTTATGGTAGCCTGTCCTATCTACTCTTCTCACAGGTTTCTTGGGTGTTGAAGTCAGCCAGCTAGTTTACTGTCGAAATGTTGCCACAAGCATGAAGTCCTGACTCCTGGATCGGTGAGGAGACTCATTTCAGAATTTCTGTTTTAAAACAATTGAACATTATGCAACACATGAACGCAGAAAATATTGAAAACATGATTTGTTTTTTTTTAATCTTATGTGCCTGCTATTTGGGGCTTCAGGCCTAATGTTTGCTCTTTTTTCTCTGCCTCTTGCCTTGCTACTCTGTAAAGTGTCTTTGTGACAGTTCTCTGTAAAAAGCGTTATACAAATAAAATTGAATTGAATTGAAATACATTCAGTGCTTTGCACAGTGGTTTGCACAGTGGGTCTTAAGCAACATTCCCTTGTGTACATCTGTCAACTCATGTTAATGTATTCTCCTGATGTGCACACACACACACACTGTCCTTATACATACTTGCAAACATACATATTTCATTCTTATTGTCTGGTGCAGGTCAATGTTATCAACATTATCATTGTTATTTTGCTAACAAAGCTAACAGAAAACAGCTTTATCACATAAAGATAAATTTATCACATAATTTGTTGCTCCATGGGCCTGGTTCTAAAAATGTGAACTATCCCTTTAAGAAACCCATGTGGATTACGGTTATCCTTATCTGAAATATGATCAAGGTTTAGTTTTTAGCATGGCCGCTTTGCTGTATAAATTTTAAAAAATTAAAAAAAACACATGGCACCACCAGAAACCCAACACAAATCCTTGTGAAAAGCACTTAATCTACTCACTCATTTGACGGGCATCTGACCAGCCTTCATTTACAAAATTATCATCAACCTCCTTCAATTTCAGCTCCCAAGCTCTGATGCTCTTGACAGAAAGTAGCCTCTAAAAGCCAGCCCCTTCAGTCTCTCATGTCCAATGCTGCTCCTCAGTTTGTTCTTGATTCATTTTAATTCTAAAAATGATGAATTAATTTAAACAGCGCTCTGATGTTGCTACTGTGACTGCAGTGGCCAACACCCCTCACCGAAGGTTACCGGATGATGCACAAGTTAGGAGACTAAGTTGTGTGTTGAAGATCTCAGTTTTAAAATGTGACTGACAGGAGTTGAGCAAGGAAGGTTGGTAATATATCTGATATATAATATATAAATCACTAACTTGCCAGAATATAAAGGTTATTTGCTATAATACAATTTTTTTAATTAGCTGCTTCCCTCCGCATGTAAACGGTTCTTGGAGGGAAACGCATCATTACCTGTGCAACTTTTAGGGTTGGGTTATCTGTTTTCCTTCAACAACATGAACCAATATTTTGTGCTATTTGTTCAGTAAGAATAATCTACTGTACGCATTTACTGGTATGTATTGTTATGGGATGCAACATTTTATGAAAGGTGTACTCTCAAAATGCAATACTTGCCAAAATGTCTCCGTTTAAAACAGCCCTGTGGTTTCTAAATTCCATTGCAGGACTGGAATCGACCAGGCTCATGTCCCCATTTTCACCCTAATAAAAAAAACACCCATTCGTAAAAAACTAAAATCCTTTTTACCATACTGTAGACCATCTTGGCGAAAATATATATATAAAAATATTGTTGTTTAAACAAGTTTTTCTGGTGACCTAGCCAACAGAAAACATGTACACTGGTCATAACTGTGGAATACTATTCAAGCTGCCGAGGACTCAGAATCCAGAGGTGGTGCATGTCTCCTTTTCACCGTAATTACAAAAAAAAACTCATTAGTAAAACTAAAATACTTCATACCACACTGTAGATAAGATCTTGGCGAAGAAATACGTGTAAGGATCTTGTTCAAACAAGGTTTCTCAGTGACCTAGCCACCAGAAAACATGTACACTGGCAGCCGGTCATAACTGGCTGTGGAATACTATTCAAGCTGTTGGGATTCAGATTCCAGAAAATGGCGCATGTCTCCTTTTCACCAAAATGACAAAAAACACCCATTAGTAAAACTAAAATTCTTCATACCACACTGTAGACAAGATATTGGCAAAGAAATACATGTAAGGATCTTGTTGTTAAAAAAGATTTTCCTAGTGAATTAGCCACCAGAAACATGTACACTAACAGCCGGTCATAACTGGCTGTGGCATAGGCTACTATTCTAGCTGCTGGGGATTCGGATTCCAGAAGGTGGTGCATGTCTTCTTTTCATCGTAATTACAAAAAATACCCATTTGTAAAATTACCATGCTGTAGATGAAACCGTGTCAAAGATATACATGTAAAAATATTGTTGTTCAATCGAGGTTTAGCTGTCTAGCCATGTCACAAAACATTTTATAGGGCCTCTTCCCCGGCATAACTTGGACAAATCAGGATGATGTCAAGATAGGGATTGAATAACATAACATTTAACTTCAGCAAAACAAAATCCCTGCTGGGGGTATTTTGAATTAGATAGCGAGTGCTTTTTTTTTTTTTTTTTTTGGTACCATATCGCTTCTGAAATGGCTGTGGAATACTATGTCGCTCAAGACACTGGCAGCTGTAACATTTTTAGAACACCAACATATACAAACGTATCAATAAATACTAACAAATTAACAGTTGAACAAATTAAGAATTTTTCTTGTGGTGAAATTAGTAATATTGCCTTCTATGTGGTTAGACTTTTTATAATGATCCCACTAATTTTGGTGAAGCGTTAAGTACAGGCACATATGCTCATAAACAAGTTTGCAAAATAATTTCTAAAGTAAAAAAGTAACATCGCAGAACTGTCAGTGCACTTTTGAAACAATGTAATTTCAATATCTTCTCTGATTTTGTGATATCCCCTTGTTAAATTTAGGTCATTTAGGTGATTTAGGTCTTTTAGGTGATTTAGGTGTTTTATGTGTTTTATGTGATTTGGGTGATTTAGGTGGTTTAGGTGTTTTATGTGATTTAGGTGATTTAGGTGTTTTAGGTGCTTTAGGTGTTTTAGGTGCTTTAGGTGCTTTAGGTGATTTATGTGTTTTAGGTGATTTAGGCGATTTAGGTGTTTTAGGTGATTTAGGTGTTTTAAGTGATTGTGGTGATTTATGTGATGTAGGTGATTGATGTGTTTTAGGTGATTTAGGTGTTTTAGCTGCTTTGGGTGATTTATGTGTTTTAGGTGATTTAGGCGATTTAGGTGTTTTAGGTTATTTAGGTGATTTAGGTGACTTAGGTGTTTTAAGTGTTTTAGGTTTTTTAGGTGCTTTAGGTGTTTTAGCTGCTTTAGGTGATTTAGGTGCTTTAGGTGGTGTCTGGACAGTGTAGACCCATGAAAGGCTGGTGGGCATGGTCAGAGCTGGGGGTGGGGGGGAGGGGCCGCAGCACAGTCTGCAGCGCTGCCCTGTTGCTCCCTGTCAGCACTCTCTCCCCCGCTGCTTCACTGCTCACACCATGGAGCCCAACAGTCCCAAGAAGATCCAGTTTTCTGTTCCGCTTTTCCAGAGCCAGCTGGACCCCCAGGCAGCTGAGCACGTGAGTGCATCCTCTGTAACCGTGACAACTTTTACCTCTGATTTAATTTTTTTTTAAAAACCCTCTGGCGAAGGTCTGATGAGGTATTTAAATCTCTGTGGAATTAAGTGTGTGCATACTACTGACTGCATGCTGACTGCAGTAGAACTGTCCTTTAGTCAATCTTGGATAAAATTGCCATGCAGTAATAACTGCTTTTAACTGCTGTTTATTTAATTGCTTCTTATCATATGAAATATTATTAACAGAAGAATTTAGAATCCACAGAGGGCTAATTGTTTTCTTATTAGGTGCTTTGATGAACTTCATACTTAAAGTGTATTTTAACTGTATATTTATATTTTGTTGTTGTCTATGTTACTGAATAATCAGACCCTTTGTGCATGGATTAGACATGTTGAGTGTGTATTGTATTTTTTTTTTTTAAGTATAGGTTTAGATTGAGGAGGCTGAATTGTTTGTACGATATTTTAAGAATCAGAGGCAGTCCAAAAAAGCTCCATTTATAACAGTACACAAGTTTATTTGAAAACCGTTCCTTATCCAAAGCCTTAGAACCAAAAGATGCAGGACTCTATGTAAAGCAAGGGACTATTGCTACAATGGACACTGATTACACATTTGGACCATCTGTGTGATGTTCTGATACTTTTATCCAGAGTGACTAAGACAACGTTTTACATAGCGTTTACATCCATTTATATGGATGGATTTATACTGAAGCAATGCAGGTTAAGTACTTTTCTCAAGGGTACAACCGCAGTGTCCTACCGAGGAATCAATCCTGCAACCTTTAGGTTTCAAGATCAGTTCCTTACCCAATATACCACACTGCCACCAAGTAGGGTGTTGTTTTTGCAGACAGCTCTGTAATCAGCATGAGTGTTTCCAAAAGCATGCATTGTCTACATCATGTGTACCTATGACTGAACGTGATGAGGTAATGAGTACTCAGGATATGAAGTTTGTCATTGTAAGTGGTTATTGATCTGAGCAAGGGGGTTTGAGTTGTTTCTGTTACCATACTCCAGATTGCTTCATATTAAAATGTGTCATTTCAGCATCCTGGCAGGGTGGTGCCCAGTTACTAATTACCACACAAAACAAAACAAACAAAAACACTCAAATTTGCAAAATGAACAGTGTGTCGGAGCAGGTGACTGGTTGGAGTGTGTCAGAGCAGGTGATAGATCGGAGTGTGTCAGAGCAGGTGATTGGTCGGAGTGTGTAAGAGCAGGTGATAGATTGGAGTTTGTCAGAGCAGGTGATTGGTCGGAGTGTGTCAGAGCAGGTGATTAGTTGGAGTGTGTCAGAGCAGTCTGAGCCCGCCCTTTACTCTGTTGTGTTCCACAGATCCGCAGAAGAAGACCCACACCTGCCACACTGGTGTTTTACAGTGACCCACCTGCGTCAGGTAAGCCTCTGGGGCCTCTGGCGTGGCGTCATCATCAGCGTGTCTCAGCTGGCCGACAAGCTGCGACCTCCACTCCATTCTGATAACCACCAAGGATGAGGGGATTTTCATATTATATATATATATATATATATATATATATATATATATAATATTTTCATATATATCAAATATTCATTCAGACTGAGCCAGCGCACATCATTCAGCTCTTCCTCTCTTCAAAATGAAGGGCTTCTGGTAGTTGGTGAAACAAAACATAGCTCAAGACTGTTGTGTCTTCATCGTTTTGCAAGAGCACAGATGTGGGTAATCTAACCTTGATTTCCCAGGGCACGATGTTGTGCTGGACAGCAGGTCTCTGTCAGTATCAGTCTGCCCCCCCCTCAGCATATGGAGCCGAAAGCAATGTAAAGACACAGCGTGGTCAGCACAGATACACTCATGTCCACTTCCTGTCTGCTTGCTTTCCCACTGACATAATCAGATAAGCAGAACCAGCTCAGATTCACCAGCACAGACCCTTTACATCTACAAGAAATGCTATTTTCCTGTGTATGAATGTGAAAAAACAAGTATACATCAATTATCTGAGATACATTTTAATACATATAAATGTTAATTAATATACTATACTTATACTTATATATAATATATATAGTATACTTGCTTTACTTACATTCATACAGATAAGTAACATTTCTTGTTGATGCAAAGCATGTCATTTCCAAACACGAGAACTGGAGGTCAAACACTGCAAGCTGACTTCTTACTGGCAGCTCTCTTAACAGAGAGACCACTGATTTGTAAAAATCTAAATCATGTTACTTAAAAAGACCAATACGAAGTCTTCCTGCAGTGGACACTATAATTCTTGCTTTCAGGATTTAAAAAAAAGAAAGTACATAAAGTCTAAACTAAAAAAATTGGCGTATTACTGTGTTTGTTTTCTTTTTTTGTGTGTGTATAACATTAAAAATTATTTTGAGTCTTGTGAGGACGGGAGATGGAGGCTTCATGACTCATAAAAGGAGTGGAGCTCCCACAGGCTATTAGTGGCTCACTAAATTCAACCAATCACAGTGCACCGCGATGAGAGGAGAACAAAACCTTTATTTTGTTCTGATAAGTCAGCGATTGCCAGAGAGTTGTAGTGCCTACTGCCCATTTAATGCTCCTGAATGAAAGACTACTAATACAAAGTATAATACCTTAGGTGTCTTCTGACACTGTGCTAAAACTGCATCTAAATGTGCATAAATGACAGTTACTAAAGTAACTGGAGGCTTTTAGATGACATCATTCTTTTGAGAAGAGTAGTGTGGGACAGCAGCTCGATTAAGGACAGGGAGGACTGATGCAGTGATGACTGACACAGCGATGATTGGCCCAGTGTATTGCTTGGTGTGAGGAGGTTCTCCCACATGGTCTATATTAAAGGCCTTAGGGACTGCGTTCAGGGCAGGACCGACTGTGTACAGCAGTCTTCATCCAATGAAGATAGAGACCCTGCACATGTGTGCCAACATGGTTCTACCTCAATCAGCACGCCAGGGAGGGATCAGGTTGATCCCTGAATGTTCTTCTGCTAAACTTTAAACTGGACATTTATTGGGTTGTTAATCATTTCCTGTTAATCAATCTCTCAAAACTGATTTGATACTTTTTACTAATCAATAATTAATTTTAAATAGCCCTTGTTAATCCTGTTGTCTTCTTTCAACTAGATCACTCTGATTAGCACTATGCAACTACTACTGTTTAACACAAAATTTACTCATTATCAGTGTAAACGTTTATTTTAAATCCCTAGTTTGCAAGTCACTACAGCCAAGATTCTGCCTTTAAAACATCCTGGAGACGGACATCCGTACTGTTTAATTTTAGCATCCACTGTTTTTTCTCTTACTTGTGTAGTCCTTTCCGGGTTCCAGTGCCTGCTGTATGTTGCAAGAACGTGGAAGTTTCCGGAACCTGTGTTACTGAGCTACCTGTGGATGCTTGCAGAATCATTTTTATAATTGTGCATGACTGTTTTCAGCACAGAGGGATGATGTATGTTTGTAGTGTCTAAAATGTGAAGACAGCATTAGATAACAGGACAGCCTAAACTAAAGCTCAAAAGGAATCTAATTCTAAATCCATGGAAGTTGCCATTTTGGCCAGCAGTCAGGCACTCCAGTCTTCTGTGGAAGAGCAGAAGAGAGCTGAACTTTCTGCTTTCAGAATATAGTGAATTCCCTGGGATTCTGTGGGATTTTAGGAAGATTTAGGAAGTGAAGTAAACTATGAGGCCGGTTAAGACAGCTGAAGAGGAGGAGGGTAGATAAACATGGATGAGCGGGTGGGATCTGCTGGTCATTGACAGGATGTGTAGCCAATGATATTCTTGGATCCATGACAAACTGATAAGCACATTCGGTGGCAGTTTAGCTCTAAGTGAAGCTCTAAAGATTTGCATTAGGCATGGTCAATGCTAGGAAACAGCATTTTTAAATTATTACTTAGTGCTGCTGGTTTTGTGCAATGCATTATGGGGTTGTTTAAAGTGGGTTTGGACCCCATGTACTATGGGAGACACCACTGAAAGTGGTCTGCTTGCGACTCTTTTAAACAACAAGTTCAAACAACAGCTGAATCCAGCCAAAAACTTGCAGAATCAGATGCAGTATGACTTCTCAAAAGACAGCAGTGGGGCTATTCACCAGCTGTTCTGTATTATAGAAACAGCTGATCCTCCTTTTGCTGCTTCAGCTCAGCTCTTCACTACTGGAATGCTGTAGTGCCGATAGGCAACAACCTGCCGGACCAACAGCTGTGCTGACAGAGGACCGCTAGTGGGCCGCTGTATGCATGTTAGCGAGGTTGTCAAAAATCACAGGCGTTGTTATTTAGCACCATTCTGACTGCCTCATTGTCATGGTTACCTGTAGCACTACCCACAGCTGTGCGCGTAAGTTAATACCGTGTGCATGCAGCACTCTGTTAATGATGTTTATTTAGGGGGAAATTTAATAAGATTGTGTCCTTGGGCCACTCTAGTTTATTGGGGCTTAACATGTACTTTAGTCATCAGCCCATAAAGCTTCCAGTGTGGCTCACTGTGGGAATAAAGAGGGTGTTTTTCATGGAACTCAGCAGCGGGATCCAGCTCCAGGGAACCAGACAGGGCATTTTCCTGAAGCTGTGAGCCATGGAATATTATAGAGCCTGCTTACACACCGTGTGTGTGTGTGTGTGTATGCGTATGTCTGAGTGAGTGAGTGAATGTGTGTGTGTGTGTGTGGTGTGTGTGTGTGTGGGTGCGTGTTTGAGTGAGTGAGTGAGTGTGTGCGTGTGTGTGTGTGTGTGTGTGTGTGTGTGTCTGAGTGAGTGAGTGAGTGTGTGCGTGTGTGTGTGTGTATGTCTGAGTGAGTGAGTGAGTGTATGCGTGTTTGAGTGAGTGAGTGTGTGCGTGTGTGTGTGTGCGTGCGTATGTCTGAGTGAGTGAGTGAGTGTGTGCGTGTGTGTGTGCGTGTGCATGTGTCTGAGTGAGTGAGTGAGTGTGTGTGTGTGCGCGCATGCCTGTTTGTGTGCATGTGTCCTTGTGTGTGTGTCTGAGTGAGTGAGTGTGTGAGTGTGTGTGTGTGTGGGTGCGTGTTTGAGTGAGTGTGTGCGTGTGTGTGTGTGTGTGTGTGTGTGTGCGCGTATGTCTGAGTGAGTGAGTGAATGTGTGCGTGTGCATGTGTCTGAGTGAGTGAGTGAGTGTGTGTATGTGCGCGCGTGTGTCTGAGTGAGTGACTGTGTGTGTTTGTGTGTGTGTGTGCATGTGTGTGTGTGTGTGTGTGCGTGTGTGTGTGCATGTGTCTGAGTGAGTGAGTGTGTGTTGTGCGTGTCCGAGTGTGTGTGTGTCTGAGTGTGTATTTGTGTGTGTGTGTGTGTGTGTGTTTGTGCATGTGTTTGCGTGCGTTTGTGTGTGCATGTGTCTGAGTGAGTGAGCGTGTGCATGTCCATGTGTGTGTGTGTGTGTGCGCGCATGCCTGTTTGTGTGCATGTGTCCGTGTGTGTGTGTCTGAGTGAGTGAGTGTGTGAGTGTGTGTGTGTGTGGGTGCGTGTTTGAGTGAGTGTGTGCGTGTGTGTGTGTGTGTGCGCGTATGTCTGAGTGAATGAGTGAGTGTGTACGTGTGTGTATGTGTGTGCGTGTGTATGTCTGAGTGAGTGAGTGAGTGTGTGCGTGTTTGAGTGAGTGAGTGAGTGTGTGCGTGTGCATGTGTCTGATTGAGTGTGTGTGTGTGTGTGCATGCGTGTGTCTGAGTGAGTGAGTGAGTGTGTGCGTGTTTGAGTGAGTGTGTGCGTGTGTGTGTGTGTATGCGTGCGTATGTCTGAGTGAGTGAGTGAGTGTATGCGTGTTTGAGTGAGTGAGCCTGTGTCTGAGTGAGTGAGTGAGTGTGTGTGTGTGTGTGCGCGCATGCCTGTTTGTGTGCATGTGTCCTTGTGTGTGTGTCTGAGTGAGTGAGTGTGTGAGTGTGTGTGTGTGGGGGTGCGTGTTTGAGTGAGTGTGTGCGTGTGTGTGTGTGTGTGTGTGTGCGCGTATGTCTGAGTGAGTGAGTGAGTGTGTGCGTGTGCATGTGTCTGAGTGAGTGAGTGAGTGTGTGTGTGTGCGCGTGTGTGTCTGAGTGAGTGAGTGACTGTGTGTGTTTGTGTGTGTGTGTGCATGTGTGTGTGTGTGTGTGTGCGTGTGTGTGTGCATGTGTCTGAGTGAGTGAGTGTGTGTTGTGCGTGTCCGAGTGTGTGTGTGTCTGAGTGTGTATTTGTGTGTGTGAGTGTGTGTGTGTGTGCGCGCATGCCTGTTTGTGTGCATGTGTCCGTGTGTGTGTGTCTGAGTGAGTGAGTGTGTGAGTGTGTGTGTGTGTGGGTGCGTGTTTGAGTGAGTGTGTGCGTGTGTATGTCTGAGTGAGTGAGTGAGTGAGTGTGTGCGTGTTTGAGTGAGTGAGTGTGTGCGTGTGTGTGTGCATGTGCATGTGTCTGATTGAGTGTGTGTGTGTGTGTGCATGCGTGTGTCTGAGTGAGTGAGTGACTGTGTGTGTGTGTGTGTGTGTGTGCATGTGTCTGAGTGTGTATTTGTGTGTGTGTGTTTGTGCATGTGTTTGCGTGCGTGTGTGTGTGCATGTGTCTGAGTGAGTGAGCGTGTGCATGTCCATGTGTGTGTGTTTGTGTGCGTGAGTGAGTGTGTGTGTGTTTGTGTGTGTGCGTGTGTGTGTATTTGCACGTATGTGTACATGCATGTGTGTGTTTGTGTGAGTGTGTGTGTTACCTATGTGGAGTATATTGGCCCGATGAGCTGCTGATTCCTGGCCCCTCTTCCGCTTCTGTGCTCTAGGGCATTCATGTCTTTTTTGAACCACAAGCTAAACAGTAATGATAATTTCTGTAAGTTTTTTAAATATTTTTTTACATCATACAAGTGTCTTGAATGACAAATACATGCTCCAGTGGAAATATTTTTTTAAATGCTATTTTATTTTTATTGAATGCCCTTTGTACTGTAGGTTTCAGTATAGTATATATGGTTCTTGAGTATCGGACCAGGGAATCATGTCCTCTACAGGGGACAGAAATTAATTTCTGGGGCTTAGGAGGATGTATTTGAACGTTTTGGGCGCCCTAGGGTGCCTCAGCACCCTAGGGTGCCATGACATTACTCCAGGGGTTCCATGAAATTTACGCTGAATTAATTAAAATGAATTAAAAAATTAAAAAGTTATGATAAACTAATAAATCACACTGCAGCTTTAAATAAACTGACATCAATTTACAATAGAGCATTTGTAAGCTCATACTAAAATTATTAGAACTGTTCTGAACTCGGTTGCCTGCACAGACTGATCTCCTTTCAGGACATAAATATTGTATGTTTGGTCAAATCCCATGAAATGACCCATTTTTACATTTTACCTACCCCCCTAAAGAAAATAAGCAAAGCAAAGTGTTTTATAGCAGGAGCCCTACGAAGGGTGCAAATGCATGAAATGGATGCTGGGCAACTTTCTACAAAGAGATTAGTAGGCATCAAAGCATTTATACTGAATAAAAATATAAACGCAACACTTGTATTTTTGCAGCCATTTTTAATGTGTTTAAATAATACCTCAAAGATTTGTTCTATGTGCACAAAGATCTTATTAGGGGCCAAGCACCGAAGGTGCAGGGCACCTATTGCAATCGTTAGTATTATTATTAGGGGCCAAGCACCGAAGGTGCAGGGCACCTATTGTAATCGTTAGTATTATTATACTTTCCGCAATGGGAGTCTATGACAGCCCATAGAACCCATTGGTGGTTTTTTATGAAATTTGGCACATTGATAGAGGACAGTCCAATGTAGCCAGGCATCGAATTTGGGGTCAATCCATCGAACTCTGTAGCGCCACCAACAGGCCAAACTTCAAGGTACATTTTTGCTTATAACTTTTGAACCGTTTGTCCTGGAGTTGTGGGGATTGTTTCCCCTGAATCATTGGGTCATGTCGATTCCAATGCACCCATAGCCAAAACGCGTCATAATGGATTTTCTGCCATTTTGAATTTTATGAAAAACCTACTTTTGTGAACTAGTCCTACAGCATTGATCCGATCACCACCAAATTCGGTACTTATCATCTATAGACGGTGCTGACCAAAACTTATTCACAGAATTTTGATTGATCAAATGGTATGGCCACAATGAGCCAATGAAAATTGAGGAGGGTGTGGCTTTTAACATAAAGGTGTGTAAATTCTGAACGCTTTGACCCAACACCATGAAACTTCTTAAGCATATTAGAAGACATAAGTGGAGGCTATGCCTCCATTTTTGGCCCGTTCAAACAAAATGGTGCTAGAGAGCTCATTTTCTGTTTAGGCATAACCACTAGGCTGATTTTTTTGAAACTTGGCACATTGGTATAGGGGCAGTCCAAATGGACAGGGAGCAAATATGAAGCCGATTGGCCATAAGGTGGCGCTATCATGAGCTAAAAGGTGTTTTTCTAGGATAATTTTGAACAAGCATATCTCCTGCCCCATTTGAGCTACTGTCATGAAATTTTGGACATGTGTGCAACTCGTCAAGTGTAACAAGTTTCCAATAGGGACCCGTAAGCTCCGCCAATTAGATCTTCCGCAAATTAGACTTTTTTGAAAAATGCTTCAAATGCTTTCTGCCATGGAAGTCTAGACTTTTTAATGTCATTATAATTAACGACAGCAGATGGCGCCATTTATCTATAAAATGGTTGCTTTTCAAAAGGAGATGGTTCAATGGTATTAGAAATCCCAGTAGACTTTTTTTTAAATGTTCATTTAATTTAAATAACTTATTCATTTGAAAACGTGATTGTGTTTTATTTTTTTTTAAGTGTGAAAATTTCATGTAAAACATGTAGAAAATATATCAGCATACCCTATTTTATTCATTGTTTCAAGTGGTTTGAAGTTCAGGGTGCGTCCGCTTTCAGTTTGTACCTTGTCCCTGTGTTCATGTGGGTTTCCTCTGGGTATTCTGGTTTCCTACCGGAGTCCAAACGCATTCAGGTAATATCAATTGGACATGCTATATTGCCCATAGGTGTAAGTGTAAGAGTGCGTGCCAATGTGTCTGTTCACCCTGCGATGGACTGTTGTCTTTTTCAGGGGTTGTTCTGGTTGCTTGTCTTCCTGGTGCCCCTGTAGTGCTTGGCCCCTTCATTGCTGCTCGCAGCTATATTTTCTCTCAAATTTTGCCCACAAATTTGTTTGTATCACTGTTAGCTAGCATCTATATATGGCGTTCGGTGGGTGAGCGGTTTGCTGATGTCAACGTTGTGAGAACAGAGTGGTCCATGGTGGTGGTGGGGTGTTGGTATGGGCAGGCATATCCTATGGGCAGAGAACTCAAGTGAATTTTATCCATGGCAATTTGAATGCACAGAGATATCGTGATGAGATCCTGAGGCCCATTGCTGTGCCATTCATCCACCGCCATCACCTCATGTTTCAGCGTGAGAATGCACGGCCCCATGTTGCAAGGATCTGTACACAATTCCTCGCAGCTGAGTATGTCCCAGTTCTTCCATGGCCTGTATACTCATTGAGCTCAGACCATTGAGCATGTTTGGGATGCTCTGGACCGGTGCATACGACAGCATGTTCCAGTTCCCACTAATATCCAACAACTTCGTACGGCTATTGAAGAGGAGTGGGACAATATTCCACAGGCTACAATCAACAATTTGGGCTGCGTTTCCGAGTTTCGATGTACCTTAACGTTTTACGAAGGTTCTTAAGGTATACCTTCTTAAGGGAAACCGCTTTTTTACGAGTGTTTCCCAGACTATACCTTAAGGCAACTGTTAAGGGACAACTTAAAGGTACATTGTAAGTTGGAGCTGGCCTTCACTGTGGTGTTGAAAAGTTTATCAATCGATGCCAAGCGAATCGAATGTCTCACTTGTAAAGGCTTGTGAATGACGTTTTAATATTGCAAGTGTTGTCATAATCATTTTACATCAATCTAATATTGCAGAAGAGGAAGCTATGCCTACTAGAGTTTATCTGCTAATCTCTAGTAGGCAGGGGTTTCGTCATATTTGTTCCTGGTTATGGTTATACACTTTGTTGTACGTCGCTCTGGATAAGAGCGTCTGCCAAATGCCTGTAATGTAATGTAAATGTCTTTAAGAGTCAAAACGAGACCTCGTGATAGTTTCAATAAATACGTACATATAGGCTACACAGGATAAAATAAAAAGCATCAATCGGGACATATAAGCCATAGTCTGGGTCTTTGTGGAAGCCCAGGGAAAAGGATATAGGCAACATATGGGTGAATTATTTTGTTCTTATTGAAACAAAGGTCTAATGTTAATTTGTTTTTGTCAAACAATAGGCAACTGCAGCAGCATATCACTGCACTGCACTGATTCCCGCGAACTTTTCTCTGCAATGCAAAAATGATCGTAGATGAAAGGCAAAAGCGCGTCTGTGGAAATTGATCATGATGAATTCTATACCGGGTGCCTTATGAATAGGTCTACGTGTTAAAATGATTTGTTCATCCACCTTAATTTGCTGTTGGATAATCTTAAATTTAACCAAGAATATCATTATTGGGTTGTTTACCGAAAGTCGTAAAACAACACGGTAAGAAAAATGTTCCGTAATGTTGATATTTACTCAGTGCTATTTTGTTTTACATAAGAGGTGTGAGCTAAAGGAAGGGCATGTAGATCATTTGGCTATGTTTGTCCATTATGAGCCACTGTACCTGTATGTGTGTTTATGGCTAGGCCAATCAACGTGCTCTAGTTCGGTCATGCAAGTAGACTCACTCAATGTTGTTTTTGCACACACAGGTTTTATATTCTTAATAAACCGGCGGTTTGTTCCAAGTCAGTGTGATCATTGACTCACACACAAATGAACTAATTTCTACAGAGTATGCAGTCAGAAAAGCCATATCCTAAGTTAGGGCCACTACGTATAAATTAAAAAAACTTTTTTTTTCTTTTCACAAATTGGATTATTATCATGGATAGGCCCTATACTTAATTACCATCATGATGGGGATAGACAGGTAAAACGACAACATTCTCACGACGTGCTATGCACAGACACGTTGATTGGATAATTACTTTTCGTAAAGTTAATATTAAACTCATTTTCGCATGCCGATGTGCTACTAGATGCGCACTGTAGTACAACTGTCGATTTGAAAAGCAAAATGTTGGCATAATGAGGCTGAAACCGGGGAGCGCATCGCTAAGGGACAGCTTACGAGTGCCTCAGACCACCCTTTTAAAGGTATACCTTAATTAAGGTATACCTTAGTTAAGGAGACGCTGGGAAACAGCTCGAGACCTAAAGGAAGAGCTTAAGGTATACCTTACGACACACGTAGCGCTAAGGAGACTCTGGGAAACGCAGCCTTGATCAATTCAATGCGAAGGAGATGTGTTGCGTTGCATGAGGCAAATGGTGGTCACACAAGAATACTGATCGGTATTCTGTTAATTTCATGGTATCTTCTTTTTTGGGGAATCTGTGACTAACAAATGCATATCTGTATCCCCAATCACATGAAATCAACAGATACGTGCTTAATTAATCAATTTCAGTTGACTGATTTACGATTACCTTTGAACTCAATAAAATCTTCAAAATTGATAAGTGTTGCATTTATATTTTTGTTCAGTGTATAAAGGCAGTTTTCACCTGGGTGTACTACTCTTAAATAAAACCTTACAACTTTGTGGCAACACACAGCAGAGAGCTTATGGCATTATTGGAATGGCACACGTGTGCCATTAAGACTATGTATCAAAATTTAGGAAAATATGTGAAAAAATTATATACACAAAATGTACATAACAATTTCATTTCACAAAATTCACATGAGCTAGCATCAAAATTATTATATAAAATCCACCCCAACCTCTTTCCCACCACTGCAAAATTGTATAGATAATTAAAAGCAGTGAAATTTTTAAAGGATTTTCCCAAGATGTTCCAAAACCTCTCCAAATTGCACATTTCGAATAATGTTTTGAACACACAATCTACACCACAAAAACAGATTTTCTTCACTCAAAATCACATATTTTGATCAGAAAAGAGAGGAGAATCAATTCTAACATGTAAGTGTCAATATCTTAGAAGAATTAATATTATGTTCAGTGCTGAAATATGTGCATTAGCTGGCTGGAGTTATAACTGAAAACTAATATTAGTTTGTTTTGAATGCGCTTTGCTGTTGCTAACATTACTGCTGCAAACGTCACCCACCAATTGCCAGATTATTCATCCATTACGGTGCATTCACACAGCGAACAACTTGTCAACCGAGTTGCCGGATGTCCATTCATTCTCTGTGTAGCTGAGTTTCGGGCTTCCTATTTCTCCAACTGATATGATACCATTTCGCAAATTATTGTCCTGCTCAGTTATGAAAAAATGGACTAACAACTTATCATTATGGTACAATTGCACCCGTGTTATACAACATTTTTTAAAAAGAATACAGGGATAAGCATCTGAAAATGATGCTTGGATGGAAGTTTCAACTTGCTTGCTAACTAGCTAGTGAGGGAGATAGAGAGTTCGCTGGCTAGGTAGCTAACTAGTGAGAGAGATGTGGAGAGATCGCTAGCCAGCTAGTGAGAGGGATAGCAAGGTTGCTAGCTAGGGGTCTAACTAGTGAGAGAGATATAGAGAGACATATAGCTAATGAGATGGCAATAACAAATATTTATCAGTGTCTGACATAACTATATAAACAAAATGTGATGATACGTGGCTATTATGGCAAATATACGTCTTTGATGACGCCATTATTTCACTTCAATAATATGTAGCTGCACAAGACCACTAAGAGGATACAATAGAAAGCTCCTGCCCCTCCCTCAGCCTAGTAAACTTGAGCAACCCATCAACCCAGTTGCTTGCTGTGTTAATGCAGGGTTAGAAGCTTTGCAAAATAGAAAGAGTTTGTCTGCATCGATGGTAGCGGCGACGACCGATTGTAGCTTACATCTGCAAGTGTGTTATTCACATTCCAAATGTGTTAATCAATGGGAAATGATCCAATGTGAAATTGTCCATCCATCCATTCTCTAACCGCTTAGTCCAAGGTTGCGGTGGCAAAGGGGCAAGTAGAGCAGCCCATACGTCCCTCTCCCCAGCGACTTCCGCCAACTCATCCCGGTGGATCCCCAGGCGATCCCAGGCCAGCCTTTGGATATAATCCCTCCAGCATGCCCTAGGTCTGCCCCTGGGTCTCCTCACCGATGGCCGGGCCCGGAAGACCTCCAGAGGGAGGTGCCCAGAAGGCGTCCTTATCAGATACCCAGACCACCTCAACTGACTCCTTCCAATGCGGAGGAGCAGCGGTTCTACTGTGAGATCCTCTCGGATAGCTGAGCTCCTCACCCTATCAAGGAGAGTAAGCCTTGTAACCCTACGGAGAATCCCAATTTCAGACACTTGTATTCGTGATCTCACTCTTTTGGTTACTACCCATATCTTGTGACCATAGGTGAGTGTAGGGATGAAGAATGTCTAGTAAATCGTGACCTTTGCCTTTTGGCTCAGTTCCTTCTTTACCACCACCATCCGATACAATGCCCTCATTATTGCGGCCACTGCACTTAGGTGTCCGCCGATCTCCGAATCCCTTTTTCCCTCACTCGTGAATGAGACTCCAGGATACTTCAATTCAGTTCAATTCAATTTTATTTGTATAGCGCTTTTTACAGAGAACTGTCACAAAGACACTTTACAGAGTAGCAAGGCAAGAGACAGTGCAAACACCAGGCCTGAACGTCCAAATAGCAGGGACATGAGGTAAAAAAAATTCCTGTGGGGAGAAAACCCTCAAACGGTGGCGAGAAAAAAACTCCCAAATGTTAAGAAATCTCGAGAGGAACCCGGCTATAGAAGGGGAGCCCATCCTCCACTGGCCAGCCTGGTGTAAAGGAGCAGACAACAAATAAAATGGGTTGAACAGGTCACAGCTGAGGTGAAAGCTAACAGGAATAGTAGAAGACCAAATGGTATAGTTCAGAATAGTGTAGTTTAGAGGAGCCAGATGATGAATCTGGAGCTCCAGACAGCATCAAGGCATGGGCAGGGGAGGAACAGGGCTGAAGCAGTCTATGACCATGGAGCGAAGGACAGGACTGGAGCGATCCCATGGATTAATTTATTTATTCATTTATTTGGCTGATGCTGTTATCCAAAGCGACATACAATAAGTGCATACCGAAGGTCATTGAAACAAGTCTCCGTGAAATTCTGTGTACGCTAACTACAAAGTATGAGGAGAGTACGCACCTTCTCGCATCAGTAGCCCTATCCCTCCTGCCCCCTAGGGGTATGGACGCTGCCGTCCACAGAATGGTAATAAAGCAAATATCCACAATTTATTAGAAAAATGGGCCACAAACACAGCACAAATTTGAGGTCAGCGCCTGCAACAGACTCCTTTCTGGCCAACAATGCCACTAGTTGCCTCATCATCGCTCAAGGAAATACAACAGTAAAATAAAAGGAGCCTCCTCATTCCACAATCACTTATTACATCAGAAAAAAGTTTTTAATGTCCATATGGAATGTACTTACATTGCATTCACTATTGGTACAGTATATTTAATCTGAAGAAAAACATTTTTTACACAAATGCCAAGTTACTCACCCATACAAAGCACTGTCCTTAAGTCATTAGGACTTGCGAAATCTAGGTCTGCCACTTAAAGTACTGATATCAAAATTAGGCAATAAACAAGTTACAATAAACAATATTGTCTATCTTAGCTTGCACAAATTAAACATGCTATACTCCAAAGCAATGCTGCTACCCATAATTAATGTTTCCTTAATTATTTCATGGATTCAATAATTTTTCCTTCACCATTAATGACAAATAAATGAAAATGTGTTTCATATTTTTAAATGAAACCATTTTTAATGGCCTATTGTACACAACAAACCTATTCATTTTTTGTATGTCGGTAGAGGATATATAGGGCTAGCTAACATTAAAATTTAGAAATGTGGTGTTGCAGGGTAGCCACAGTAACCTAGTAAAAAGTATTAAACAGAAGAAATGGCAGAACGGTACATTTGACACTTAAGAAAATTGATATACATGCCGTGAAGAAGTCGTGTCGCTCATCCAAAAGTGTCGTAGGTAGACGCGCTACCGGATGAGCTACTAGTGAAGAAGACACCGAAACTTTTTTAAACGACTGCACTTCTATATATGTCCATTTTGCATGTGTATCTGATGTTTTTATTGACTGATGTGCCTATATGTTCAATGGGGATACTTATTCTTTTTGAGCCTGGAGATGATGTGAGCAGGCAGGAAAAAGAAGAAGAAGGAACAAATGCAAAATCTTAAGTTTGGGGCCTTATTGTGTGGACGTGTGAAGTTGTTTGTGAATTTTGTCTGTTGAAATGGGGCCAGAAGGTACAGAAATGAATGTTTTTAAGGGCTAAGAGTCTGTGGTAACTGTGGTTATTTCTCTAGGGTACCCTTAAAAGTGCCAAATTCTCGGTTCACTTTAATGTTTATAAAGTGGAGGTTTGCTCAAAGATGGGGTTCTTGACAAAGTAATAGCCCCACTGGAGGGCATTTAAGTTCACTGAAAAAGTGAATTTAGTGTTCTCTTTATTATTTTTTCTTATTCAACATTCTGTACGCTACTCATCCAACAGCTTTTTGGCAATTTCACTCTCTGGATCGTGGCCTTGTCATGGTGGAAGGGCTTGCGAGGTTTTATGATCCCCGGATCTATGTTGTCGGAGGTTCTATATGTTCCCCAGTAGGGTCTCCAGATGAACATGATCCAATTAAACTCCTACTTATGGTAAACAAATATAGAACTAAGTTTACCCTGCCCAGAATAGGGTTACCGGGACCCATCCCTGGAGCCAGGCCTGGGCCAGATGTCAGCAGGCGAGCGCCTGGTGGCTGGGTAGCCCACATATCTCGGCCGGGCCCAGCCCTAAAAGACTATGTGGGACAACCGTGTGGGCCCACCACCCAGAAGGTTCAGAGTAGGGGTCGGGTGCAATGCCCGTCGGGCAGGGGGCAAGAACTGGGTAGATCCATGCGTCATCTGCCCAGACAACGGAAACTGATTTTTGGCATATGGAACGTTATCTCTCTGGTGGGGAAGGAGCCGGAGCTGGTGTGTGAGGCTGAGAAGTACCATCTAGATATAGTTGGACTCACCTCTACACACAGTGTTGGCTCTAGAACTAAACTCCTGGATAGGGGGTGGTTTCGCTCCTACTTGGGAGTTGTTCAAGGTGATTTGAACCCGAGCTGTGTTATGTTATTGGACTTCTGCTCTAGTCATGCTTTGTCCATAATTCAAGAGGAACAATGTATGTTTTGTCTAGGCTGCGGAATAGCAGACCAGCTTTTTACCCTCTCACAGATATTTGAGGGGGCATGGGAGTTTGCCTATCTAGTCTACATGTGTTTTGTGGATTTGGAGAAGGCATATGACCATGTGCCCCGGAGGTGCTGTGGGAGTATAGGGTGCCGGGGTTGCTGTTGCGTGCCATGTAGTCCCTGTATACTCAAAGCAAAAGTTGTGTTCGCATTCGCGGCATTAAGTCAAGCTCGTTCTAAGTAGGTGTCGGACTCCGCCAAGGGTGCGCTTTGTCTCCTCTCCTGTTCTTGGTATTCATGGACAGGATCTCAAGATGCAGCCGAAGTATGCCGTGTGTCCAGTTTAGGGACATAGGAGTGGCATCTCTGCTGTTTGCAAATGACGTCGTTCTCTTGGCCTCATCATACCTTCGATGCGCACTAGAGCGGTGTGCAGCTGAGGGTGATGCGGTCGAGGTCAGGATCAGCACCTCCAAGTCTGTGGTCATGGTCCTCTACCGAAAAAAGGTGGTTTTCCCTCTTCAAGCAACTGCCCCAAGTGGAGGAGTTCAAGTATGGGAAGTTAGAGAGATGTAAGGGCTTGAACGAACCAGAATTTCCTCATGTTGAATTCTGATAAAACTGAGATGCTCCTTGTAGCTCCCAAATCTCTTAGAGATAAGGGGGACAACCATACCCGCCTATCAAGAGCCAGCCTATGTAAAGTCGGGTCACAGCTGATTGACTATGACTACAGGCTTCTTCCACCCTGTCTCCAGACTATAACTGACTATAAGCCTGAGCATAGAGGTGCGTTTTTAATCTAGATTTAAATATTGAGACTGTGTCTGACTCCTTTCTAAATTTTGGAAGCCTGTTCCACAGAAGTGGGGCTCTGTAGGAGAAAGCCCTACCACATTTTAGGTTTTTAGAAATTCTTGGGCCTACCAAGTAGCCTGCTTCTTGAGAATGGAGCGACCTTGTGGGCTTATAAGGGAGGAGCAGGTTGGTTATGTACACCGGTGCACGTCCATGCAGAGTTTTAAAGGTCAGGAGCAAAACCTTGAAATCTATCCTAAGCTTATTGGGTAGCCAGTGAAACGATGCTAGCACTGGTGTAATGTGCTCACACTTCTTAGTTCTGGCCAAGATACGAGCAGCTGCATTCTGCACAAGCTGGAGACTCTTTAACGAGTTATTAGGGCAGCCAGATAGCAGGGCATTGCAGTAATCTAGCCTAGACATAACAAAAGCATGGATCAATTTTTCTGCGTCCCCAACTGACAGGAATTGCCTGATTTTAGCTATGTTGCGAGTGGCCTTCTTTCACCTAAAGAACATATCTAAATTAAGGAAGATGTTGTCCCCCCAGGACGCTGAAAAAATAGTTCATGCGTTTTATTCCTCTCAGTACAATGTTACAATAATCAAACCGTGAGGTTGCAGCAACTTGGCCTTAAAACATCTACAACTTGATATCATGGGAAAATTCAAGCAACTCAGCCTCAAAAAACTATTTCTGGACTTCCACAAGACCAGTTCCTCCTTAGGAGCAATTTCCGAACAGCTGAAGGTACCACAAGCATCTGAACAAACAATTGTATGCAAATATAAAAATCTTGGCATCACACAGACACTGCATCGTTCAGGAAGAAGGCACAAATTAACTCCCAGGGCTGAACAAACTTTGGTCCAAAAGGTTTAACTGAACCCCAAGACAACAACAAAGGAACTGTTGAGGGAGTTGGAGGCATCAGCTACCAAAGTATCTATTTTCACCATGAAGAGAATCCTACATCGCCATGGCCTGAAAGCCTGTCATGCAAGGAAGAAGCCCCTATGCCAAGACGGGCATTAACCAGCCAGAATGAAGTTTGCAGGTAATCCCCAGGATGAAGACCTAGCCATTTGGAGGAGTGCTCTCTGGTCAGATGAAGCAAAAATTGAACTGTTTGACCATAATGATCAGCACTGTGTATGGAAGAAAAAGGTTGAGGCTTTTAATCTGAAGAACACCATCCCAACTGTGAAGCATGGGGGTGGCAGCATCATATTTTTGGGTGTTTCGCTGGAAAATGGACTGGTGCACTCCAGAAAATATATGGCATCATGAGTAAGGAGGATCATCTAGAAATACTGAAGCAACACTTCAAGACATCAGCTAGAAAGTTAAAAGTTTGTTGCAACTGGGTCTACCAGCAGGACAATGATCCTAAGCATACCTCCAAAGTTGTAACAAAATGGCTTAACCTCTTAGCGCAAAGCCCCTAGTGGTCGGCACACCGGCATGCCAAGATTGCTGAACTCAGACACTCAGTTCTACTGCAACCAAAGTATTGTGCAACCAGAGTTTTAAAAAAAAAAAGAAACGTGTTGTTTCAGTTTCATTAGTAGACGATACACGACAACTATGCCGAATACGGAGTTTCGCAGCGCCACCAGTGCCGCTCTGGTCCTTCATTTAACACGCACCCCCTCCCTGCAGTCTCATCTGCAAATACACCCCCCACCTATGACATAATGGGCAATATTGTCTATCTGGGCATTCATAAAAATATTCTCTCACCATTCAAATATCGTATTCTGCCATAGCAACAATAGCCTAAGCTATGCCAATACAGCAGTGAAAACGCTGCTCACTGAATAACGAAATAAATTAGACAAAGTTTTCAAAAATGATACCATGCCATTCTACAGTCAATATCTGGGACTAAATATTGAATAAATATAAAACCTTACCATTGGTTTTATGTGTACAGATGTCCCTTTTGAGACTGAGTGGTCATATATTGTCTTGGACAATCCGTTTGTGAAATATACGCGTATTTGTGACACCTGGGTACCTTCCAAAATAGCTGTGCGTAATACCACGTGTTGTTACGGCGTTGTTGCCCTTTTTAGTACAGTCTGGCTTGATTGAAAATTCATAATTCGTAAAAGCTTTCTAACGATGTATAACATGCTTAATTTAGCTTTTGGAATAGGGTTTATAGGTAATTTACAGCATAACCAAAAGTTTTCTCACCATCGTATTCATTTACGCATTCACTCTGGTAGCAGTAAAAGACGCTGCATCTGAGGAAACGTTGTCAACGATTTTTCATAATTTCTTGAAAAATACTATTATTATTGAGGACTTCTGGGCATAGCTAAGCCATATTTTGCTGATAGACCTAGCTGACATCATTTTCTGGAGTAAGACAGAAGCGGATTGAACTGTATCATTGATTTACTGTCTCTGTCTCCATCTACTAAACATAGATAAGATTTCATCAATGCTATGTAAGTATTACTGCTCACAATATTTTGGTTATATACGCTCTTTTTGAAAGTGAGTGTCTTTAAATAGGTTAGTGGTATTTTATAATGAGGATATTTCACACTGTAATGTAAGCATTTGTTGGTAGTTTAGTAGTTCTTCTGATGCATGCAACAATGATTACGTGAGAGTTGGCACATTGCCAAGAAGTGGTGGATGGTTAAAAATTGTTGTCATGTCATCCCATCCCCATACCAGAAAGCATACAAGAGTACAGATTATAGAAATACATACAAGAGTTAATTATTACACATTTAGATACTGTACCGCATTGTGTGACAACATGTTTGCATTATTTTGTAATCTGATATCAATGTTTCATCTTAAACCTTAATAATGGGCTCATTTATATGCTTTATAATGGAAAAAAAGCATTTTATTCATTTTGGAGAGATTTTGACCATGTTTCTGGACCCCTAGCTATTTTAGACCACTGTACTGATGGAAGGCTTGTAATTCCCACTTGAAAATGCTGCAACAGTGAGTTTCTTCTGTCAAACAGTTGATTTGTAGTGAAATACATGATTATGTTGTGATTTACAGCAATGCATAATTTATACATTTTGGATAGATTTGGAGACACTGGGTACACTGCTTACTTTTTGATTCATAGATTTTTAGTAGTTCTGCATATCTAACCTTTGATTTGATGCACTTGTGGTCAAGGAGTTTTTGATCCAGGACAACGTGCTGTATATTTGCACTCTCTCAGTATTTCATTGCAAACTAAAAAAGAGCAAATAGATTATTTCTTCCTAAATTATGAATATAAATGCAATTGTCTAGGCAAAAAATCAAAAATCAATGTTAGTATTGTAAATAGTACAAATGTCTTGCTTCATTTAAGCCAAGTCTCTGTGATGCTCACATCTGGAGTTGTAAAGCTTTAAAAAGGGTACCCCCTAAATGGGCAAGGATTGGTCAGATTTAGCATGTGCGCTAAGGGGTTAAAGATCACAAAGTGAAAGTATTGGAGTGGCCATCACAAAGCCCTGGCCTGAATCCCATAGAAAATTTGTAGACTGAACTGAAAAATGTGTCAGAGGCTCACAAAACTGACAGAGTTACACCAGTTCTGTCAGGAGGAATGGGCAAAAATTCCGGCAAAGTATTGTGAGAAGGCTACCCCAAGTGTTTAATTCAAGTTAGCAATTAAAAGGCAATGCTACCAAATACTAACCAAGCGTATGTAAACTTTTGACCCACTGAAAATCTGATATAGTACATAAAAGCTGAAATAAATCTGTCTCTTAGCTATTATTTTGAAATGACCTCTTACGGAAATAAAGTAGATACCCTAATTGACTTAACACAGGAAATGTATGGTAACATTAAATGTGTGGAGTTGTGAAAAATTGAGTTTGAATGTGTTTAGCCAAGGTGTATGTAAAATTTTTTCCTCAACTGTATAGTCCTATAATCCTGTCAAATTATCATGTATAATCATGGAGTCTATGAAATTAAATAGTGATGTCTGGGCTTAGTAGGGACCTTAGCATTAAGTCTCAAGCTCGCATCAACGGAGCAAACACACTAGTTAGCTTAGCCTCAAGTGTCAAGCTGGCCCTATGGAGTGGACACAACAGGTAGCTTAGCATTAAGTGTCTATCTGACCATAACCATATCTTCTCTGTTTCTCTTGCTGTTTCCATGGGGCTCCCATCCCCCACCTTGCCTTGAGCCCAAAGACCGCTCAAGCCTGCCTCCTCAGCTTCCCATTGGGAAGTGTTTTCTCGCCACCGTTTGAGGGTTTTCTCTCCACTGGGAGTTTTTCACCTTATGTACCTGCTATTTGGGGGTTCAGGCCTGGTGTTTGCTCTGTTTACTCTTTTTGCTCTGTCTCTTGCCTTGCTACTCTGTAAAGTGTCTTTGTGACAGTTCTCTGTAAAAAGCGTTATACAAATAAAATGGAATTTAATTGAATTAAATTAAAATGTAATGTAATGTCTTGAGCTGATTTTGTAGCATATTTGGTGACTCACACTGGTGATGAAAAAAATCAGGCTTAAGAGAAAAGAATTAGAAATACGGTTATTTTGTTGTTCTTACTTTGTCTCATGACCTAATGTTTGACTCCAATAAAGCACAGTGAAGTTATTGTTCATCTCTTTTAATTGTCCACATTGAATTCACTTTATCCTCACTGCATGGTGCAGTTATGAAATCACTTCAGAGGAGTTTCCCCACAGTGGGCATAATTATAAGACAGATAATTATGCCTGGTTCCCTGATTACTTTCATGCTTGATCAAATGCTAAATTTGCAACATGATCGTGCCAAATCGTCAGCCACTTTATTTCAGTAATGCGCACACATCTGAAGTGACAGCATTCAGTGCCACAGGGACTTTCTGCCGCTCCACATATTTCTTTTCATTTGACATGTCACCACTCAGGCCCTCTTTCTTTTCTCTTATGAACTTCTTCAAGTTTCCATTTCACAATTTGAGAAATGTAGTTTTTTTCACACTCCAATCTGCCATTGTTTCTGACATTTGACCTCATGGATATGAACCGGGACATGTAAATGCTAAACAGGTTCATTGTTGGTGTTTTCTCACCATTTGTGGTGAATGTAAGTGTGGACACTTAAGTATGTTCATGTGAGCATTTATGCTGATTTCATCTGGAAACCATGAGAAACGTGTGTACGTGGTGTCTGGTCAATCTCTGTATGCTGAAACGTGTGCACACACATTTACTGCAGATTCTATGCAGATCCACGTGGCCCCAGGGATCTGGCAAAACTCTGATCTGCAGGGCAGAGCCTGTCACTCTCACCTGTGCCTCACCTGTGCACTAAATTAGATCTGCAGGGGAGAGACTGACACTCTCACCTGTGCCTCACCTGTGCACTAAATTAGATCTGCAGGGGAGAGACTGTTACTCTCAGCTGTGCACTAAATTATATCTGCAGGGGAGAGACTGACACTCTCACCTGTGCACTAAATTATACCTGCAGGGGAGAGACTGACACTCTCACCTGTGCACTAAATTAGATCTGCAGGGGAGAGACTGACACTCTCATCTGTGCACTGAATTAGATCTGCAGGGGAGAGACTGTTACTCTCACCTGTGCACTAAATTATATCTGAAGGGGAGAGACTGACACTCTCACCTGTGCACTAAATTATACCTGCAGGGGAGAGACTGACACTCTCACCTGTGCACTAAATTAGATCTGCAGTGCAGAGACTGCACTAAATTAGTGGCGCTGTCAGGTGACTAGTTGATTAGAGAATCACCTAAACGTGTAATTTATGAAAAAATTAATTCACTGAATGAAACAGATTTAATGTTTTGAGATGTTCATCTATATCTGTCTTTAATACAGATTTACAGGATTTACAACAAATTTGTTGTGTCAACAGTTTTTGTTTTTCACCTAAAAACGTGCATAAGCGGGTGCAAACTACATTTGTCATTTTGGGGTGCTGCTTAAATGGAAATTATTTACAGGGGTGCTTTGAGCTTGAAAAGTTTGGGAACCACTGATTTAGGATTCTGAGTGAAATGAATGAAGTAACGGATAACTATATAATTTTAGCTGAGAGCAAACTGAAGCCACTGGCTGAAGGACTGGTGGTGTTTTTGTACCATGCCTGTTATTAATAAGACAAAATGAAAGCGGTTTTTCCATGAGCTCTGGGCTCAGGGATGGTAACACAGGGGGCACACTGTTCTCTATGCCTGATGTCAACTGGGTTTATTCCTTCCACATTTATTACGCCTGACTTCCGCGAATGACTCATTTGTGCACATAAACATATGAAAGACAAGAAATGTTCGTTTTCGTCGACAGCCAGTATTGTGAATTCCAAAAATATCTATCAGTAAGAATTGGATTTCTGTGCTTTTTTCATCAGGAATAATAACTTTTTTATGTGCATTTTAGTGAATAAAAACGCTTGCGATCCATAATAATTACTTTCTCTTGGATCCATTTGCTTCTTGGATCCCATCTTAAGGGTTTTAGAGATTCACTTGACTGCTAAGCTTCATTTCACTCTGATCTGCGGTCACTGGTATGTTGGACTCAGACCAATTAAACTATCCCAACTGAAATGGATCATTTCAGTTCAGGCAGTGTCAGCAAGGAAAGGTGAATGACTCAGCTGGTGACAGTAAGGCTACAAGGTTTATAAAAGCACTTTTCACAATGCACTACTTTTGAGTTGTGATATGATTTGATTCGCATCAAATTCAAAACATTGGTTCTAGCATACCAGGCAGTCAAGGGATCAGCCCCAGCATACCTTCACAAGATATTCAAACCCTACATGCCAGCCAGATCCCTCCGTTCTGCTACCTCAGGACGCCTAGCACCTCCCCCTCTTCGCACCTGCACTTCCAGAACACGTCTCCTCTCTGTTCTGGCCCCACGATGGTGGAATGACCTCCCTGTGGAGGTCAGAACAGCTGAGACTGTGACCCATTTCAAACGACGACTGAAGACCCACCTCTTCAGGCTGCACCTCTCCCCATCCCTTCCCCCCTTGTAAATGACTAAACTTAGGGTTGTAACTAGGCAGCTGTTTAATTGGTGACTTAGTTGATGCGCCAGTCTTAACGACTACTTGTATTTTTATTTATTTTTATTTTTCCATAGATTGCGTTGTTGCCGTTCTCGTTGTTAGTGTTAATCAGTTTAACCACCAGGGTCCAGGTTGAACTATGCGGTTGTTCCCTGTACTTGGACCAGTACTTCTCTCTAGGGGTTTCGTCATACTTGTTCCTGGTTATGGTTATACACTTTGTTGTACGTCGCTCTGGATAAGAGCGTCTGCCAAATGCCTGTAATGTAATGTAATGTAATGTAATGATATATCGTTCCTCTTCTCAAATTGTTTGCTAATTGGACATCACCAGCTAATTCAGAAGCGACCATGTGTTTATTTTTTATGTTTATGATGTGGAAATTGCACATTTGTTTCAGAATTTTGGCATGTGGAGATCATTCATTTGTATAGAGAGATGGATGGAGTTTGATTTGTCCTTTCTCATAGAAGCAGAGGACAGGAAGAGGATGAGTGGTCAAACTGAGGTATACAACAAGGAGCATCTTCATTCCTGTTTAGACAGCCTAATCTGGTTGTTACACAGACTCTGTAAAGACCCTGTGTGGACTGTCCTTTAAAATTTAAAGTTTTCATTTAGTCATGAGAAAAATATGCATACTTTTCCAAAAATATCATTATTCTGTAATGAACATTTCCAAATTCCCTTTTGATATACAGCCCACTAAATGGACTCATGCTAGCATTTAGTTAGCTAGAATTCAGTGTGTGTGTGTGTGGTGTGTTTGTGTGTGTATGTGGTGTGTGTGTGTTCAAAATGATGATTTTGATAGCATGGTCTTCAAAATATCATAAAATATTTAATTTGATCTTATTAACACAGCCCATGACCTCTAAGTTTCTGGGTGGGGATGATGCACAGGGCTGTTGATTTTTATATTTCTGTCCACTGTAATATGAAAGACAATCATTCTGTCTTCATACCCGATAGCAATGATAATATCTAAACAGGCAGCCTTTTTTTGGGAAACATTTTGGGAATGGTGACACTTCTGGTTGCCATGTGGTTGTCATAGATCATGTGGGTGTTTGTGTTCCTGAAATGGCTCTAAGAAATTCTCTCGCTCTCCAAATCCCAGAATGCAGAGCTACTCCCTGCCCAGAGGAAGCAGGCTGTCCACACCCCGCCCACCATGAAAGGTATCCAACCAGCAGCTGCACGACTTTCTCAGCCCCGGGGGTTGCCAGATTAAGGGAAGTATATTCCTCCAAATGTGCCAAGCATGTGCAGTCATGTGACACTCGTGGCATTCACCCCACCATGCTGGGTATACGCAAGCTCTCTGGAGACATGTTTCACTCTGTGTACCGGGCCACACGCATGTGACTAATTACTCACCCCAATTGATTTCCTATTCATACTGTTATTTCTGTAAAAGGACCACGTGAAGCGGGCCTACATTAAACGTTTTTTGCAATTTAGTAAACATTTTAGCAAAACCCTTGAACCCTAAAAAGTTCAACAGTGTTATTAATATGCCATTATTCAATGTAAGATACTCAAAAATAAGAATTTTGAAAATAGTAACATTATCTCAGAAAAGGAATTTTACATTTCTCATTGAGATTTAGGTTAATAGTGATGCCAGGCTGTAATAAGATTAATTTGGGTATATTTATATCTCACAAGTTATGACCGAATAATTTTAAATGAAGACAGGAATATTCAAATGAAACTCCTAGACAGCTCAGAATGAACTCACCACAGGCACTGAAACCGTCCATCCGCGTAGTAATATACGTGACTTGGTAGTATCGCGTGGGATAAGAATCGATCATTACTGTGTGTTCTTTGCTGCTTTGTCAAATGCCCCCAATAACAGAAGAGAATTTACTATTCAAAAGCAATATTTAGATGCTACAGCAGAACATAAGGCCTCTGATCCATGTACTTGTCACGGTACGGGGGATGGGACCCAGGCGCAGAGTAACAAAAGACAAACTCAAAAAGGCAAAATTAACAAAGATTTTACTAACAAAAAGGGCAAACAAACAGGGAACAGACAAGGGCACGAAGGCCAAAACACAAACTCAAAAAATCTAAATAAAACAGAAAACAAGAGGAACTCACAAACACAAGCAGGGCAGAACACGGGAAGGCAGAGCACAAGGGAAGGTCAAACAAAACACAAGTCAGGAACAAAATACAGGCAGGTACATACGGTTTGCAAACAGAATTCGGGAACAAACACAAACAGGTAAAAAAAACGCAGGCAGGTATAAATGGTCTGAACATACATCGGAAACAAACACAAGGAACCAGCACCCGAGTCAAGGGGACAAAGAACTTAAATAGACAGGGGGTAACAAGACACAGGTGAACTCAAAAAACAATCAAACCAGAAGGAGGGGATAACAAGACACAGGTGGGAACAATGATGGGATAACGAGACAATTGAAAACAATCATACAATTAACAGGGGGGGAGCAGGACACAAAACAGAAGTGCCGCCATCTGGCGGCCCAACAAGGGAAACACAGACAGGAAAACAGGACCATGACAGTACTGTTAACAGCTCGATAAATGAAATGCCTTTAATAGCAATTTAATATTAATGGCAATTTAATATATCCAGTAAATAGTACTGGATGAATCTGCAAACTTAAAGGTGTATGTTTGTTGTAAGAACACTTTTGTTCATATTTGGTTACATTTCCTTCACATCACAAGAGATATAAATTAAAAGGTCTAAGGAAAAACTGGTCTCTCTGATTGCCCAAGGCTCTGAAATCTCCAAATTCCGCCGCACCTAAATCTTAACAACCAGTCGGGACAGATGTCTGCCCTGTTCCTGTTGCATGTTTACAGAGCTACCAGACCAAGCAGGGCAGGCAGGGCTACACAGATAAGAGAAAAGCAGAGGTAGTGTACATTACCTAGACCTCAAAATGGCACAAAACTCCCGTACTACCATGTCATCTTATGGTCAAAAGCTTCATAACTATATTTTTTACTCTGAATTTGGCATTAAGATATACAGCTTATTAAATCAGGAGACCATACCAATATCTCTCCATCATGGAGACGGAACACAAGCCATGATCCTGAATCAGACATTAGCCATGCTAACATTATGTGATTGTGAGAGGAAACTGTGTGTACGACAGCACCTGCTGTTTCCTGCAAGAAGGAATTGGTGAGCGCTGGATGCCAGCAGCTGATGAAGTGCCTGTGCAAGTGCAGTACTTTTGTTTTTCTTGTTAGGTCAAAGGTAGTTTGAATATTATTGATGATGTCAAATGTTTCCAAAAAAAGAAACATAAGCATACTTGAGCACAAAGTATGGTTGGAAGAAGGTACTGTCAAGTCTAGAAGTATGTACAGTAAGGTCTGGCGTCCAGTTTACGACCAGAATGTCTAGTTTTATGATCATTTGTACAGGTTCGGTTTGCAGTCCCAACCAAAAAAAGGAATGTCTAGTTTGAGTAATGGATGGAAGACATTTACTGGTAGTTTGTAATGAATTATCATGTCAGTGTCTCCTGATCCACCCGGTCTGCCATCGGTTCCAAGAGAGACCACAGTTTGGTCAACCAGACTAAGAGACACAACATATTTTCTCTGCTTCAGTTATGTTTGAATGATGCACTTGTGATTTTCCATAGCCAAGGTCCATCACACTCTATCAAACCCCTGAGAAACCCACAGTAGCAATGCAATTAAGCCTAATCAATATCACCTTCTGATGCAAAAATGCTTTCATTTTCAAATTATATAAAAATTAGACAGTGTCCCAGCACTATTACTAAATAATTCAATTTGAAAAAATTAACTTTGATTGAAATAATTGGGTTGTACTGAACTACAAGGTTGACCTGCAAATGTTATAGCTAAATAAAAAGAAAAGAAAAATATGTGATTACTCTACTATTACAAAACAAAGCAGTTAATCGGGAGCACCTACCTAACATGTGGTCACACAGTAGACACGTTACAATGTACTGGGGAAAGCACAAATAATTACGCTGAGGCTAAACACATAACAGAAGGGTAAATGTGTTCAGACACTTCTGGTTCAAGAGAGTTTTCAGCGAGGGGAGAAGGGGGTGCAATGGTTGGAAGGCATTGCCTCTGCTCAGTGTAATGCGTTTATGAACTTTTTTTATTATTTGTGTATTTTCCTGAGAGCATAACTATGCAATCATGTTAGGGAGTGCATCTCTGATAGCCTGCTTGGGTCTCATTACAACTCAGGAGCAACCTGAGTTTTACACTGCAACCGCAATATTTCACATTTCAGAAAATGTTCTATTTATTCAGTTTTTTTACATTTAAATAACTGCACTTAATGTTCCACAAAGAGACTACAACATATGTTTGAATTATTCAATTGCAGTACTCTCAGCCCTGCCACCATGAAACTACATCAGCCTTTGTTTCACAACCCTGGATTCCTCACACACCTGCAGATAACCCCAAACCACACACACCTGCAGATTTCCCCAATACTCACACACACCTGCAGATTACCCTAACCCTCACACACCTGCAGATTACCCCAAACCTCACACACCTGCAGATTACCCCAACCCTTATACACCTGCAGATTTCCCCAACCCTTACACACCTAAAGATTACCCCAACCCTCACACACCTGAAGATTTCCCTAATCCTCACACATCTGCATATTACCCCAACCCACATTCACCTGTGGATTACCCCAACACACATGCACCTGTAGATTTCCCAAATACTCACACATCTGCATATTACCCCAATGCTCACAAACCTGCAGGTTACCCCAACCCTTAAACACCTGAAAATTACCCCAACCCTCACACATGTGCAGATTTTGGCAATACTCACACACCTGCAGATTTCCCCAGCTCACACACACCTGCATATTACCCCAACACTCACAAACCTACAGATTACCCTAATCCTTACACACCTGAAGATTACCCCAACCCTCACACACCTGAAGATTACCCCAACCCTCAGACACCTGAATATTTCCCTAATCCTTACACATCTGCATATTACCCCAACCCACATTCACGTGTGGATTGGAGCAAGCGTTGCGTTTGCCGTTGTCAGAGTGCGTTTTGGTTCCCTGTGTGAAATCTGTTGATCCTTGTGACAGGCCGCTTGCCACACGGGACTCACAGCAGTAGCTCTGCAGGATACATCCTTGTCATTGGGCCCTCTTTGTAGAACTGGCTGTGCCACCGCTAACTGCCTAGCCCAGGGCGTGTGCGCTTTCCTCTGCGGCCAGTAGCCGAGGGTATGCGCAAATTTGTCTTGCTCGGCTGAGCAGGCCTTGTTACATTACAGGCATTTAGCAGATGCTCTTATCCAGAGCAACTTACACAACTTTTACATAGCATTTTTAAAATTTTTTTACATTGTATCCATTTATACAGCTGGATATATACTGAAGCAATTCAGGTTGAGTACCTTGCGCAAGGGTGCAACGGCAGTGTCTTACCCAGGAATCGAACCTATGACCTTTCGGTCACAAACCCAGTTCCTTACCCACTGTGCTACACTGCCGCCCCTTGTGAACTCTTCCCAGCGCAAAAGGGACATGACAGGATATGCATTTCGATCGTACAGTATTGAATTACAGTGCTGGAAATCACAGCTAGGACAGTGTCCTGCAGTGTCCTGGGGTAATATGCAGGTGTGTGTGGGCTGGGGAAATCTTCAGGTGTGTGAGGATTACCCCAACACACATACACCTGAATATTTCCCTAATCCTCACACATCTGCATATTACCCCAACCCACATTCACGTGTGGATTACCCCAACACACATGCACCTGCAGATTTCCCAAATACTCACACACCTGCAGGTTACGCCAACCCTTACACACCTGAAGATTACCCCAACCCTAACGCTTGCACACATGCAGATTATTTTTATGTCATTTTCTGCCCTTATATACTGTCTAGACATTGTCATGCTGTATATTAAATGAAATATAAAACGATTTTATGGATTTCAGAAATTCTTTTCATTAGGATTAGTGGTATGCTTACAATTAAATTTAGTCTCTTTTGGCCAGAATCCACCTTCCTTCATGTCTCTCCCTCATTCATTATTGGGGTTGTGGCTGCTGTTACTATTGTAGGGACTATAGGACTACAGTTTCACACATTCCACAAGAAACTCTTCATCCACTTTACAAGTAATGCAGGACACTGTCCTAGCTGTGATTTCCAGCACTGTAATTCAATACTGTACGATCGAAATGCATATCCTGTCATGTCCCTTTTGTGCTGGGAAGAGTTCACAAGGGGTGACAGTGTAGCACAGTGGGTAAGGAACTGGGCTTGTGACCGAAAGGTCATAGGTTCGATTCCCGGGTAGGACACTGCCGTTGCACCCTTGAGCAAGGTACTCAACCTGAATTGCTTCACTATATATCCAGCTGTATAAATGGATACAATGTAAAAAAAAATTTAAAATGCTATGTAAAAGTTGTGTAAATTGCTCTGGATAAGAGCATCTGCTAAATGCCTGTAATGTAACAAGGCCTGCTCAACCGAGCAAGACAAATTTGCGCATACCCTCGGCTACTGGCCGCAGAGGAAAGCGCACACGCCCTGGGCTAGGCAGTTAGCGGTGGCACAGCCAGTTCTACAAAGAGGGCCCAATGACAAGGATGAATCCTGCAGAGCTACCGCTGTGAGTCCCGTGTGGCAAGCGGCCTGTCACAAGGATCAACAGATTTCACACAGGGAACCAAAACGCACTCTGACAACGGCAAACGCAACGCTTGCTCCAAGCCATCGACCGTGCTGTGTTAGTTTTAATATACATCACGTATGGAAAAGACGTGATGTATATTATCTGTTTGGCATGTTCCAGGAACCATTTTTACTCACAAGCTCCAGCTAGTTTCAAACCTTCCCTCCCTTTTGTTTCTTTGTTGTCCTTGAACACGTGTCTGCGGTGTGCATTCACCCACTCCTCACATGCGCCCAATGATAACATGCTAACACACACACTCACGCACACGCATGCACTCACACACATATACAGGTGCATGCACTCACACACACACAGGTGCATGCACTCACACACACTCTCACACACTCCTCACATGCGCCCAGTGCTAACATGCTAACACACACACGCACGCGCATGCACTCACACACACACAGGTGCATGCACTCACACACACACACGCATGCACTCACACACACACACGCTCCTCACATGCGCCCAGTGCTTACATGCTGACACACACACTCTCACATGCACATGCACTCACACACACACACACACACACAGGTGCATGCACTCACACACACTCTCACACACACACACTCCTCACATGCGCCCAGTGCTCAGGCACACCCAGTTTTAACATGCTAACACACACACATGCACATGCACTCACACACACACACACACACACACTCCTTGTATGCGTCCAGTGCTCACACACACCCAGTGCTTACGTGCTAACACACACACACTCACACACTTGCATGCATTCACACACACTCACACACTTATTTCTCACATGCATCCAGTGCTCACACACACCCAGTGCTAACATGCTAACTCACACACACGCACATGCAGTCACACACACACACCCAGTGCTAACATGCTAACACACACACACACACACACAGTGCTAACATGCTAACACACAGACACACACATGCATACTCACACACACGCAGTGCTAACATGCTAACACACACACACACATACTGTATACTCACACACGCATGCACTCACACAATTTAATGTATATTATAGTGCCCCTTTTCAGTACTTTGTGTTCAATAATCTTCATAATATTTTTTTTTATGGTTGTCGTAAAATTGTGTTGAATTAAGTCAGCCACTGCTAATCCAAAGAATTTCCAAAATACCTTCATCTCTTAGCTGAATAATTTATATTAATTCAGTATCAACTGAATGTATCATATTATGATTTTGTTAAGATTAACTATTAATGTGAAATTTTAATAATTTAATTATTAATTGAAATGGTCAATTTATAGTTAGTATATTTCCTTAATGAGACTAATTCATTGTCCTTAAATTAGTTAAAATGTTTTATTTTTAGTTACTCAGTAAGGCAGTGTAATGAGTTTGTTTGAGTCCCAGGGGGGGATTTGAACCCGAGTCTGTCACTCGTCCGAAAGTGTCACAGGCAAACAAGCTACTCAGTGAGCTACTAGTGAACAAGTGCAGGGGAAATTACAATTAATCTGCACCTCTGATACAATCATGCGAACTAGGTGACATGAATGTAACATCAGACATGTGCGTGTACCTTGGTTTTAATTGTATCTGACTAAATTAAGTTATGAATTTAATTGAAATGACTAATGTCAATGATATGCCAAAGCTGTCAAATTTCATAGTAGGCTAAATACTTTCTGAATAAATGAGCAAAATCAGAAAAATGTTACATTTACATACATCTGGAAAAAAGTTAACGCCAGCTTTTCACAGACATAAAATTGACACAATTAGTTTTGCTGCAAGGGCCGCCAGGCATGATAAATCATGCTTTGGGCCTGTATGGCTGCCACAGGTAAAGCCACAGGTACTGGCTCACCTGTCTTCATTCATTGTGCAACTGCTGATAGCAGCAGAATGAATTCTGATGTGACAAAGTACTAAAAATGACTGCTTTCATAAACAAAACAATGAATGTGCCCCAACATTATGGTGCCCTGAAATGGGAGGATAGTTATGTTTTTGAATTCTATTTAAATCACCTTGGTTACCTTAGTAGATTACACATGGATAAACTCCAAGTTCTGTAAGATCTGCAAATGTAGCCAGTTTGCTGCTAATATAATTCTCAAAACATGTATGTAGACGCACAGCTCTTTGTTTTTTATTGCAATACTGCAGTGCCAGATTTTGATTGCCTACTGCTGCAGAACTTTACATTTTGTCCATTGTTACGGTTGCTCTCAAGCCCCCGCAAACACAACGAAGCCAAAACCAAGGTTTCCCAAAATACACCAATAACTTTATTTTACTACACATAAAAGATACCAAATAAGCTGCAAAACAAAAGATAAAATCAAGACCCGGCCGTGGTCGAGAGGTGAGAAGAAAAAGCCCCCATCTCCTGAGAAGCTGACTCCAGGCTTCTTAAAAGGGCACCGCCACAGGTGCTCTCAATTACCTGTGCAGAGACAAACACGTATCCAAACAGCCAGCGCCCCCACCTGAGGCGGAGGGACGTAACACCGCCTCAGGTGTTTGCTGAGCATTTAGGTTTGCTGACTAAATCTTGGGCAATCAGAATCAGAGTCCACTCCTGTTCTCCTTCCTGTCCCTCCCACTCTAGTCCTGAGTCCACTCCTGTTCTCCTGCCTGCCTCGCCCACTCCAGTCCTGAGTCCACTCCTGCTCTCCTGCCTGCCCCTCCCACTCCATTCCTGAGTCCACTCCTGTTCTCCTGCCTGCTCCACCCACTCCAGTCCTGAGTCCACTCCTGTTCTCCTGCCTGCCCCTCCCACTCCAGTCCTGACTCAACTCCTGTTTTCCTGCCTGCCCCTCCGACTCCAGTCCTGAGTCCACTCCTGTTCTCCTGCCTGCCCCTCCCACTCCAGTCTTGAGTCCACTCCTGTTCTCCTGCTGTCAAATTATTTTAATTTATGGTAGATTCCAAAGGATTTCTCGTTCTTCAAAATGAAAAATAAAATAGGTATTTATAATATTTCCAATTTTTCACTTTTTGTACATTACATTACATTTATTTGGCAGACGCTTTTGTCCAAAGCGACGTACAAAAGGTGCATTTCATGGTCATAGACAACTGCTTAACACAGGTTCAGTAAGGTACAATACTTATTTTGTACAGCTATTTCTAGCCAAGAACACAGTTTAGTTCACACGGTGAACACTATTCAGACCATAAGACCAAGGCCTAATGTATTTTTTTGATTTTCCACTGAAACATATTTTTAATCATAAATGTCTTCAATTTTCTTTCATTAATTTGACTGTGGTCATTGACTTAAGATGATTTTGCATGAGAATCTGTATGACAAATAAATAAATAAATAAATAAATATATATATATAATGATCTGCTAAACCTTTAATTAATTTTAGATTCAAATAAACTGTCCATTCTATAGCTATCATGCACTTGGAAAAAGTTATTCAAAATAATGTTGCTACTTAACAAAAACACATATTGACGTCAGGCCAAGGGGCAGCACGGTGGTGCAGTGGGTAGCACTGTTGCCTCACAGCAAGAAGGTCTGTACAGATTGTCCAGGGTGTATTCCTGCCTCTTGCCCAATGCATGCTGGGATAGGTCCCCCCCCCCCCCCCAACGATCCTGCTCAGGATAAGTGGGTAAAGATAATGGATGGATGGATGGACCTCAGTCCAACTGTATCTGAAAGTACCCCATGTAGAAACTTTCATAACCCTTGACTGATTTGTGAAATCTATAATTAATTAAATTATTTATTTAAAATACTGTATATTCAATACTCCATTATGGGCCTGGCAGGAGATATTCAGAGGTCTGCTGTAACTTAAACTATATAATGACTTTAATCCAAGTGTGCCTGCAAGAGGATCCCACATGCTGAAATTCACAACTCTAGGCTGAATTATGAAACCTGTGATAAATTTTGAATTATTTTCCCAGTGTGCTATATATCCAATACGCCACGGGCCTAGAAGGAAATATTCAGGAGCTTGCGGCTCATTGGCCAAAACACATAACTTCAATCCTACCGTATCTGAAAGAAAAACTATATAGATACTGTGACAACCCTTGACTGTTCTTTGAAGCCTTTAATTACTTTAAAATTCTTTTTCAAATATACACGGTATATTCAATACCTTATTTTGGGTCTGGAAGATGATATTCATAGGCTTTCGGCTCAATAGCCAAAACATAATGACTTCAATCCAAATGCATCTGAAAGAGGACCCCATATACCCCTTTCACAACCCTTGTTGGATTTGAAAAGCATTCCATTACATTTAACATTTTTTTCCCAAATGTACATATATTAGTACCCCATTATGGGTCTAGAATGCGACATTCAAAAGCTTGCTACTCCTTATCCACTTATGTATCACCCCTTTTTTTAACATTTAGCATTCTTCGTTGCTGGCTAGCGAAGGCTGGTCGATGTAAACATTGCTTGTGTAGTTTTCTGATGATGTCGTAAACTTAAATCAGTGGATAAACTTTGAAAAATATTATGTTTTACTATCAACTGATATGCGAAACACGTCGTTTACACGAGGCTGTATAATTGTTTGCCCATGAGAAGATATGATTTCTTAAGTTTTCCTCTGTGGAAAATCCCATTGTTTCAGGCTACTTCCTAGGCCCAGTCACTGTTTTGCAGCGGGCTGGTATTTAACACTCGATAGACAGGATGTGCAGTCTTGCACGGGACCCACTCCTATGAACCTTTCTTCCAACCACAGAGGGAAAGCTGCTCAAGACTCCCATGGACTTTTCATTTCCTGAGGAGGAGGAAGGTCGGAATGAGCCGGAGCCCCTCCCCAAAGAGGCGGAGCCCCTCCCCAAAGAGCCGGAGCCCCTCCCCAAAGAGCCGAAGCCCCTCCCCAAAGAGCCAGAGCCCCTCCCCAAAGAGGCGGAGCCCCTCCACAAAGAGGCAGAACCCCTCCCCAAAGAGCCAGAGCCCTTCCCCAAAGAGGCGGAGCCCCTCCACAAAGAGGCGGAGCGTGTGAACAAGCAGGGAGGGGACGGAGAGCCTTAGAGAGGGTACAGGAACTTCCCCTTCCAACACTGCCATTTTATAAAAGATTCACACTCCAGGGGAGGGAAGGAGTGGGGAGGGGGAAGAGGGGAAGAGAGGCGGTGGGTGTTTGGAGACATTTCTCCAAAGGTATTTTATCAAATTGCTTGTGGGATTCAGTCACATTGTGTCCTGCCTACAGTTTAATATGATGATATTGTCATATCCATTGGTAGGAATATTTATTGCAATATTTGGAGAATATGGCAAATTTGCCTTGACTTAAGTTGCAGTGAATTTTTATGCTGAAAAAATATATTTGAATAGACTGATAAATCTCTGATAAATTAACAATCATAAGTTCTGACTCTAAAGTTCAGAAAGCAGCCCCATACCTATGATGGTTTGGACAAGACCTCTAATGCGCATTAAAAAGAGTGAATAAAACCTTCAAAAGTATATCTGTGGTTAAGTGGGTTTCACTTAATGTAAGACCAGATGAGTGCAGTGTAAACCTGGGAGCTGTGAGGTGCTTCTCTCTCCTGGAGACCCTGTCTATTCCCAGCCTCTCATCAGACAGAAAGATATGTACTTCTCTCTTCTGTAGACCCTGTCTATTCCCAGCCTCTCATAAGACAGGATATGTGCTTCTCTCTCCTGTAGACCCTGTCTTACCCCTCTCATCAGACAGAAGGATATGTGCTTCTCTCTCCTGTAGACCCTGTCTTACCCCAGCCTCTCATAAGACAGAAGGATATGTGCTTCTCTCTTCTGTAAACCCTGTCTTGGCCCAGCCTCTCATAAGACAGAAAGATATGTGCTTCTCTCTCCTATATACCCTGTCTATTCCCAGCCTCTCATAAGACAGAAGGATATGTTCTTCTCTCCTATAGACCCTGTCTTGCCCCAGCCTCTCATCAGACAGAAGGATATGTGCTTCTCTCTTCTGTAGACCTTGTCTTGCCCCAACCTCTCATCAGACAGAAGGATCTGTGCTTCTCTCTCCTGTAGACCCTGTCTATTCCAAGCCTCTCATCAGACAGAAGGATCTGTGCTTCTCTCTCCCGTAGACCCTGTCTATTCCCAGCCTCTCATCAGACAGGATCTATGCTTCTCTCTCCTGTAGACCCTGTCTTACCCAAGCCTCTCATAAAACAGAAGGATATGTGCTTCTCTCTCCTGTAGACCCTGTCTATTCCCAGCCTCTCATCAGACAGAAGGATCTGTGCTTCTCTCTCCTGTAGACCCTGTCTATGCCCAGCCTCTCATCAGACAGAAGGATCTGTGCTTCTCTTTCCTGTAGACCCTGTCTATGCCCAGCCTCTCATAAGACAGCAGGATATGTTCTTCTCTCTCCTGTCTCTCCTGTAGACCCTGTCTTACCCCAGCCTCTCATAAGACAGAAGGATGTGTGCTTTTCTCTTCTGTAAACCCTGTCTTGCCCCAGCCTCTCATAAGACAGAAAGATATGTGCTTCTCTCTCCTATATACCCTGTCTATTCCCAGCATCTCATCAGACAGAAGGATATGTCCTTCTCTTTTCTGTAAACCCTGTCTTGCCCCAGCTTCTCATAAGACAGAAAGATATGTGCTTCTCTCTCCTATATACCCTGTCTATTCCCAGCCTCTCATAAGACAGAAGGATATGTTCTTCTCTCCTATAGACCTTGTCTTGCCCCAGCCTCTCATCAGACAGAAGAATATGTGCTTCTCTCTCCTGTAGACCCTGTCTATTCCCAGCCTCTCATCAGACAGAAGGATCTGTGCTTCTCTCTCCTGTAGACCCCGTCTATTCCCAGCCTCTCATCAGACAGGATATGTGCTTCTCTCTTCTGTAGACCCTGTCTATTCCCAGCCTCTCATAAGATAGAAGGATATGTGCTTCTCTCTTCTGTAGACCTTGTCTTACCCCAGCCTCTCATCAGACAGAAGGGTGTTCAGATGCCTGCACTCAACGTGCATTTTTAAAGACAAGTGACTGCAATTTTACACCAGAAATTGCACATATAATTCACATTTCTTTTTCAAATCAACAATCTATATTGCATGTCTGAGTGCTCTGAAGTGGCTTTTATACATTTGTATAATGACGTAATTTAATAGTTCCATAAGCTCCACATGTTTAATTAGAAGTTTTGTTTTTTAGTTTTTTTTAGAAGCCTACAGTTTTATCTCTTTCCTTGTAACATTAACATTTCACACAAGAGCTTGCTTAAGAGCTCACATATCTTATAATGTGGTCTGATCCTCAGTATTGCCAACTACTAACTATTAGTCAAATATTATACTGGGGTCTTTTTCCAGTTTATTTTCTCTTTCATAAAATAATATTTCCTTAAACTATCATATTACATGTGCAGAATGTTACATATAAATATACTATATTGAAATTACCAGGTGTTTTTTTTACATATCAGTTCGGTTCATATAATATCCAAGGTATTCAAAACACCCCCATATCATTGAGCCAACATGTCCAGGGGAGGCAGCAGTGCATTATATATGTCACGCTATCAGAAAGCAATTGGGATTTAATTGAATGAAATTCGCCTATGTACTGCATGTTCAATCCCCAGCCACATTTTCTATGATGCGTATTTGATATAAGTGACACCATATCTGAAGAGTGGAGCGTCCAAGGTTTTCAAAACACCCCCATATCATTGAGACAACATGTCCAGGGGAGGCAGCAGAGCATGTTATCTGTTATAGTATCAGAAAGCAATTGGAACTTAATTGAATGAAATTCGCCTATGTACTACATGTTCAAACCCCAGCCACATTTTCTATGACGCTTATTTGATATAAGTGACATGATATCTGAAGAGAGGAGGGTCCAAGGTATTCAAAACACCCCCATATCATTGAGACAACATGTCCAGGGGAGGTAGCAGAGCCTGATGTACATGATCCATTGACCTATACTAGCAGTAGAGAGGAATACACTGTTTAGTTGAACCACAACATTTTCTATCAAATTTTCTATCATGTTTATTTGATATCTTTGTCATCATATAATTTTAGTGAAGGGCTGTATGCAGTAAATGTACATTGTTAATTCAAGTCTTAACTGCTAACTTTGGTCTGACTCTGGAATGTGGGTCCAAATGTTATTTATTTAGAGTTGAATTAGCACTGGACATTTTATTGTGTACTAACAAACCCATGCCACATAGCTTACTAGCTAATTGCTATAGGATAAACTATCATCTAGAGTTGTTAGAACACCTCAATGGTAACATGACCTATTAATTATGACAAATATGCTGGAATCAGTTTTATATTCTCCTAAAAAAAGCAAGATCATGGTATTTCATATTTAGACTTACTGCACTTCCAAGAGTCAATATGGCAGAAATATAAAAAAAGCTTTATAAAAATACACTGCCTTTTTAATTGGCATTATAATTATAACGAACAAGTATTTTTACATATCAAAACGTCGCTAGTTTAGAAAAGAAACTTTGAGATACGCGTTTCCCCGCTTTTACGCAGGCAGACTTTTATTTTGAACGATTTCCGACGAATCTGCTGTCTTACTGTTGCTCACGGTCGCTCCTTTCACGGTACTGTCTACTTGCATGACCGAACTAGAGGGAACTAGAGCACATTGATTGGCCTAGCCATAAACACACATACAGGTACGGTGGCTCATAAAGAGCAAACATAGCCAAATGATCTACATCCCTTTCTTTAGCTCACACCTCCTATATTAAACAGAATAGCACTGGGTAAATATTAACCTTACTGAACATTTCTTTCTTACCATGTTGTTTTCCGATTTTCGGTAAACAACCCAATAATGATATTTTTCGTTAAATTTAAGATTATCCAACAGCAAATCAAGGTGGATGAACATATCACTTTAACAGGTAGGCCTATTCATAAGGCATACCCGGTATAGAATTAATCATGATCAATTTCCACAGACACGCTTTTGCCTTTCATCTACGATCATTTTTGCACTGCAGAGAAAAGTCTGTGGGAATCAGTGGATATGCTGCTACAGTTGCCTATATATTTTGTGTGACAAAAACAAATTAACATTAGACCTTTGTTTCAATAAGAACAAAATAATTTACACATATGTAGCCAATATCCTTTTTACTGGGCTTCCAAGAAGTCCGAGACTATAGCTTATATGTCCCGATTGATGCTCTTTATTTTATCTTTTGTAGCCTGCATGTACGTATTTATTGAAACTATCACAAGGTCTCGTCTTGACTCTTAAAGAGATTAGCAGATGGTCTTTAGTAGGTATAGCTTCCTTTTCTGCAATATTAGATTGATGTAAAATGATTAAAACGTCATTCATAATCCTTTACAAGTAAGACAATCGATTCGCTTGGCATCGATTGATAAACTTTTCAGCGCCACAGTGAAGGCCAGCTCCAACTTACGACGTACCTTTGGAAGTGTCCCTTAAGGGAACTGTTAAGGTATAGTCTGGGAAACACTCGTAAAAAAAGCGGTTTCCCTTTTAAAGGTATACCTTAGAAACCTTTGTAAAACTTTAAGGTACATCGAAACTCGGGAACGCAGCCCAGATCTGTATCTCTGAAGTTCAAGTTTTATTCTATGATTCAACTCATTTTTTTCACTGGAACAAAAATATTAGTGCAGCGATACAGTTAATCATGAACATGTTAATAATAATACTAATAATAATAATAAACATCGGTTTATGCTAGTTTATTTCATCTGAATGTGAAGCTTAATCAACATTTTAATTCCAGCCCCCTAGTAAGATCAGGATTTTCTTGATATTTGGGATATAGTGGTCCCACAGGTATTTGCTTAGTGACTAATAATGACCCTGTAAACTACAAGGTTTAATTTAATTTGGGAAAAACAAACATGGGTTTTTTTCATTGGCTTCAGTACAATAATAATGTCAGGCTGTTAAGGGGTATAAGGGAACTGAATTAAGTAAAAGTTAAAGGAATTGTGGGGAGAATACTGAATTGGGATTTGTCCTTTTGTAAATGAATTGCATTTGAACCGAATTGAAAGAATTAATCAATAATATGAGTGGATATTCCCATCAGACTTTTTATGGGCTGCAGACAGTATTCAGTTAGAGTAGCAGTTCTACTTGGTCAATCACATGATTCTTTGCAGCTGGCTGACACTGTATGGAAACCACTATATGGATATGTTTACCATTAACCAGGTACAATGTAGCCCTTGTCCAGCAACTGTTAGCAGGGTGAGGTCATATACCACAACTGGTTAACTCGGGTATCATGGAGCTTGCCCGAGTTTACCGCTGGTAATTACGACTTTGTCGGCCGTTCAAATGCAACTTCCTGGAGGTAAACTCCCAGACTGCTCACATCACACCTGATGCAGGTCAGGACATATGCATGTTTTCCACTGGTCTAGGACAAGAGAATGAATAAAAAAGCACTAAGAAATTATACTTCTGGTGAAAAGGGGAACTGCGTTCCCAACTTTAATAAATAACAGTACAGTAAAATACAGTAGATTGAAAAAATACAAAACAAAGAAAATATTATTTTGGAAGCAACGCTGAGGAGATGGGATCAGAAAATCTGGCTGACATCATCCAGAAGTGGCTCTGGTCTCTCCTGAGAACAAAGCATTCAGTCAGCTATCAGACACCGGTCAGTACCACACACTCCTGTAACTATCAGACACCGGTCAGTCAGTACCACACAGCCCTCTAATTATCACACCGGTCAATCAGTACCACACACCCTTGTAACTACCACACACCAGTCAGTACCACACACTCCTGTAACTATCACACACCGGTCAGTACCACACACCCCTGTAACTATCAGACACCGGTCAGTACCACACACCCCTGTAACTATCACAAACCGGTCAGTACCACACACCCCTGTAACTATCACACACCGGTCAGTCAGTACCACACAGCCCTCTAACTATCACACCGGTCAGTCAGTACCACACACCCCTGTAACTATCACACACTGGTCAGTACTACACACCCCTGTAACTATCACACACCGGTCAGTACCACACACCCCTGTAACTATCACACACCGGTCAGTCAGTACCACACACCCCTCTAACTATCACACCGGTCAGTCAGTACCACACACCCCTGTAACTATCACACACTGGTCAGTACCACACACCCCTGTAACTATCACACACCGGTCAGTACCACACACCCCTGTAACTATTACACACCAGTCAATACCACACATCCCTGTAATTATCACACACCGGTCAGTACCACACACCCCTGTAACTAACACACACCGGTCAGTACCACACACCCCTGTAACTATCACACACTAGTCAGTCAGTACCACACACCCCTCTAACTATCACAACGGTCAGTCAGTACCACACACTCCTGTAACTATTACACACCGGTCAATACCACACATCCCTGTAACTATCACACACCGGTCAGTACCACACACCCCTGTAACTATCGCACACTAGTCAGTCAGTACCACACACCTCTCTAACTATCACACCGGTCAGTCAGTACCACACACCCTTGTAATTACCACACACCGGTCAGTACCACACACTCCTGTAACTATTACACACCGGTCAATACCACACATCTCTGTAACTATCACACACCGGTCAGTACCACACACCCCTGTAACTATCGCACACTAGTCAGTCAGTACCACACACCTCTCTAACTATCACACCGGTCAGTCAGTACCACACACCCTTGTAATTACCACACACCGGTCAGTACCACACACTTCTATAACTATTACACACCGGTCAATACCACACATCCCTGTAACTATCAGACACCGGTCAATACCACACACCCCTGTAACTATCACACACCGGTCAGTACCACACACCCCTGTAACTATCACACACCGGTCAGTCAGTACCACACAGCCCTCTAACTATCACACCGGTCAGTCAGTACCACACACCCCTGTAACTATCACACACTGGTCAGTACCACACACCCATGTAACTATCACACACCGGTCAGTACCACACAGCCCAGTAACAATCATACACCAGTCAGTACCACTGTTGGGTGGTGTGTCTGTCTGTGTTGGGGTTTGTGTGTGTGTGTGTTGTGGTGTGTGGGTGTGTGTTGAGGTGTCTGAGTATGTGTATGCTGGGGTATGTGTGTGCGTCTATGTTGGGTTGTGTGTGTGTGTGTTTGTGTGTGTTCAATGTGCTAGATGTGACCTTATTCTCCCAGTGGACTCAGTAGTACCAGCCCATCATATCTATTCTTCAGTTAAAGCAAGGATTTTATTTTCAGAAAAACAGACAAAACAAATTACAATAATAAAACTATTCTCACTTGAGTTTTGTGAGCAAGGAGAGGCTGCAGAGTGTTTGCCAGGACACCTTTATGGTCGTTGATAGGGCCAAGCCATTAATTTTTATCTGAATCAATGTAGAAATACTCCAAACCACTAAGGGCTTTGTTGTTCAGTTTGGGGCACCTTGTATAGGATATACCTGACGATGAACATTCAGAGAAGAGAAAAAACATGGATGTAAAACTTTCAGCACCATTCATCTTTACCTGTTGACTTTTGCTGTTTTTTAATAAATCAGCAAAGTTATGAAATGCACCACGATGACATAATCATCCGTAGATGGAATGCATCTCAGTCAGGAATCACAATACCTCAAAAACATGTTTTTGTTTCTGTGAATGGGGTAGTGGTTAAGACTCCAACCTCTGAACCCAACATGTATCCCTACTGGTCTGACTCCCCTCCTCTCTCATCCTTCCACATCTATCTCTCCTGTGTCTCCTCTACTCTCTCATCCCTTCAGATCTATCTCGCCTGTGTCTCCCCTACTCTCATCCCTCCAGATCTATCTCGCCTGTGTCTCCCCTACTCTCATCCCTCCAGATCTATCTCACCTGTGTCTCCCCTACTCTCATCCCTCCAGATCTATCTCCCCTGTGTCTCCCCTACTCTCATCCCTCCAGATCTATCTCCCCTGTGTCTCCCCTAGTCTGTCTCCCTCTCAGCTTTCTGATTGTCTATCAATCAAAATCAATCAATCAAAACTTATTTTAACCCTTCAGGTTCATGTCATCTTGGAGGATTATCACACAAAGAAACTGTGAAACTGAGGTGCAATGTAATATAATGGATAAGGAACTGGTCATGTAAACAAAAAGGTTGCAGGTTCTATTACCAGTCCACCTCAATGCCGTTTTTATCTTTGCAGGTGACTTTGGCCTCAGAGGAGCAGATGCCCCAGCAGAGGAGACTAACTGTGAGGACCACCTTCCACATGTCTTCCTGAAACACACCGGGAACAGTAACAGCAACACATCAGCTTCAGCCAGACTGATGACTGCATTTACTAATGATCACTCTGGTAGATTCTCTTTTCATTTCTATGCGAAGAAAGGCAGAATAATTGTATTTAGCCTTCATCTATCCAGGGAAGGTTGACTGAGGACACATGCTCTTTTAGTTTGAGTTGAGTGCCATAGTATCTCTTTGGAATGAGTTCTTAACAAAATGGCTGGACTTACACTGGTAGTCCAACCACGTAATTATGCTTTTGCAAGGTAGGTAAATAGGTACTTTATCCATAGCCTAAAAATGCACCCCAAGAGCCCAATATTTAACATGGATTTATCCAAGCAAATTTGACTGAGGTCACATGATCTTTTTCTGCAACATGCTGCATCATGCACATTTCACAGATATGACTGCTATCACCCAAGCAATTTGCATTTGCAATAGGGCGTGATTCATCAACAAATTCATCAAATTATTGATTATGACTCCATGACAGGTCTATGGTGCATTTCTTCTGTTTATCAGTCGTTTCTGCCATGTCTGTAAAGCAGTGGTTCACAAACTCAGTCCTGCAGCCCCCTGTGTATGCCGGTTTTCAATCCAACCACAACTGCAACCCCAGAATTTTAACAAGCTGTTAATACTTTTTAATTAGGTGTTTTTCATGTTTAGAGGGATTATTTACCCTCTTAAGCCACAATATGTCAGAAATAGGCATGCATGATAAAGATGATTTTATGCTTCCATGAAGAATAAATTGACCAGTTTCAAAAGTTTACTGCTGTGTTCCATTTGCCTTGCCTATGCCCTATGCCCAGTGGGATTCATTTACGATAAAGTTTTAAAACTGACAAAACGTCATTCATTTATTATAACACACATGCAGACTATGTCCTTGGGCTACATCTGTACTGTTTTAATAGACAACTTAAGTGTAGCAGGCAAAAGGAAGAGGCCTTAAATTCTCTTGGTCGTGCTGATAATTTATCATTTTTGTCCAAATTTAACAGCCATCCAAACAAATATTTTTCTCTGCTTTCACATTTTGGTAGATGGAGTATTTTGGTCCAATTCAATGTGGGTGAAAAGAAACCCATTCATAAAGTCTGGAGTTAGGAAAAGTATTGCCTCTTGAGTCACTCGCTTTTTTATTAGTGAGCTATATAGTTAATGGAATTTATCTAAATGACTATCGATTATTCATTCCTTAATATTAGAGATCATGGATCAAAAGTACATTGTACATTGGTAAACTGCTACGTTTGCTAATTATAGACGGGCGACAAATGAAAGGAAAAGCCAACATAAAGTGTCTTAGTAAGGTGTTGGGCCAACAGCTTCAATGCGTCTTGGCATCGATCCTATAAGTCTCTGGAACTCTACAGGAGGGAGGGAACACAATTCTTCCAAAAGATATTCCCTCATTTGATGATGGTGGTGGAGAGCGCTGTCTAACATGACGGTCAAAAATCTCCCATAAGTGTCCAATTGGGTTGAGATCTGCTGACTGGGAAGGCAATAGCATATGATCCACATCATTTTCATACTCATCAAACCATTCAGTGACCCCTCGTGCCCTGTGGTAGGGTTATCATGGAAGAGACCATTCTCATCATGATAGAAATGTTTCATCATAGATTAAAGGTGAACACTCTGAATGAGTTTGTATTGATTTGCAGTGACCCTTCTCTCTAAAGGGACAAGTGAATCCAAAACATGTCAGGACAATGCCCCCCACAGCATAACAGAGCCACCAGAGCCCGTGTATTCAGGCCTGTACCTTTCTCTTGATGTACCGCCACACATACACTCGCCCATCATCAAGAATATAGTGAAGGATGATTCATCAGACCATATCACCATGTCACCACTGAACTCTCAAATGTGCATTCGTCTTTGTAATGAGCACTGAAACGCCACAGTAATATCCCTCCCTATATAGTTGTCCATGGACTGTTCTTGCTGACAGTCTGATCAAGGTCCTGCATTGACATTCTCAGTCACCTGAGGAAGAGTTTCTCTTCTGTTTTTCCTTACATATCACACTAATGAATGAGCAACACTGGCATCAAATGTGCACTTTCAACTACAATATACAACCCTATTTACTGATGCCTTCCCCATAGATCTAATTTCAAATGTCACTTTAGTCACTGTTCCTACTGAAACACTAGCCAGTTGAGCTGTCTTTGTGACTGAAGCTCTTGCCATCCGTGCCCCAATATTGAATATTTCAGTCACTTTCCCTCTTGCCATTTTGATCCAAAATTGAGGTTAACAGGGCCTGCTCAGCAATTCTATACATGCCACAGAGCATGATAGGATGTTAATAGCTTAATGGTATCATGCAGTACACCATTATGGAAGCATCCACTTTTGTTATGTTTCTCCACTCATTTATTCAGGTTTTTCCTTTAATTTGTCACTGGTCTGTATCTATAAGGCATACTATGCAGGAGTTTTTAGCCTGTGTCTACTATCAAAGAAGTTTCCTCTGTCTTCAACACCACCCACTCACCCCCAAGTACTCGACCGAGTCACAGACATGCAAAGTTGTTAGAAACTACAGGTAAATTTCTCAAATTAATTACTTGGATTGACATTACATTGTTCGGTTGGGATCACAAACTGGACATGTACAAATAATTTGAAAATCAGACGTATGGCAACCCTGATAGCTAGAGGAAACTTTATTCACAGGTCCAACAGAAAACAACTTAACTCCACATTGCTTTTCGTCCCCTTGGCTTCAGCTGAGGAAAAGCAATTCTAAGGTTAACGGTAGTTCTTGAACGAGCCCTGAACTCTTAGTAATTGGTAAACTATGTAAAACATTATTCCTAAACTGAACAACATAACCCCTAAATTCAACACCCAAATTCCTAAATACAGTTAATCAGGTTACTACACTGGATTAAGACCAGTTTAGAGTATGGTGAATCTATGTAAAAGTTCTGCAACTTCCAAGTATACAATACAATACAATAATACTCTACTGTACTGTGATAGTTAGCTACAGGCCAAACTTAACTCAATTGTATACTTAAACTGTATTATTGTGCACTAGTAATACTAGTAATTCCAAATGTTAATGCACAGGTTTAAAATGTGCCAGCCTATTAATCTGTGTATTAACCAATGGAAAAGTAGGCAACACTTCACAAATGCATTGTTTAAAGCCATTGTAAAATGTAACCTACTTTCTCATAAGTTAATATTCAGGTTAATAGACTGGAAGTAAGTCATTTCAAAGTAAAGTACTAAGACTAAATTGTCATTATAAATTTAAATCATGATGTCTTAAAATAGTGAGGGCACTTTCAGGAAGGATGTTTTGGAATCCCCCTCCTCCCCTGTTCTACTAGTAAATAACCAGAAATCAGAAATCTCACCATCCGTAGGCTTGCAGAGTCCACAGACCAATGAGTCAGTGCTTGAGTCTACAGACTAATATATAGTGAGGTGATGACCTGCCTTCCTCCTAGTTAAATGATGTTTGTTTGGTGGAGAGGGAGAGCTGATTTACATAAATGTTTGTTCTCACATGTGGAGAGGGAGAGCTGATTTGCATAGATGTTTGTTCTGACAGGTGGAGAGGGAGCTGATTTGCATGGATGTTTGTTACGACAGGTGGAGAGGGAGAGATGATTTGCATAGATGTTTGTTCTGACAGGTAGAGAGGGAGAGATGATTTGCATAAATGTTCTGACAGGTGGAGAGGGAGCTCATTTGCATGGATGTTTGTTCTGACAGGTGGAGAGGGAGCTGATTTGCATAGATGTTTGTTCTGACAGGTGGAGAGGGAGAGATGATTTGCATAAATGTTTGTTCTGACAGGTGGAGAGGGAGCTGATTTGCATAGATGTTTGTTCTAACAGGTGGAGAAGGAGCTGATTTGCTCATGTGCAATTCATGGCCTTAGATTACTCTGGCACAGTATATATTTTTAAACAACTTTACTGGAAGTCCTCATGGCCATAACCCCGACAACCACAAATACATGTGCAGACAAATGGTAAATGGACTGCATTTATATAGCGCTTTTATCCAAAGCGCTTTACAATTGATGCCTCTCATTCACCAGAGCAGTTAGGGATTAGGTGTCTTGCTCAAGGACACTTCGACACGCCCAGGGTGGGGTTTGAACCGACAACCCTCCGACTGCCAGACAGTCGGTCTTACCTCCTGAGCTATGCCGCCCCATACAAAGAAACACACGCACACACGTCTGCACACCACACAACACGCAAATGTACACACACGCACACACACGCACACACACACACACCACACAACACACAAATGCACACACACGCACGCATGCACACACACCACACAACACGCAAATGCACACACGCATACACACGCATGCGCACACACACACACATACACACCACACAACACGCAAATGTACACACACGCACACACACCCACACACATACACACACACACGCAAGCACACACACACACACACACATACACGAAAACGCGTCCTCTGCGCAGCACAGTTCTTTACCTGACCTGTCAGTTTGGGGTCTCTCCATTGAACTGTACAGGCCTAATAAAAATAAATTGGAACTGATAACATTGGTCTGACCCAGCCGTCAAGCTGTTATATTAACGGGAATGGAGCAGTTTTGGCTCCATCATTTTGCTAAGAGCAGCGGTAATACTGTTCTACTTTGCTCCTGCATCCCACGGTTGAAGTGGTAACTGTCAGATATGGTTTTGAGTGCTCACATTTGCCACCTGGTGGTGGTTTCGTGAACAAAAGCAGTTTCTGTGGAAATACAAAGAAAATATATGCAAATTTGCTGCTTCTGGGAAGATCTCTCGCGGCAGAAGCGACAAATGAAACCAGTGACCACTTTAATACCTGTACCATGCATTGAACCAAATCATGTGCAGAGTGTATCCTTACATACCCAGTAGCCATGAGTCCTATAGCATGACCTCTGACCCCCTACCTGTTATAGCCAGTGTGTGTCCATCAGTAGTCACGTGTCCTATAGCATGACCCCTGACCCCCTATCTGCTATAGCCTGTAGGGAATACCATATTCAGCAATACTCAAATAATGCATTCTCTCCAAATGTTTTCTCCTCTCGAATTTGGCCAATATTATTCGGTTTCAGAACTTTTTCACACTTCTTTGATGTGATTCGCTTAGAAGTCAGTGTCAGCACCACATTTCTCAATCAGACACACACATACGCACGAACACACCTGCAAAGAGGGAGACATAGAGTTTCCTTTAACACTAGATAGGAAAGAGCGATGCTGTAGCAGTCGGTCCGCTGGAGAGGCGGATTGGTCTCAGCTGCGCCGGCTGGTGGAGAGCATACGCACCTGCGTTGCATTAGCCGAGACCGGAAGCTCAGAGGGCAGTCATGAGTTTCGTTTCATTTTATTTTAAGCACGAAAGACCAAGAAAGCAATCCTCAGCTGGGATGCTGGAGGAGCTGGACCTGGCCGGGAAGGCTCTAAAATAACTGACCTGCCCCCCAACAAGTGTTTCCTTCAACAGCATGTTGTGTCTCCCCATCGCTCTTGTGCCCAGCTTGTGTGCAGGAGCCTGTCTTCACAAAATACAACTTGGGGAAGTTTGAGTAAGAGCATAATAGCTGAAGATGTATTCCACCCAGGGAAGCGTTTTGACTTTTTCTTTCATTTATCCAAACTTATGTAAATCAAACATACAGGTAAAGTGGGGCTTCACAAAAGGGGGGGGGGGGGATTTAAGAAAAACAACAACACGTCAGCCTTACAGTCTTTTTTATTTCATTAGGAGTTCATAGCACAGAGTAGTTCATAATGAAGAAATAGAACTATTTCTAGAGTTATAAAAGCATTTTCTCAGTTTATAAATGACTTCAGTGTCCCTCAGGTAGGGGTGGTGGTGGGGTTTGAAACTTCATTTGACTGTTTATCTCTGTTATAAAAGTCTGTTATGGCTATATACCATTTTGGTTATTGCTTGTTAAATACAGCTTTAAAAAGCAAGTGTTGTTAAACAGAATTATTATTGATGCCATTGTAAAACCATGACTTTAATGCTTTAATATCTCAACAATAGCAGTGCCAGTGATTACAATGGTAAAAATCAGGATTTTTTGGCATTTTTCCGTTAGACTACACCCACTTCCGTTTTTTTTATCTGAATACAAATACTAATAATTTTGTTGGTTGTACAATTACAGATACAAATACAAATAGTGGCATCTCCCTCCAGCCCTAATAGCCAGTGTGTGTCTATCAGTAGCCATGTTTCCTTTAGCATGACCCTTGACCTCCTACCTGTGATAGCCAATGCCTGAACTCCTACCTGCTCATTTGAAAGTTGTTCTAGATTGAAGGGTCACCGCATTTATATATGCAAGAAAAGTACGAGTGTGGTATTGAGTGGTAGGGTGTGTACAGTGTTGGACAGTAGCGTCGCTACAAGTAGTTCCCATTAGCGTGGTGGTAGCATCGCTATTTCCTATTTCAAATACCTTTTCAGTAGCAAAGCGGTTTTTCCGACCAAGTAGCACGGTAGCGTACACAAAAGATATAGCTCTTCACTTTCCCAAACTTTTCCCAAGAAACGTTTAGGAAAACAGTGCACCGGGGTGTCTTGTGGCGTAGCCTGTAGAGCTCTGTCCACATGCTCATTGCGAGCCGCGACGTCGGCGGTTCGTGTCCGACCGCAACAAAATTTTCACATGTCTCTCCCACTCTTCCCCGTTCTTCCTGTCTCTCTACACTGCCCTGTCCAATAAAGCTGAAAAAGCCCATAAAAAATATATTTAAAAACGAAAGCCGTGCACTTCACCAGCGACATCAGCGGCAATGAGCCCCGGTACGGCGCTGGCCAGGTGGTTCGGGGAGCGCCGTCAATCATTGCTCTCAAGGAGCAGTTGCACTCGGAAGGGAGAGGCAACCCAGAGAAAAACTGGGCCTGTATGCTGCAGACGTGCATCAGCTAATCCAGTGAGCCAGTCCATGACTCAGCAACTCAGCTAGAGACAGCCTGGCCCTCAACACATGCCTGAGGGGGCTTCGTCTGGCTCGAAAGGCAGCAGGTCCAAAAAATCTTTCTTTTTTAAAAAAATTATTATTTTATGCAGAAAAATACTGGTCAAAGAAATAGAAATTAGAAATGTTCAAGCTGATTTAAAAATGTTCACCAGTAAGATATGTTTGACTGCTCAATTATGTTGTTATGAACTAATACATAAATCTGTAATGATTATTACTTGTTTCACTCAAATGCTAATTATTTCTAAATGTTTGGTTTATGTTGATAATATGTTTATTACATTTATTATGCCAAAAGGAGATGTTGTTACAAAACACTGCATTAATATGCATTACATCCACTATTTATAAAGGCAGTCTATCCATAATTTGAGCCAGTACTGTTGGCTACAATCAAATAAAATGAAAAGATTGTTCAAGTTGCATTTATTGTCCTTCTTCTCATTACAGACGGGGGTAAGAAACAGAACGTAAAACAGGCCCACAATGCAGTATAAGAACAGGCATAACCAACTAAAAATAGATAGATAGAAAAATAGATAATATATAGTGGAATTAAAATTATTAAAAACAAAAAAGACAAGGAACAATAAATAAGTAAAAATGCTAAGTATGCATTTTTACTGCTTCTGAGAAAAGAAGTCAAATGGACAGGCATATGATCCAGGAAAACCATTGACTTTTGAATAGACAGTGAAACATGCATGCATTGCATGGGAAAGCCCCAAAATGAGCAACCTGCTGGACAATGGCCTGTACCATATGCTGTAGACGGGGTCTGTGGGTTTAGGGCTTGTTATCTCATCAGCGAGCTCAGCAAGTGGCCTTTTTTACTTGCAACCAAGGCCACTTTCTTGAAGTGGTAGCTGCCATTTTCAAAACTGCATCGTGCTGGCTTTATAAATACCACATATAACCTAATAAGAGTGCATATTAAAATTCTAGGACTACTTTTTACATTGGGATGGGGCATGCCCCATACCTATACAGCACTGAGAGTTTGGCACTTTTCAGGGTCCCCCATTTGACCCCATTTCAACAGACAGAATTCACAAACAACTTCACACGTCCACGCAATAAAGCCCCAAACTGAGGGGATTTTGCATTTTCTCCTTCTTCTTTGTTTTCCTGTGTGATTATATCATCACAAATGCTCCCAGCCCACAAATAATATGTCTCTCCATTCAACATTGAAGGTTCATCAGGTAATAAAAACTTTGGATGCATACGGAAAATGACATCATTTAAAAGACCAAAACTTTCTTGTACATATGTCTCCTTCCATACTAGCTCACCAGGTGGTGCGTCACGCTTTTGGATGTGTGACAGCTCTGGGTTGAGCCGCCCAACCTTGGACTCATGAAAACCTCTAACTCATTACATTGCCTTCCTTGATAACTACAAATTAAACATATAAACTATTAGTTTTGCATCTGTATTATCTTTGCAGGAAACTCATTCATATTTCTGAAATACAAATAAAATATACCCACACTTTAGACAGTTCCACTTTCGGCATTTTAACATTAGCTTCCTTGCTAACGACACAACAGACCAACTGTATAATAGTACAGATGGCTGTCAAATTCAGCTCTACAATCAGCGTTGCACTTCGGTCCGGTAGGTAATGTTACCGGACCTATAGAAGCTCGCACAAGATAATGACTTTGAAATGAATAAGCACTAAAATAATAAAATACACACTTCAGACAGTTTAGCTTTTGGCATTTTCACCGAGTTTACCATCAGCTACGTTGCTAACAACTCATCGGATGTACACATGAAATGATATATAGAAGTGCACTTTAAAAACACAAAATTCTGCTATCCCCACATCCCCTTCCCTAGTGGTTCACTGGGTAGGGCGGATGCGTGACAGCTCAAGTTCGAGCCACCCTTGGACTCATGAAAACCTCTCAGTCCATTACATTGCCTTGCTGGGTAACTAAAAATAAAACATTTAAACGACTGCTTTTGCATCTGTATAATCTTACCAGGAAATTAATTTACATTTCTGTATTCACACAACTGCAAATAAAATGCGCCTACATTTTACACCGTTCCACGTGCGGCATTTTGGCCGAGTTTAACATTAGCCACCATGCTAACCGGATGACAAGGGGTCTGTATAAAGTTGATAGCTCACTGGGTAGCACGTCTGCCTTTAGTAATTTTGGATGAGCGACATGCAGGGTTCAAATCCCCCCTTGGACTCAGGAAAACCTTTTACTCATTACAGTGCCTTGCTTGGTAACTACACATCATTCATTTAAAGTCATTCATATTTCTGTATTCATACGACTACAAATAGAATAAACCCACACTTTACACAGTTCGCCGTTCGCCATTTTGACTGAGTTTAACGTTAGCTACCTTGCTAACAACATGACAGGCCGACTGTATAACAGTACAGATGGCTGTCAAATTGAACTCAATCAGTTGCACTTCGGTCCGGTAAGTAACGTTACTGGTCGTATGCAAACTGGCGCAAGATAATGACATCTTCAAGGCATGTGTAGGTTATCCATGTCCTTAAAAAGCGACAATGTCAAATACACTGCTCTGCCGTTTCTACTGTTCAATAATTTTTAACTAGGCGTGGCTATACACTGCAATGCCACACTTCTACGTTTTAATGTTACCTAGCCCTATATATCCTCTACCAACATACAAACAATCAGTAAGTTTGTCATGTACAATAGCCCATTGAAAATGCTTAAATTTTAAAATATGAAATACACTCTCATTTATTTCTCATTCATGGTAAAGGAAAAATGCTTGAATTCATGTGTTTCTTTGAGCTAGAATGTGTGTTTGCATGCATGTATGTGTATGCATGTTTCTCAGCCTACATTTATATGAATTACTGTTATCACTAACTCATAACAGAGTACAAAAAGACATGATATCTGATGAAAAACACTTTTCAACGTACAAAAATGCCAAGTTACTCACACATACAAAGCACTGTCTATAAGTCATTCATTCAATTCATAGGCCTGCCATTAAAAGTAGTGATATCAAAATTGTTACATGTAAGGTACAAACCACGACGGGCTATCCCCTTATTGGAAAATAATGTACGACGGGGGTGGTGATGCGGCTGAGGCAAAGCAAAGTACATTATTTTCCAATAACGGGACAGCCCGGAGGGGTTTATTCCACTTATACAACGGGTTACCAACAATGCCTATATATGGTTACTTTAATATGTATTGATTTTTATTGACTTAATCACCTGAAACTTAAATATTCTTCCGTGGCCGTTTGGGCATATTATTTTGCCATTGTCAAGCAAAACTGTCGTTGGTACTTCTATTTGGACTGTTGTTATGCAAAAACTTTGGTTGGTAGTTCTATTTGCACCGTTGTTAAGCAAAAAAAGAAAAATAGTTCCTTATTGTTTTATACCATACAATTAGCACCAATTTTGCTCATTACATTATTTAAGAAAACTACATGAAACCATAACTCAATCAAATTAATCTCCCTAGCACTGTCTTGCGTTTTAAAATGGTGCAGTCTCGCAGTGTAGACATAGCGTTTTTCCAAGACACTCTGAAACCGGGTTTGAATGCCAGCTAGCTTTATGATAAGTTCGCCGTCACTTGTCACCTAGCCAATATTAAAATTCAGCTGGGTTTTGGGTCAGAATGGTCTCACGACATGCTTTTTATCCCGACTAGCTAGCTAGCTAACTGCTGAATTATATTCAAAACAGTGGTTACTATAAACGCAATCGTTAACAAAGATACAGAAGAAAATGCGTCCTGTAGCCATGAGTCATCTACTGTCCAAATAAGGGACGATTCAGTATTTTGCGGGATGGTTGGCAGCCCGAAATGAAGCCAGTAACTACAACTGTGATTTAATGTTGCCATCAATTGCGAAATTGGACATTGAAAAGGGGAGGGGACGTAACAACAATTAAAAATCGAAAGAATAATTTTGCAGTTTTAACTGCTTTAGAATGCTGGATTTTGTAGGGCATTGATTTTAGAACTGTTAAAAGGCCAAGGTGTCCCTTTACTGAGAATTAATGCCCATCCTTGGACCAATCAGAATCGAGTATTCAGCCAAGCTGTTGTATAAGCAACAATATCGTCTATCTAAGCTCAGACAAATGAAACAAGCTGTATTCCACAGCAATGCTACCCAAGGTTTTCTAATTTCTTACAAGTAACTTTGCCCTATGTGTACAAGTGTGCGTGCGTGAGTGTGGGTGTATGTTTGTGTGTGTGTGTGTGTGTGTGTGAGCGTGTGTGGTGTGTGTGTGTGTCTCTACTTCAGATGACAGAGGGACACTGAGGAGTCATACATTCTGAATCCAGCACAGAGGGGAGTGTGTTCAGTGAAGTGTGTGTGGAATCTGTGCAGGAGGGTCAGTGTGTCCGATTCAGAGACACTGTAGAAGGATAGAGTGCCGGCCGGACGGTCCACACACACTCCTACCCTGTACACACACACTCCTCTACCACCATCATCATCATCATCACCACACACTCCTGCTCTGCGGTTGGGGGAGGGTGCGACAGGTATAAGTTTTGGGTTCTTATTGTGGCAGACAATGTAACTGTCTTTAATGCACCTCAGACCCCAGGAGTTTTTATTGTATCCAAACCCACATTCAGAATCATCTCCTTTCCTGCTGATTCCTTTATATGTCACTGCTATATGAACCCCTCCCTGCTCAGACACACTCCACTCAGCCTCCCAGTAACAGCGCTCACACACACTCTCTCTGCACACAATCTGGAACCAGTAATCAAATCTCTCAAGATGATCCGGATATGGCTGTTCCTCTCTCCCCAGCGTGTGTGTCACCTTCCTGTTCCCCTCAGACAGAGACAGCTCTCTGTGCGCTGTGTTTGGATCCAGTGTGAGCTGACAGCCGTCTGAATAACAAACACATTAATAAGATTTTTTTAATATCCACCTCATTATGTGTGTAAGAGAGAAAGAGCTGTGTTTGTGTATGTGAGCTGCTGTTTGTGTGTGGAAGCAAAACGTTTTATAAAGTCTGTCTCACACACACACGCATACAAGAGAGCTATGGAAATCTATGGAAATTATTTTGTGTCAATACAGACTCACATTTCCTGGGCCCAAGTTCTGTCGTGTTCTCTCCTCCATGATCCACACTGTAGGAACAGCAGAACAGAGAATGAGTGTGTATGTGTGTGTGTGAGTGCATGTGCACATGCGTTCGTGTGCGTACACGTGTGTAAATATACTTAAGTAAAATATATGTTTTGTGCATGTACAGTGTATACTAACAAACATATTAACATCTGTAAAATATGCACAATTAAGCTGAGGTAATTTATCATTTCTTTAAATTGCTATCAGTGCTGCAGAAGTCATAGAACAATTATTTACAAAAGAATATATCCAAAAATGAAGTAAGAAGCACACAACTAATAATGAGACTGCTGAGATTGGGAAAGGCGTTTTTAAATCAGGAATGCGGCATTTAACCCTGTAATGTGAACTTAGCCATAAAAACATTAACATGAACAGTCAACGCAAAAAGATTGGAATACGAGGAAAAACTTGGAATTGAGGGCTGTAATGTGAACTTAGCCGCCATATTCAGTCAGGTCTTGAGAAGTTACAACAACTGGGGTTTTGTAAAATGACCACCAAAGAGAATTTTAAAAAAACATATTGTTACAATCAAGAAATCAAATTGAGGGTTTTTTTTCAAAGTTGTCCAACACGCTTAACGGTGAGTATGTATTAGGAGGACAGCGGGTATTGGCCTAAACCAAATTTTTGCCTAACGTTTTTTAGCATCAGTAGAGGCACCAGGATGCTTGAATGTGTTTGTTTGTAGGAAAGAAAACCTGACTAACCGGGGACATTTGAGTCTGTGAGGGGGCGGCATGGCTGTGGTGCCAGCTGCAGGCGGAGAGATGGGGAAGGGGTTTAGCCGGCCAGCAGTCGCAGCTTTTTAAACTTTAAAAAAAGTTTTAACCTCTTTGCAGATGAAACATCTGGCCAATCAGCGCCCATTTAAGGGGTGTTCTACATAAGACTTTATAACTGTAGATGTGAGGATCAGAAACTTGGAATATGGCTTAAATGAAGCAAGACATCTGCTGACTAACTTAGATACTATTTACAATAGAAATGTAGAGTAGTTTATATTCATAATTTAGGTAGAAATGAAGTGCCTCAAATGCAATGATCTAAATGCAAACATGAAGTTGTTCTCCTTTGATTTGAAATGAACAAAATTTGGAAAGTCACAGAATCCGTGAGACCTTTGACTTCCTTGATAAACACCCAGCCTTACTAATAAGTATATACTAATCACATCAATCCCCATCTTTATTAGGCTACATGAAATTATTTTTGCCTTGTTTTATAATATTGGGGTGGTGATGATGATGATAATAATAATAATAATAATAATAATAGAGGAGTACTAAAATAATTAGGGATGTGCACTTCAATAATTTAAATGGCGCAACCCCGACAACTTGTACTAAGGCTACAGAAACACAGATTGTGAATATGTTGCAAAAACGAAAATAGAGCCAACAGTTTCAAAAGCAATGATAAGAGGTAACATGATGCAGAAACGCCACACTATGGGCTTGCGCTTAATTCAGGAGAATAAGAAGACAGCGTAGGCTATGATGTTGGCTTTGCCGCATATTTAAGAAGACATAGGTCGATTGTAAAATAAAAACAAAGCCAGGCAAAATATTAAGTCAGAATGTTTCATTTAAACAAATTAAGATCAAGATGCTGGCTGGCTTGCCTCCAGCAACAGATATTAAAATCGTGTCATTGCTTCCGCTGTCTAACAGAGCAGGCTATACAGCATGCCTAAAATGTAAACAGAAGTACTACCAACATCAGGTTAAATGGATTCATTTGTAAACACGTTCAACAGGATTTTAATGATAAAGAAATCATAAAGAATTTAAATATTTAAAAAATTTTCATTGAGATTGAAACTGCGAAATAAACATTGAATTACACTTACTAACAGTTTCAGTGTTACAGCGTGATTAGCAAGAGCCTTCATGTAGACAGTGAGAAAAAAATGTGATCTAGGGCGTACCCTTTAACTAGTGTCTTGCATCTTGCAGTGTAGCCTCCATAGGTCTGTTTATGAAGTCTTTTGCAGACAGCAGTCACTGACACATCCATGCCTGCCTCCTAAAGAGTGTCTCCGATTTGTCGGACAGGTGTTAGCAGGTGTTTACAGATGAGAATTATTTATTATATCAGCTGCCTACCAGGCCCTTTGTGATTACTGCACTCACCAGTGCTGTCTTTCTTCTTAATGATGTTCCATTTCCAAAACCGTTGATGTTGGTAAGGCTAAGGTCTGGACTGCCTGTCTGTTTTTTTTTTTTTTTCTCATGTGTATGTGTATGTGAGTTGCAGTGTGTGTGAGTGCGTGTGTGAGGTGCAGTTTATGCATGTGAGTGCGTATGTGTGAATTCCAGCATGTGTGTGTGCGAGGTCCAGTAGAAACTTATAGCAGTGTGTATGTGAGTGACTGTGTGTGTGTGTGTGTGAGTCAGGTTCAGTGTGGAAACTCTCTGTACTTACAGCAATGTGAGTGTGTCCAGTTTAGCAGCAGACAGCGCTCTCACTCCTGAGTCTCCTGGGTGATTGTATCTCAGGTTCAGCTCTCTCAGGTGTGAGGGGTTTGAACACAGACCTGAAGCCAGAGAATCACAGCCTCTCTGTGTGACTCTACAGCCTGACAGCCTGCAGAGAGAATGACACACACACTTTACACACATTAATTGGGATGGCAGGTATGCCATCCCGCCAAGTTACGCCTTGGCGGGGGCATGCCCCATACCTATACAGCACCGAGAGTTTGGTACTTTTCAGGGTTCCCCACAGAAATAACCACAACAGCCACAGACACTCAGCCCTTAAAAACATTCAATTCTGTACATTCTGACCCCATTTCAACAGACAGAATTCATAAACAACTTCACATGTCCACACAATAAAGCCCCAAACTAAGGGGATTTTGCGTTTTCTCCTTCTTCTTCTTCTTCTCATTCTTATTTTTCCTGCCGCCTATCCTACTAACAACATGTCTCCCCATTGGACATTTTACCGACATCAGCCAAATCCACATCCTCACGACCCATTCAAAAGCTCGCATATACACGCAAAATACCCATAGTGGGTAAGGTTACAGTCTTGTGAACATGGGGTCGTAGGTTCAAGCCCAGCTAGGGACACGTTTCTTTAACCTGTTTTTATCCTCACTAATAATTGTCTACTACTTCTCAATTATTGCTTTTGCACCATATCTACCTGCCGTTCACCGAACGTATACACTGCATTATGACGTACCGTCTGCACGTTCAGTTATTAACCGGCTACAATATTGCAAAGCCATATGGATTCAACGGGAGCTCTTCTGTGCTTACTCGCCTGTGTTCTTCTTTAAAACCACGAATAGGTTTGCTAATGACTTTTCACGCATTGCATAGCTATGTCATAGTGCTGCACTAACAAAGTCACAAACTGGTAAACCTCCGGTTGAAGGATTGAATCCCGCCTCGCCCTCAGGCAGATAATTTCCTCTTTTACACTGACGTTTTCTTACGCTTTTATATTTTCTTTACCAAAATTCACTCACGGCCACCCATATGCATTTCATGACGGCAAATGTATTCATTTTATTAAAAAGTTACACCAGTTCACCACTGTGCCATTTCTACTAGCTATATTTCTTCACTTGGCTACCGTACAAAACCTTCTTATCAGCAAACGCCACGTTTCTACATTCATGTTACCTCACCCTGTTCTCTATCTAGCCACATACAAACAATTACTACGTATGTACGTTCAGCAAATCCCCATTAAAACATTACATTTAAAATCATGACTCACTCATAAGTATAACTACTAGTACTGAACATGAGAAAAGCACATCAGCGCAATAGATTTCACTCGTTACTTAACCCTCCGCTTTAACAACTAATGCTTTATACCGACTGTTATATATACTGTTCCATAAGGAAACAAAGCTCATTCATGGTCACTTTATTTACTCCGCACTATAGTCTGTGATCATGTCAACCTTCACCTACATGCCCATTCTGCTAAAAACATATTGTTTCAACTACGCAATTTCATCATTTCGTCCTAATTTCTCTCACACTGTTGTTATTTTCTCATATGCAAAGCCTGCTGGGATATATGCGTCTGCTCCTATTCTCCACTTTCAAGTTTTCTGGTTCTAGCTTAGCAAAACAGCGAACAGGATTCCCACCTGCAGATAAGCCTATCAAAATGCCTTATAAACCTTACAAACACTAAAAGTGCATCTCCACGAAATAACACAGACAACGGAGCAGGACAGCAGGGTATACAAGTTGCGACCTAGGCAGCTCTAATTCTACGGGCTTGCTGATTCTTTTCTCAATCAAGGCTCGTTGTATGGCCGTCAAATCCGTGAGTACATACACTGGCCATATTTCACCTGCGTTTCTGTTGCGTTTACACTTACACCACCGCACCCTTTGTCACAGCCACTGTTTTACATATATAGCAAACCAAAACTGCTAAACAGTACACGCTCATCAGACTGTACAAATTCACACAAGGATAGCCATAATCCACAACCGTTTCTTACAGGGTCACTTGGCATTTCTCACTCTCATAATAGAACGCTTTGCAAAAAGAAATGATATCTCATAAAAAACACGTTTTCAATGTACAAAAATGCCAAGTTACTCAAAAGTATTGATATCAAAATGACGCCAAGTTACGGTACTACAAACAATATAGGCTATCTTGCCTCACCGAAATTACATAATACATGTATTTCAAAGCAATGTTACCCAATATTTCCTCAATTCTTTCAAATCACTTGGCCCTGTGTTTTGTAATCTTACCATTTTACAATGTCATGCAAACTTTGTGTCAGATCAAAGAGTTCCTCATGGAACACATTGAAATTCATGTACAAAACTGCTGCCGAGTAACTACAGGAAGCATATTTCTCCAGAGAACATGTTTATACTTCTGAACTGAATTTGAGTAAATGTACAAGTTATTGTATATTTGCTACGTACAATAAATACTGCATGTAAAATACATATTGTACATACATACATAGAGAACTTCTTTATCCCCATGGGGACATTTCCCTCGCAGCATGTTACATTCACATTTACGAACACACACTTATATCAAGAAACATACTATCATTCATGCAACAGAAAGGCTGGGCAGCGAAATACATACATACCAATACAAATTGAACATATACACGCCAATTCAATCAATCTTGACTGTGAGAGAGCCATCCACACATATGTTTGGCCTGTCCATGTAGTGCATGCTTATACACACAGGGCCAAGTGACTTGAACGAATTGAGGAAATATTGGGTAACATTGCTTTGAAATACATGTATTATGTAATTTCGGTGAGGCAAGATAGCCTATATTGTTTGTAGTACCGTAACTTGGCGTCATTTTGATATCAATACTTTTGAGTAACTTGGCATTTTTGTACGTTGAAAACGTGTTTTTTATGAAATATAAACTAACATGGCTGTGTGTGTCAAACACATAGCAGTGTGTTACACACCTTACACACATTAATATAAACTAACAGGGCTGTGTGTGTCAAACACATAGCAGTGTGCTACACACCTTACACACATTAATATAAACTAACAGGGCTGTGTGTATCTAGCATATAGCACCGTGTTACGCGCCTTGAATATAAAATAACAGGGCTGTGGAATTACTATCATTCTCAAATGCATGGCAGTGTGTTATAAATCTTCTACAGTTGAATATAAACTAATACGGCTGGGGAATTAAACGTTATCTTAAGAGGATGAACAGGTTCATTTCATTTTTCTTCATTTTGAGGAATGTATGCACTGAAATGATTTGATTTTATGTTTCTCAAGATATTTCATCCAACTGATGCCAGATTTAAAAATGTAAATAGGCATTAACCCCTTCAGTAGCACCCCCCTTTTCTAACAGAAGCCTGAAAATGTATCTGGCAGCAGCAGGTCTGGATGATTGTAAAGAATAACTACAATTGGTACAGCTTTCAGCAGTGAAGTACACGGCTACGATGATGTCACCAACTTGGCACTCCTCAAAAGGGTCCAAATTCCTTCCAGTCAGTTTCAGGGACTCATCTCTTTGGATCTTTAGTAAAGAAAAATTATAGGAATTAAGCTTTAGCAATTGCACATATTTTGGATTTTGGCATTTTCTTAAAATCCCTTCTACAACATTAGCTCCACTGATTGAAGTATCAGTCAAATACCCCACCCCCATCAAAATGTCAATCACATCCCACAATGCCACATTTATTTTTCAAAATAAGGAGTAAAAATCAGGCCTACTCCTTATTTTGACAATCTATTTAGATGCTTGCCAATATAAAATGGGATCAAGTTCTTCACCGAACATGCCGTCTGCTGTTGAGTCAAAGCTGTTTTCTCAGTCCTCAAACAGGTGATGTCTTCCAAGACCTCCAAATGCGGAGTCTTCTGTTCAGAATTGGGCATTGTAAAATACATTTTTGTTGAAAAACAGCAACCTTATTTGGTATAAAGCCTCACGTAACATGAGTGAGTAACATTTTCACTGTATAAACAATGCATGTCCTTTTTTGCCTAACAACCTATGCACCATGAGAAATTTAATTTCATTGACCATAAGGCATCTCTGTCATCACTATAATAGCTTGCCTCTGGCTGGCTGTGAACTGGGAAGAACTTATACTATCCATGTTGAGTCACTGCTTGTGTATGGCAGGTCCCACTGGCTACACCGAGGGACTGCTTGGCCAGAGAGCCTTGTAGGTGGGCTTATCTTGTTAAAGAGAGTATAAATAAACTTGAGATGTTAACATATCTTATGCACACATTACTGTTCTCATGTATGCAAGGGCAACACTGACAACAATGATAATTCCTTCAGGGAACTGTAAAGCAAATAATGGACATCCTATGGACGTTTCTGAGTTAGCACATTTTTGGGGCTGAAAAAAGGATGGATTCTGTTCACTGGATCCTTGCTGCAGTAAGGATCCCGACTTTATCGTGATTCATGTCGTTTGTGGATTTCCAAAACACAAAAAGGTGAAGACCCCCTCAAACCTGTTTTGCCTCCCCACGTAATACAAAATAAGGAAGCGTCGTCAATAAAACATTGGCATTGTAAAATAGTGTATAGAGATATAACTGCAAGCTTTAACACTTTCAAACGGTATATTGTGTGATCAGATTGATCGAAAATTTCACCGTAAAAAACGGAACGAATGCAAATAAACCCACACTGGCCTGAATACAGGCCGGCGGGGTCAAAATGTGAGTACAGAATTTTCGCATTTAAAACATTATTAACTTTATTGTTGTATTTAGTCACATTGTAGCCCTTATTTATTGAAGGGGTGTGTGTTTGTACTCACCCCAGTCTCTGCAGTTTACAGTGTGGGTCCTCCAGTCCAGCAGAGAGCGCTCTCACTCCTGAATCCTGCAGCTCGTTGTCTCTGAGCTCCAGATCTCTCAGCTCTGAGTGAGGTGAATGCAGGACTGAGGCCAGAACATCACAGCAGCCCTCTGTGAGATTACACCAACCCAGCCTGTGGAGAGACCACACACACACACGCACACACAAGCATGCACACACAACATACATACACGCACGCACGCACGCACGCACACACACACATACACATACACACACAAGCGTGCACACACAACACACATACACGCACACACAGGCATACACACACGCACACACAAACACACATGCACCAGACACACAAAATTGAAATACACATCCTGGGATGTACACACAAAAACAGTGAGGGTTTCATCAAGTATTTTGAATAATCCACAAATGACAAAGGTAATTACTCTATTAACAAACAAAAATAACTAAAAAATAAAGAGGCAATTCAACTCAAGGGTGGGAACCTACTGCAAGGATCCCACTACTGAACCCATTCCATACGACGCTCATACCACAAGAAACATTTCTTTTAATCTGCAAACACAAGAAACAGTGCTAGTATGATCATTGTTGAGCAATTCACCTTTACAAACATTTGCACACTTTTAGAAACATTCAATCTTCATCACAAATTGGGATGGCAGGTATGCCATCCCGCCAAGTTACGCCTTGGCGGGGGCATGCCCCATACCTATACAGCACCGAGAGTTTGGCACTTTTCAGGGTTCCCTACAGAAATAACCACAACAGCCACAGACACTCAGCCCTTAAAAACATTCAATTCTGTACATTCTGACCCCATTTCAACAAACAGAACTCATAAACAACTTCACATGTCCACACAATAAAGCCCCAAACTAAGGGGATTTTGCGTTTTCTCCTTCTTCTTCTTCTTCTTCTTCTCATTCTTATTTTTCCTGCCGCCTTTCCCACTAACAACATGTCTCCCCATTGGACATTTCACTGACACCAGCCAAATCTTCACCTACACGACCCAATTAAAAACGCGCATACACACGCAAAATACCCATACCTTTTTACTCTGAAACATTTCCAGTTTAAACAGCTAGTCTGTCTGTGGCCTAGTGGGCAAGGTTACAGTCTTGGAAACACGGCCGCGCGGCCCCCGCGGATAGTTAAGCTTAACTTCCCTTAACTTTTCCCGTTCATTCTCAACGGTAGTTCTTAACACTACGGATGTAATATATTTTCGACCACACGTTGATTTCATGGCGCTGTTCCGTCCCGGATGAAGGAACGACATTTTCGTCTCTACCCTTAACTTTCCCCATTCATTCTCAACGGTATTTCTTAAAGTTGCGGGTGTAACATAGTTTTGGCCACACGCTGTCGTGCCACTGTTCCGTCCTGAATGAATGAATGACAGCGTATAAACAAATAAATTCAAATATTAAATACACGCGAGGCATTTTGCGGTTATTTTGTGGTACCTACGCTTCGGTAAGTCTTAATAATTTTATTACAAACAGGTTCCTGTTTTATATTGATGTCATCGAGGTATTCTGTCATTATTTCAGCTAAAAGATGTAGTAGTTTCATTTTTCCTATTTGACTTCATTATTGGTTTTCACGTCCCGTTTGTTGGCTTGTCCGTACATAATAACACTTTTAAGTGAGAATATTGCAGGTAAATGGGACATGTGTATATGTGCACTTTTGTGTCTCAATACATCAGCTATTATTACCATGGCCCTGCAATCATATTAGGGTTTAGTTTACAATATGTTTCATTTCCCCCTCACTATATTATTGCTGGTATCATCATCATTATTGGTATTGCCCCCTTTACATGTGCCTTGTGTAACACGTCACGGTTTAGACATACATTTTTTAAAATTATTATTACTTATTACAGTATTGTTGTCAAGGCAATAAGTAATGCCATCTCTAATTGTTCATTGTCAGTACTGTCATTCAGCCATCTTAACAAACTTTCCTATCTATATGTTTCTATACTTACCATTATAATAATAATAATTATTATTAGTCAGTTTAACTATTCAATATAGAACAGGACACAGTACAAATATTGCTGCCTCCACCTTCAGACACCTACAGAATTTGTGGAATGCAATTCATATTAACTACCCCTCCCACCCTATCCCCTGGATTGACAGCACACAAAAAAGGGAGATCAGTGGAAAATCATTATAATAACAATAATAATTTTCATGTTGAGAATTTGATAATACTGGGTGATAGAGCTACAATTGAACACACCTGACTAATCAGAAGCACATGTGAAACCATTTGTCCTGAACATTATGGCACCCTGAAAATATGTATGTACATCCCCAATTCTAAAAAAGTCGAGACGGTAAATTAAATGAAAATAAAACAGAGAGCAGTAATTTTTAAATTTGCTTTGACTTGAAAAATATTGCCCAAATTTAATAAGCGTTATTAAAAGAAATGGTGATGTTACACAGTGGTAAACACTCGATTGTCCCAACTTTTTTGGAGCGTGTTGCAGTCAACAGATTTGAAATGAGTGTATATTTTTAAAAAACAATTAAATTCACAAGGTAAAACATCAAATAATGTGCTGTTGTAGTGTTTTAAATATAGTACAGGGTAAATAAAATTTACAATATTTAACATTATCACTCCCTTTTGTTTTTATTAGCATTTTCCATACTGTCTCAGCTTTTTTGGAATTGGGGTTGTATGTATGTATAGAGAGTGCTGTTATTTCTAGAGGGTGAAATCAAAATGTATTAAAATAACCTTTCATAAGAGCTGAGAGCTGATAGCTGCACTTTAACCACATGTGAATTGTTTGATTACAAATCTAAAATTATGAAGTACAGAACCAAGTAAAGAAAATACGGCTTTGTCCCTAACGTTATGGCACTGTATATAAAAATATAATTTCTGCTTCAGAAGTGGCCCATGAAGTACTAGGCAAAAGCAGACCAATGCCAGTACTTCTCTTAACACCCAAGCTCCGAGGAGCTTCGGGAGACCCAGCAGCCGTGGCAGCATGTGACTGCAGGGAGTCCGACTGCATGTGTGCCAGTTGTCACCTTGCAGCCTTGGTAAATCCACCTGCTCCAGTCCCAGCCCCAATCACATTTCATGCTTGTGCATATCAACCCTGCTAATACTGTTATGAACAAACTTGGCTGTTGTTGTGATTATGTGTTTATTAAGAATGGTAATATGTAATGTTGTAATCCTATTTGTACTGTTGCAATAATTGATCTGATGTAACTTTATATGTATTGATTTGGCAGAAAAGATTTCCTGATCCTCTCCATAATAAAATGGAGGTGGAGAACAAATATCATGTTAATATCAAACCTAAAAAGGAAGAAGTGATATTTGAGACACTTCTGTGAAAAACAAATCAATTATAAACAATTATTTATTTGCCCACGGGTGGATTCGAACCATGGATTCCATGTCACGCGTTACACCTATACACGGCTGGCCCCCGCGTGGCCCCCGCGGATAGTTAAGCTTAACTTCCCTTAACTTTTCCCGTTCATTCTCAACGGTAGTTCTTAACACTAGGCGGGCCACAGGCAGATTAGTTGTTTAAACTGGGAATGTTTCAGAGTAAAAAGGTATGGGTATTTTGCGTGTGTATGCGCGTTTTTGATTGGGTCATGTAGGTGAAGATTTGGCTGGTGTCTGTAAAATGTCCAATGGGGAGACATGTTGTTAGTGGGATAGGCGGCAGGAAAAATAAGAATGAGAAGAAGAAAGAGAAGAAGAAGAAGAAAACGCAAAATCCCCTTAGTTTGGGGCTTTATTGTGTGGACATGTGAAGTTGTTTATGAAATCTGTCTGTTGAAATGGGGTCAGAATGTACAGAATTTAATGTTTTCAAGGGCTGAGTGTCTGTGGCTGTTGTGGTTATTTCTGTGGGGAACCCTGAAAAGTGCCAAACTCTCGGTGCTCTATAGGTATGGGGCATTCCCCCGCCAAGGCGTAACTTGGCGGGATGGCATACCTGCCATCCCAATAGAGAGAGAGAGTGCTGAATAGCTATATGTGGTTGAAACAGTTTGCTTGAAAAAGTTATTTAAATACATTTAATTAAAGATGACATTTTTCGTGAAAATAAATGGTGGTCTTTGTATTCGTGGACAAAGCATCTTCAAAGAGGTATAGATTTCATATTATATGACATAAGAGTAATTGTCTGTGTTTGCAAACATATGTGCTCGCACTTCATTTGGTACTCAAATGGTTAAGGAGTAGAAGGCAGGGCTGGAGATGTCTTACCAAGCACCACAAACAAATAAATAGTCATAATTCCTAGAGAGAGAGTAGGTGTGTGTGTGTGTGTGCGTGCGCGTGCGCGTGCGTGTGGTCAGGTTTTTGAGCAACTACTTGAAAGAGGAAACAAGGGTAAGTGTCATGGAAGTGTGACACTTTATAGCCAATAAATAAAACTTAAAGCGATATAAGTATATTATTATATTATCGGCTCCTGTTATTACATTTTTTATGATTTAAAATAAAACCCAGCTAATAATGTAATAACCAGCCAATAATGTAATAACTTATTACATTATATGCAAAAAGTAATTACGTTATTGGTTCAGAAAATGTATTACATTATTGGTCAGTTATTACATTATCGACTTTTATTACATTAGGAACGGAAAAATTATTACGTTATTGGCAGTTATTACATTAACGGTAGTTATTACATTATTGGCTGCTACAACTGCCAAGAGGTGATCTTTCCTGGGCCCCTCCCTGTGCGTAAAGGTGATGAAATGTACGGGCTCCTTTCTTTAAACGTATGGCTCTCAAAATGGTGGACTTCTCAGGGGCTTTGCTTTATAAATAACTGGCCCTCTTACTGGAGACAACCTGGGCTACTGAAGCGAGATGGTTTTCATCCCTGCCCTGATGGCTCCTGCATCCTGTCCACAAATATTAGTCAAGGATTGAATTATGACTGTTATTGACATCAGGGCTCTCTCCCTTTAGCATGTACCCCTAGCTCAACAACTTCCCTGGACAAGTCATTTACCCAAAGACCCCAGGTTATTTTATCTACTGTTTCTAGGCCTCACCACACCTTCAGAAGCATATACAAATCAAGAAGTGTTAGACACAGCAATCTCATTTAACTTATTCTACTCCCAAATTCTGGAGTAGTTAGTTCAGTTAACCTGCCCCCCTCCTTGTAATGCACCCTTGACTTCAACAAAGGAAGGGGATTGGACTGATACACCTTAATATTTAAATTCTTCCCAAAATGGATTTAGTGGACATTTGGGTCTACAATACCAATCCTGATGCTTTTGTTTTCTCTGAAACATGGCTAAACAGTTCTACTGAAGATAATGGTTTTTCTTGGTGTTTGCTAATTACTCTGTTGCCTTGTTACTCTGTAAAGGGTCTTTGTGACAGTTATCTGCAAAAAGCGCTGAACAAATGAAATTGAATTGAAAAAATGTATAGTTTAGGTTATTGTTTTCAAGTGGGTCTCATGTATATTAGCTCTTTGTTCCCCTTATGTCTCCGCTTGGTCTTTATAGCCGCGTTTCCACCGCAGGAACTATACCCCGGAACTAGGAACCTTTTGAGGAACTCAGTGCGTTTCCACCGCAGGAACTAGGGTCTAAATTTAGTTCCTGGGGCTTTATTTTACCCCCCAAAAGGTTCCTACTCTGGGGGTAGTACTTTCCGAAAGTACAGGAACCTTTTGGGTGGAGCTTGCAGCGCTGAACATTTCTGATTGGTCGAGTACTCGCAGCATTTGTGTTGTATTTATTTTCCGCCATTACCCGCCATGTTTGAAAATATGCAGCGGCAAACCAATTTATTTTCATAATAACAAATCAAACTTGTATGTTATGCGGTGCAGTAGCCTAGTTTTGGTTATAGCCTGCCAACGTCTTGGAATTATAACGTGTGCTCTTCTGTTCTTTTCTTGCTTTAGTATTCGTTTTATAAAATGCTAAGCATTCGTGCTGGGACAGCATATTACGTAGGCTACCAAAACATTCAAACGGATTAATTCGGTTGCTGAATATTTTCTTCCGGATTTTCTTTGTTAGCCCGTTGTAGCCTAATTGACTCAAAACGTTTGATACAGTTATGTGAGGTATGCGGTAGTTCTGCGTAATTAACATTGGTGATACAGTACAAGCAAACTGGAAATCACCTTCCGCACTTTTTGTCCGGGTAAAATAACAGGTTAATTCTAGTAATCTTCCCTTTAGCTTTTTCAGACTGCCGTAATTTTACTGCCATTTTTCAATTCCACGAAAAGACCAGGAAGACTATGGACTAATTTATGGTGCATGGTTCGCATCTGGAGGGCACACTTCGCTGCTCGGCTAGCAGTAACTTCAAAGGAAAGCAAACGGTGGCTGTACCACTACTAATTTACATTTTCACGCAAGTCCGAGTTTTCGTTCTATTCTTGTCATTTTGCCATTAGCCTATATGGAATTGACGACGAGAAAGTAATCAAACAGCAAATTGTTTACAACGTGTGCATGTTTTCTGCTGTTGTTGCCAGTTATACATATAAAAGTGAATGCATTCTGTCGCTTCGGATGTCAAGACATGAAAGTGAATATTCGCATAAAAACATAATGAATGTGTTTGAGAGGATATATGAAAATCAATAAATACAAAAGTAACCATATATGGTCATTGTTGGAAACCCGTTGTATATAAGTGGAATAAACCCCTCCGGGCTGTCCCGGTTATTAGAAAATAATGTAGGCTACTTCGGTGGTAGTATGGGGTTACAGAAGAAATCATATGACAGATGGACCGACGACAACGTCGCTTTTTCATACGTCAGTGGGCTAATTTGCCTAATCTTCGCGGTACTTTAGACCCCGGAGGAAACGCAGACAACCATTGGCTGCAGGAACCTTTTAGTTCCTGGTAAAGTAGTTCCTGGGACTGAAAGTTCCGGGTAATTTTGGTGGAAACGCGGCTTATGTGAACTTCCCAGTTCTAAGCCAGCCTTTCATGTTTATAGGTCTCTAGTCTCCTGTGTGTTCTCTAGTGTTTAGCTCTCTTCTCATGTTTATTATTTTTCTCCTGTGTTGCCTCCTGGATAATACTTTGTACCTCTTTGCCTGAGTCTCAAGTAAAGCCTTTTTGATTTTTTTATGCATCCAAGTCTCCTGTCTCTCTCTGCACCAGGGTCCCTCTCCTGAAGCTTGAGACAGAAAACCTTTTCTGAGAGAGGTCTTTGCCTCAGCTGTGTATATTCCAGCCCCACCCTAATCTATTCATACTGAGACCTTATGTAATCTAATGAAGAATATAAAATAACTACTACGATATCACAGGAGTTCAATAAATCAGTAAATCAACAGTAAATCACAACAGTAAAATACAATATTTTTATAATTCAGGTTTAATCACTGAAGATCATGTAAATACAGAAAATTACAGCAACAGGTTCAAATGAAATAAACATGACACAACAAAAAAGGAAATGCAATTCATTATTGTCTACAGTAATGAAATGAAATAAGTACACTGCAGTGATCATTCTGCATTCTCCCAAGCAGCTGCATTTTCCCACAAAGTTTTCCACATTGGAACTGATAAATTGAACAGTTAACTTCAGGAGTTTGCCACTGGCTTCTCTTATACAAAGATGCAAAAGACAGAATTATACTCAGACTTCAACAGCATTTTACCCTGCCATATTTAAACACATATGATCTTAATATGTTATAGTCACGTAAAAAACAGATACCCGTCAAGCAAGTCATTAGCCAGAACCTGCTAATAGATTATATTCTCATAGACAGGGTTTAAGCTGTGCTGAGGGTAATATTGGGTACATCTGAAATTACGGTTGTATAAAGGCTGGGTCAGGTTTTGGTTGTGGTTAGGTATTGGTTAAAGAAGGCTGGGTGTACATGCAAGTGTGAGTGTGTCTGTGTGTGTGTGCGTGTGTCTACGTGTGTGTGCATGTCAGAGAGAAGAATTCACAGCATATGCAAGATAAACTGTAAGAGAGTGGGTTTAAAAGACAGAGTGTGTGTGTATGTGTAAGAGAGTGTGTGAGTATGTGTGTGTTTAGGTGGGTATGAGAGTGTACAGTATGTGTGTGTGTATGTGTGTATGTATGTGCATGTGTGCGAGTGTGTGCGTGTGTGTGTGTGTGTGTGTGTGTGAATGCTTGTGTGTGTGAGTGGAAATGAGTGCATGTGTGTGCGTGTGTGTGTCCTTGTGGGTGCGTATTTGTGTGTGTGTGCGTGTGTGTGCACATGTGGGTGTGTATGCGTGTGTGTGTGAATGCGGGAGCATGTGTGTATTCAGGTGGGTATGAGATTGTACATTATGTGTGTGTGAGTGAGTGTGTGTGTGGTTGCATGTGTGTGTGTGTGTGTTTGCATGTGTGCGTGACTGAGTATGTGTGAGCGGGTGTGTGTGTGTGTGTGAGAGTGTGTGAGTATGTGTGTGTGCAGGTGGGGATGAGAGTGTATGTGTGCCTGTGTGTGTGTGTGAGTACATGGGAGTGACTGTGTGTGTCATTGTTTGTGTGTGGTTGCATATGTGTTTGTGAGTGTGTGTACACATGGGTGTGATTGTGTGTGTGTGCATGTCTGTGTGAGATGAGTGCATGTGTGTGCGGGTAAGTGTGTGTGTGTGTGAGTGTGAATGCGGGAGCATTTGTGTATTCAGGTGGGTATGAGATTGTACATTATGTGTGTGTGAGTGAGTGTGTGTGTGGTTGCATATGTGTGTGTGTGTGTTTGAAGGTGCGTATGTCTGTGTGCATAATCGTGTGTGTGTGTGTGTGCGTGCAGGGGTATTTATGTGCGCAGGTGGATATAAGAGTGTACAGTGTGTGCACGTGTGTGTGTGGATGAATATGTGTGTGGGTGCATATGTGTGCGTAAGTATGTGCGTCCGCGCGTGGGGGGTATGAAAGTGTATGTGTGTGCATGTGTGCATATGTGTGTGTCTGCATGTGTGTGTGGTGCATATGAGAGTGTGTGTGTCTGTGTGTGTGTGAGAGTGCACAAGTATGTGTGTGCAGGAGGGTATGAAAGTGTACGCGTGTGTGTGTGTGTGAGTGTGTGGGTGTGTGTATGGGTACATATGAGTGTATGTGTGTGAGTCTGTGGGTGTGACTGTGTGTGTGTGATTTCATATACATGTGTGTGTAACAGTGTGGGTTTGTGCGTGAGAGTAAGTGTGTGTGTGTGTGTGTGTGTGCAGGTGGGTATGAGAGTGTGTGTATGTGTGTGCATTTTTGTGTGAGAGTATATACGTGTGTGTGTGACTGTGTGGGTATGAGATTGTATGTGTGTGTGTGTGTATGGGTGCATATGAGAGGGTGTGTGTGTGAGTGTGTGTGTGTGTGTGAGAGTGCACAAGTATTTGTGTGTGCCGGAAGATATGAAAGTGTACGTGAGTGTGCGGGTGTGTGAATGGGTACATATGAGTGTATGTGTGTGAGTATGTGGATGTGACTGTGTGTGTGTTTGCGTGTGGGTCAATATGCATGTGTGTGTGAGTGTGTGTGCATGTGTGCAGTTGTGTATGCATGCAAACCTGTGTGTCAGTGTGTGTGTGATTTCATATACGTGTGTGTGTAACAGTGTGAGTTTGTGTGTGAGAGTAAGTGTGTGTATGTGTGTGTGCAGGTGGATATGAGAGTGTGTGTATGTGTGTGCATTTTTGTATCTCTGCAGTTTACAGTGTGAGTCCTCCAGTCCAGCAGAGAGCGTTCTCACTCCTGAATCCTGCAGCTCGTTGTCTCTGAGCTCCAGATCTCTCAGCTCTGAGTGAGGAGAACGCAGGACTGAGGCCAGAACATCACAGCAGCCCTCTGTGAGTTTACACCAACCCAGCCTGTGGAGAGACCACACACACACAAACACATGTGCACGCACGCACGCACACACACACACACACACGCACGCAACACACACATACAAACACATGTGCATGCACACACACACAAACACAAAACTGAAATGCACTGGTGATTGTGACACTGTGCACCTTGGCAGTTGATATATAAAGAATTCTCTATTTGTATATGCATTCCTATGATGTACATATAAAAACAGAGAGCAGTTGTGCATATTAAAGGCATACTATGCAGGATTTTTATTTCAAAATATTAAAAAATAACTATGCTACGGCATATCTATGATGCACTGGCAATGTCAGACTTTACACACTTAGACAAATTTGTCCACCTTTCACCTGAATTTGTTATTTGTCATAAAATGTGTTCGGGACATTTCTGGGCATAGCGCTCTTTTCTGTGTGGGGAGGGGTAGGCATGGCTACAGAGCCTGTGGTTTGGGATCAGATTCCAACAAAGTGTTGCTAGTTTGATGCAATGACAGATGCTAAGAAGCCTAGATACAGCGAAGCAAAAACACAGGGCTCGTAAACTAGAGTCAACATAGGAATTACTTTTCTTCAGTGGCGTCACCTGAAATTCGCCAAGGGGATGAAAAGCGATGCGGAATTGGCTGTTATCTGTTGGACCTGTAAGTAAATGTTACTTTTAGCTGCTTACCTTATACAGCTGCTCGAGGCTAGGTCGCTTTTGCATCAAATTCTATTCTACTATCAAGATGTTTTCACCCCTATGGGAACTGCTGTTACTGTCTATAGTTGCAACTTAGAGAGTTTGGTAATTCAGTTGCATTTATTTCTATCAGGGGAACTAAATTTGATACAGCATGTGTGCTCTCTAGCTAACGTTATGTGTAGCCAACTTCACTAACAAAGCTACCAAAGCTGCTAACAACTTTGAAAAGGCTATGGATAACTTCATGAAAAAGTCATTCACTTTACAAGAATATTAGCTAGCTATGATAGACCTATGGCCTGATAATGTTACTTATTCTACACGTGATTCCGTGTTTACATCCCAATTCTAACTAATTGTCCAGGGGGATATTTCATGAAGCAGGATTACGGAATTAGCTGAATAACTGTGTGGAGTAAAACCCAGAACATCTCTTTTTCAGTCCATGTTCCAGATTTGGGAGGGTTCTGAGTTTTACTCAGTGCAGTTACCCAGCTAACTCAGTAATCCTGCTTCATGAAACGGGCCTAGAACAGCTAAATATCAAATGAGGAAAAACCTAAAATAGCTGCACTTGTGCTCCAGAGTAGCTTCCATATGATGTTCCCATGCACAAAAGTGTGCACTCCGTGTAAAGATAGTTGTAACACTGCATAATTACAGTTACCATCTATATGGAATCATTCCTGTTGCTAAAAATGCCATTTTCAGTATCTCTGACCACCTCACTTCTTCACTTGACATTTAGCTTGTAGTGCTCGAGGGTTTGTCCTCAAAAGATGTGGGAGTGGGGTTTACAAACACAGAGTCTACAAGAGCTGTAAAATCTTAAATGGTATACCTTCAAGTTAATAAACTATTCTGACTAATCCACAAAACACTAAGGTAAAGACATCACTTTATTAACCAACAAAAAAAAAATAATAATAATAATAAGGAGGCAAGTCAGACCATGTCAAAGTGTTACTCACTTCCAGTTTAAGCACCACAGGATGAAAGGAAACCAGCTAAAAATACACAACCAAGGAACTACCACCAAAATAAAAAGAGAAAAAAGCTTCTCCTCCAAGGCTTTGAAACCAACCGCATCACAAACAACTTTTTCCTGTGGCCATCTTAAATACCTTACCCAACATGGCTTGAGGATGTTTGCCCTGATTGGGTGATGCCGAGTCATGTTGTAGGAGAGAAGGGAAGGGGGGTCAGACTCATTTATGACAAGGACTGGCCTACCTAAAGATTTCATTCAAACTTAAAGTAATGGGAAATGTTAGGCATGCAGCCATGCAGGGTCTCTGACCCCCGATATGGAGTCCTGTCTCTTCTGGTTTTTCTCTTCTTAGACAACCTCTGCAGGAGGTAAGACCCATAGATTGTCTGCCTAGATTAGGGTATCAGCGGATTTTAAATTGCTCCAATCACATCTGCTTTGATGCTTGTGACAAGGAGGCCAGGCCACATTCTTAGAAACAATAAACAATCTGTGAATAGGATGCATTCAATGCATTCAACATCTTAATGTATCAGCACGTATTATCATTAGGGATTATGCATTTAAAGGAGGTATTATCACCATCTTAGGCTCATACGACGCGGATCAATAATAACGTTACATCAATTAAATAAATGGAGATGATGTACATGTTTCAGTTTCACCAAAAACGATAGTTTGATACATATGGTCAAGTGACTTTAAATGGCTGCTGCTAGAAAACGGAGCTCTTTACGACAGAAAACTTTTCCGTCTCTGGTGGCACAGGCGAGCATTTGCTGCACAGACACCATCTCCTATACCCTACTCTCCTCTGGGCAACAATCTTCATCATTTTGATTTATTAGATGAGGGCTGTCCTCGGTGCTTTCCTCCTGAGTAATGTCCAGCTCTGGCTCGAATTGAGAAGGCTGAAGAGAAGACATTTTCAATGCCGCTCAATGGACAAGAGCAAAGGACAGAAACCCATGCAACCATGTGACGTCACTACCCAGAGTGCATTGCGATGGTAATAACAATGGCGACCTACGATTTGAAGGACTTAAAAAACATTTTAAATAACTAAAATCTTTCATGTGGTTTTCATGACATACTTATATAATTGAAGGCATTTACACCATATTATGGCCAACAAAGCTTAAAAGGCAAATGTATGGCCAGGTTGTTGATGCTTATCTTCAACAACTGAGGAATTAACTTCTCTTATGGGAGAGAAAACCAAGCAGACAATCTCATCAAAGGTTAAACATGCAAAGCACTTCTCTGTAATTGTCGATTCTACACCAGATTTATCCCTTGTGGACCAGGGGACTTTTATTTTTCATTTTGTTAGTGAGGAGGGAAGAGTAGTGGACGGTTTTACTGGCTTAGAGCCGATTCACAGCCATACGGGATCCAGACTAGCTGACTGTGTTATGAATATGATAGAAGGCTTGGGGTTTGATCTAGCCAACAGCTGTGGACTAAGCTATGATAAAGTAACATGTAGAACTGGCTTCAGGCTCATCTGAAAAAACTTTATATATTAATACTCTGAAATCACAGTGTAACACAAGGTGGTCTTGTCTATGTGAACCTTACACTGAAATTAAACAAGCATTGGAACAGATTGCCTCTGACCCTCAACCGAAGCAAGAGACTTGGTGCGAGGTCACTGTGTTGTGTCTCAAACTTGAAAAGATAAAACAGAGCATTAATGACCATACTCTGGGACACAGTGCTAACAAGACAGCATTAATGACCATACTCTGGGATATAGTGCTAACGAGACAGCATTACTGACCACACTCTGGGACACAGTGCTACAGAGAGAGCATTAATGACCATACTCTGGGACACAGTGCTACAGAGAGAGCATTAATGACCATACTCTGGGACACAGTGCTAACAAGACAGCATTAATGACCATACTCTGGGATACAGTGCTAACGAGACAGCATTAATGACCATACTCTGGGACACAGAGCTACAGAGAGAGCATTAATGACCATACTCTGGGACACAGTGCTAACGAGAGAGCATTCATGACCATACTCTGGGACACAGTGCTACAGAGAGAGCATTAATGACCATACTCTGGGACACAGTGCTACAGAGAGAGCATTAATGACCATACTCTGGGACACAGTGCTACAGAGAGAGCATTAATGACAATTGACATAGGGTGGTATATCCAGCTTCTAAAAGCTTAGGGCTCCACCTAGTGGAAAACCTGAGTATACTACAAATATACAGTATCATGATAAGGTTCACTAACTGGAAATAGGTAGGCTATGAACATCTAAATGCAATCACTAAATACATTAAAACAGTGTATGTATCATAAAACATCAAATTGTATTGAATTACCTTACTTTGTGTGAACCTTTAAAGATATTAAGATTTAGGTTATGTGTACCCCCCACCATGTTATTTTTTGAATGGTATGTCCCAGAAGTTTCATTATGGTGTGAAATCATAGTTGGGATGTAGGTGGTTTTTATTAAAAGTGATTAATCTAGCTCCACTAATATTTTCAGAATTGAGCCAAATATAAAAACTGTTGGTTATTTCCCCGATCTCCCCAACACAAATGCCTATAATGGCAAGAAATAGTCAGAGTACGTTCAGTCAGATTTAAGGGCAACTATCAACTAGCAATTATCAAGAAAGGTTTGCCTAGATGTATGAGTGCATCTTTACTGCTGTATGGAGCACAGCTCAGGTTTGGGCCACAGACCGTCTTTCTGGTGAATCAGATAAATAGGAACTGCACACTCTCTCTCTGTGCCTGCCTGCACCAACCTCCTACACTCCCCCTCTGGGCTTGATTGCTATGCCTGAATGTGAAAGCCACTCCCCCCTCATTGTAGGGAACATACCTCTACTTCTTATACACAGCACCAAACTGTAGAAGATATACATCTATATCTTCACACATGGCACCAGAATGTAGAAATCAGTCTCATAAAATTACTTAAGCAATAATTTCAGAATTTCAACAAATTATTAAAATTACAATATTTATGGCAAATTAATCAGAATTACAATACCATTTTAATAATACTTCCTATCAATAAGTATTAGGAATGTGTTTGATACGTGAAAGGTGTTTTATTCTTTGAACAGAATGGCTTAATCAATGTTCAAGTGATAACACAGACAGCAGAAGTAAATAAAAGGGGTTTATTATTTGCAAGGGAAGCAAAGGTAAGCAATAATGCCATATATACAGAAGGGAATAGGAATGTGTGTAGTGGAGATGGTCGGAGGGTGGGAGTGCATGTATGCATGTGCACACACACGCTGGCACACGTGGGGAAGAAAAGAACAAAGGAGTGTTACGTCCTTCTATTTTGTATTAGCACTGCTTCCTTTTTCCTTTTGGTTTTGCGTGCTGCCGTGCCTCTTTGTGTGTCCCCTTTAAGTGGAGATGACGTCACGGCCCTGCTGGAGCGAGACACGTGGTTTCCAGGGAAATCCTGCTGTCTACGTGAAACGGTGAGGACATCGCTAGGCAACGTCACTGGGGAGACACATGTTTACAGATTCTGGCTACCGTCGCCGAGGAGAAGCTTTTAGGAGATGCCGGACTATATATAGCTGTTGCCATCTGAATGCCATCAGTTCCCTTTACGACATTGTTAATTACAGCTTTGGTAATGCATTACTTTGTTTGACCGCCTAGTTGTTAATTAACTATTATAATTAATTATTATTATTACTAATCGTAATTAATTTGGGAACTCCGAGGAGAAGACCTCCCCTGTCATCTTCGAGGGTCTGGAACTGCTAGCTGGCTGCCCGGTGAGACCTCGCAGCCTACTACTGTCTTCTAAAGGACTTTAGTTATAGATAGAGATAACTAATCATTAAATGTGTACATATTAATAAATATACATTTAATCATTTCTATAATACTGCTTCACTGGTACTCCTTTCGGGTTGTGGTTGTTGATTAAGTGGCTTAGTGTTACGCCTGATATTGTACGCCTGGTTATCGCAACGCAGGTATATTTCATTCCGTAACAGGAGTGTATGAACGGAGGTAATCATGAACAGGGCCTTAGCACACTCACACGCAGTATGCCATGGACTGCGATAAATAACGCGCATAGGCAAATTAATCAAATGTCAATAATGGGATACGATGTTGGATTTACATTTGTTAGTATTAAAGACGCACCACATGCATAGATCTGTCTCGTGATAAGAAGAGAGGTTAGTCATTAATGAGCACAAAGTCAGATGGCCTCTCGTATGCGTAGCTAATACTGACAGCCTAAATGCATCAGTTTGCTTTCAGCTCATTAACAAAGGAAATGCGTACAATCACACTCAGCCAGCAGCCATACCACAATGCACCCTGCTCCTGCCGAATGGCTGAAGCTAAGTAAGTGTGGGCTTGGTTAGTACTTGGATGGGAGACCACATGGGCATACTGAGTTGCTGCTGGAAGTGGTGATGGTGGGCCAGCAGGGGGCACTCTCCCCTCTGGTCAAATAAACCCCAATGCCCCAGTGCAGATGCCGTCTTTCGGATGAGACGTTAAACCAAGGTCCTGACTCACTGTGGTCATTAAAGATCCCAAGACACTTGTCATAAAGAGTAGGGGGTTCCCCGGTGTTCTGGCTGAATTCCAAATCTGGCTCTCTTCAACTTGCCACCTAATCATCCCCTGATTGAATTGGCAAAAAAAAAAAAAAAGTTCTCTCCCTCTCCACCATGCTAATGTGTGGCGAGCGTTCTGGCGCAAAATGGCAGCCGTGCATCACCCAGGTGGGTGCTAAACATTGGTGGTTGGTGAGGTGAGTTCCCACTCAATCACTCTGAGTGTTCAGAAAAGTGCTATATAAATGCAATGATTCATTCAGTCACTGGCATCTTGCACCTTTGTCCAGGTATGGGTAACTTTGGCAGGAGTTAACAAAGAGATCTCTGGTCTGGTCTGAAGAGATCTCTGGTCACTCGGAACAAGCTGCGTTTGTTTTAGCAGCCGCTGACTTTAATGTTGGGTCTCATTGGTGACGCCGTGCTGTAAGTGACGGTGGTAGGAGAGGTGAGGTAGGGGATGGGTGAGAGCCGAAAGTGAGCCAAAAAAGGGACTGGATCATGGGCTGCTTCTTCTTCTTCTTGCACATTTCCGGCAGGCTACACCTTTTGGTGTATTGCTGCTATGCTCCACTCAAATAGGGTTTCGCATTTTGCCCTCAATGCCAGGCCTTATAGCCTCAGGTGCAAACATGTTGCATAAATAAAATCAAGCACCAAACTAGCAACAAATATGTTCTTTATCCTCCGGTCACTAACACTAGATATAGAACTCTACTACACACACAAAACAAAAAAAAAAAATGTTGGCAAGTGGTTGTACGCAGTATTATTAAGTAGACTCAAAAAAAATAGATTTACTAAATAAATAAAATGAATGCGTATTAATAAATGTTGCATTCAATTAATTACATGTCTTCAGCTTAATTAGTTTGTCTATTCGTTCTTAATAACATTTTTTAAATTACACTACCAACCGACAACTGAGTGCACCCCCCCCCCCCCTTTTCGGTTGTTTAAACCAGTCTTTTCACCACGTGAGCAGTGGCCACCCCCAGCCCTGCTTCATAAACATCAAGCCTCTTGATTGTGGATTCTGCTGCTGTACCATATGCCATGCATCCATAATCCAGAGATGATCGCACCATTGCTGGATAAATAATTATCTGTGTTTCCCTCCCAGCTGCCCATGCATTCCCTGCTAAACACCTCATGATGTTAAGCATCTTGCTAGATTTCCTTACTATATTTTCTACACTATACCTCCTTGATACCTTTTCCACAAACAGTAAAGGCAAAGATTTAAAGTCTTTAACCCAATCAATCATCTGTCCATACATTGCTAGGCCTTGGTTTGCTGTCTTTCTCTTGTACCCAAATATCACATTTTTCTCCACAGATCCACCCACTTCTCAGCCCATTTTACCACTTTATGCATCCTGCATTTTACCCATGAATATGTTCTATATTTATAATGGGTCGTCCCAAGTTTTGTAAGTTTTATTGCCCATTGCCCATTTCCTAGGTGACAGAATTGGTTTACTGTAACGCTTGGGGGCGGTGCTGTAAACGTCACTTGTGTTCCCTATGGAATGTATGGAAATGTAGTTCTGTTGTCCCAACATCATTATCATATGGATGAAGAAATTGTCACGAAGCGGGTAGGGGGGACCCAAACGCAGAGGGAAAAAAACACAAACTCAAAAAGGGAAAATTAACAAATACTTTACTATTGACAGGCAAACAAGCAGGGAACAGACAAGGCCACGAAGGGCAAAAACACAAATTCAAAAAAAAGAAAATCTAATGAAACAGAAAACAACAGGAACTCAAAAACACAGGCAGGGCAGAACACAGACAGGCAGAGTACAAGGGCTAACAAACACAAATCAGGAACAAAACACAAGTCAGGAACAAAATACAGGCAGGTACATACGGTTTGCAACAAACAGAAGTCGGGAACAAACACAAGGAACCAGCACCTGAGTCAAGGGAACAGAGAACTTAAATAGACAGGGGGTAACAAGACACAGGTGAACTCAAAAAACAATCAACCCAGAAAGGGAGGGGATAACAAGACACAGGTGGGAACAATGATAGAATAACGAGACAACAATAATACAATTAACGGGGGAGCAGGACACAAAACAGAAGTGCCGCCATCTGGCGGCCCAACAAGGGAAACACAGAGAGGAAAACACAGAACCATGACAGAAATACAGAAATAAATACAAAAATAAATATATACAGAAATAAATGAATCAAGAAATAAATTAATATGGAAATAAATAAATGCAGAAATAACCATGTAAATCAGATTATATCTATTCATTTCTTTATTTCTGGGTACAGTCATTTATTTACTTGCATTTACATTTATTTATTTTTAATTGTGCTATTTTTGGCCCTCCATACAGATAGATGGACACTAGATATATGAAGCCTGATAATATTAAGTTGCTGATGTAGCATAATTTAAATTTTCCCAGCATTATCCTACACTTTTCTCATGCTGGCTGACATACAGCAGGAGAGCATTGGCACCCACATCTACTGTGTCTACTGAAGTGACTTTGCACCATCAGTGCATGTTTCACATTTTTGACAAAGAATTCCCAGCTCACTGATGAAGCTGTCAAGCAGCCAGGGATTCTGTTCACCTGTAGTTGAGTTAGGTAACACTGGCAGTGTGCAAAACGTCCACATAAACAGCACCCTTATATATACATAGAACCTCCTCCTGATTCTTCTCAGTAAAGATAGTCACCAGGGGCACACACTCACATAAACACACAAACACAAACTCACACACATAGTGATGTGAAACAGAAAGTACACCCTCTTTCACTTCTTTGGTTTCACATAGTAGGCATTAACTAACTTTCATCTAGTATTCACAAAGTTCTAACCATAGACAAATCTAACACTGTGTGACTCATAACACACACATTCTATTTTGACTGAACATTTACAAAAAAACATGCTCTTCAGATATAGATAGACAGCGACCCACAAAGATACACAAACTCAGAAACATACACACACACACACACACAAAGAGTCTAATGCAAATAGTCCTACAATCATACACACAAAATATGTAGGCCTACACATACACCACAAACACACATATTCACACAGATACACATGAAGAAATATACAGCCTCCTCCAAATACAGCTGATCAATCATAAATGCATGCACACACAAACACACAAAAGCAAACACACTCAACAGACATATGCACACACCCACATAGAAACATCCATCCATCCATTTTCTATACCCGCTTATCCTGAGCAGGGTTGCGGGGGGTGCTGGAGCCTATCCCAGCGTGCATTGGGCATGCTATATACACCCTGCCAATCTATCACAGCGCGCACACTCCATTCACCCACACACTCATACCTATGGGCAATTTAGAGTCTACCTGCATGTCTTTGGACGATGGGATGAAACCCATGCGGACACAGGGAAAACATGCAAACTGCACACAGAAAGGCCCCAAGCTGAGATTCAAACCCACAACCTTCTTGCTGTGAGGCAACAGTGCTACCCACTGCACCACCGTGCCGCCCCACATAGAAACATTGGGCTCAAAAATTATTGGCACCTTTGATACAAGCTGACCAAGAAAGGCTGTATATACACTCAAACTCAGACATACCTGCATTCACAAAAACACAAGCAAACACACATACACTTAGGCACGCATTTGCACGCACAGCAAGATATGCATAAAAATAAATGTCCAAACATATATTTTTATCCATAAAATATATATATTTATCAAACACTGTTACATCCTCAAACCTGACTCATTTAATAATGGGTCCCATAACATATTGCAAGGCCAGACTCTAGTTAAAAAAAGACAAAAACGTTTCTAACAAAACCGCCAAAAAGACTTTAAGATAAGAAAATAATAAGAGTCCAGGTATCTGGCCAAGAAGAACAAAAGGAAAGTACAGCATATTCTTTGCAGTTCAGGCAGGTAGAAAGCAGAGAGGGTAACAGATAGAGAAGGGACCACAGCAGAGAAAGTGGGGAGCAGGGAGGTCAGAGAGTGAAAAGGGAGGTGCAGACCGCCTGGCAAGGCTTCCTATAATACTGTGAACACCAATGCTTTAAAATGTGTTTTTAAAGCAAAATTTTACTGATAGACTGGACGGCACATTCAGTATTGAGAATGTCTTTGTAGATATTGAGATAGATGATAAAGAAGTCCTGGATAAATACTGGATAAATTACATAACCTAAAGACAAATAAGGCAGCAGGCCCTGTTGGAATATACCCAAGGGTACTCAAAGAGTTAGGTGAGGTCATCTTTAAACCCCTGGAAGGTATTTTTAGTCTTTAGAAACTGGAGAAATACCTGAGGACTGGAAGCCAGGAAATATAATACCAATATATAAGAAAGGGGGGTGTACTGATCCAGGAAACTACAGGCCTGTCAGTTTAACTTGCATCACATGTACAATACAGGAATCTATCGTTAGAGTAGAGTTGGAAGTATTTCTTGAAAATACAACATCCTAAGGGATAGTCAGCATGGTTTTCACAAGGGAAGGTCATGCCTAACAGACATTTTGGTATTCTTTGAAGAGGCTACCAAGTGTTTAGACTAAAACAAAGCTTATGATATTATATACTCAGATTTCCTAAAGGCATTTGATAAGCAGGGTTTGAAATTGCGACCAATCGCGAAATTTAATCTGTGCGACCTCAAAATATAATTGGGAGCATTTGTGCGAGTGCAAACAATTGTTCTGGTGCGACCTTTTTTTCCAGTCGAACGTCCCTTTCTCTGTACTTTCGCTAGTTAGTAGGCCTACACTCAGTATGTGACTTGTGAGCTGACAGTGACCATTCTAACCAATCAAACGTGAGCTTGACATTCTTACCTAATGCTGATTTTAGATTAATTTAGATTAATGGTTAATATTAGCCTTCAATCACTCCCTTTCGCGGCACTCCACTGTCACGCGACACAGAGAGCTATCGCGTTAACTACTGTTACCTGAAGACAAAAGTTTATGATCAATTTATTAGCGTTATTGAAAGCTGAATAGTTGAAGCGAACGGTTACGGCATTTTTTAAGAAACGTTAACGTAGTGTTTTGTGTAGCGACCCGGTTGAAACAGCTAATTTCTCCGATGCAGTTTACTGGCGGTTGATTTAATTAGCGGTAATGTGACGAGAAGCGCTTTGTAGTTTGAATGCATAACATGCAATTCCTAGCGCCCCCCCCCCCCCCCTCTCCCACAACTTCACATGTCCACACAATAAAGCCCCAAACTAAGGGGATTTTGCGTTTTCTCTTTCTTCTTCTCATTCTTCTTCTCATTCTTATTTTTCCTGCCGCCTATCCCACTAACAACATGTCTCCCCATTGGACATTTTACCGACATCAGCCAAATCCTCACCCAATCAAAAACTTGCATACACACGCAAAATACCCATACCGTTTTACTCTGAAACATTTCCAGTTCAAAAAGCTAATCTGCCTGTGGTGTAGTGGGTAAGGTTACAGTCTTGGGAACATGGGGTCTTAGGTTCAAGCCCAGCTAGGGACACGTTTCTTTAACCTGCTTTTACCCTCACTAATAATTGTTTACTACTTCTCAATTATTGCTTTTGCAGCATATCTACCGGCCGTTCACCAAACGTATACACTGCATTATGACGTACCATCTGCACGGTCAGTTATTAACCGGCTACAATATTGCAAAGCCATATGGATTCAACGGGAGCTCTTCTGTGCTTACTGGCCTGTGTTCTTCTTTAAAACCACGGACAGGCTTGCTAATGATATTTCACGCATTGCATAGCTATGTCATGGTGCTGCACTAACAAAGTCACAGACTGCCTCCCACTTGAGGTCCTGGGTGATGATGGTGCCCAGGAAGCGGAAGGACTCCACAGTGTAGACTGGGGAGTCACACAGGGTGATGGGGGCGGGTGGGGCTGCGTACCTTCTGAAGTCCACAACCATCTCCACTGTCTTTAGGGCGTTGAGCTCCAGGTTGTGTTGGCTGCACCAGGACACCAGAAATACATACATACCAATGGACATATAGACACCTATTCAATCAATCTTGACTGTGAGAGAGCCATCCACACATATGTTTGGCCTGTCCATGTAGTGCATGCTTATACAAGAATTGAGGAAATTTTGGGTAGCATTGCTTTGGAATACATCTTATTTAATTTTGGTGAGGCAAGATAACCTATATTGTTTGTAGTACCGCAACTTGGCGTCATTTTGATATCAATACTTTTAATGGCAGGCCTGGACTGGTCTTGTATGTGTGAGTAACTTGGCATTTTTGTGCGTTGAAAACGTGTTTTTTATGAGATTAGGAATTACAGGAGGTATTTCAGAGTGGATTCGGAACTGGCTACAGGGTAGAACGCAAAGAGTAGTAGGAGGAGTGATATTATCTGAGCAGGGAACTGTGGGAAGTGGAGTCCCACAAGGATCGGTGCTGGGACAACTTCTCTTCCTCATTTAAATCAATGACCGTAACAGGGGTATAGAAAGTTAATTAGTCAAATTTGCAAATGACACAAAACTGGGCGGCCCAGATAATAGTTTGGAATCTACTGAAGTAATCCAAAAAGATTTAAAGAAAATCCAGAAGTGGGCAGAAACCTCACACATGAAATTCAATACAGCCAAATGTAAAGTTCTGCATGGGGGAAATAAAAACATTAGGCAGGATTACTTTAGGGGAGGAACAAAATTGGAATGTGCTCAGTTTGAAAAAGACTTGGGAGTAATGGATGATCAGAGCATTTCAGGTTCTAGGCACTGTGCTGGAGTAGCAAAAAAGGCCAACAGGATGATGGGCTATATAGCCAAAAGTATTGAGTATAAATCCAAGGAAGTTATACTTATCCTAAATGATACATTTGTTAGATCACACTTAGATCACCCAGTATTGTGTGCAGTTCTGGGAACTGTACTACAAGAAAGATATAGAGGCTCTGGAAAAGGTCCAAAGAAAGGAGACCAAATTGAATCCTGGTAAGAAAGATAAAATCTGAGGAAAGATTTAAGATGCTTAATCTCTTCAAGCTTAGTAAAAGGAGACTATAAAAGGAGTGATTTGGGGTGATTTGATTGAGGCTCTTAAATTCATAAAAGCGATTCAGGTTGAGTTCTGTTAGTAGAATGAGGGGACATAAATTGAAATTAGAGAGTAGTCACTGCAAGAATAGCTTGCCTGGTCATGCACTAGAGGCAGAAAATCTGCAGGTTTTTAAAACCAGGCTTGATACAGTGCTATTTTGTAGGTAAACTGAGCACTAGGTACACTTTAGTGGTAGGAAAATGGCAAGCATGTTGGGCTTAATGGCCTATTCTTGTCATTATGTTACGTTATGTTATGTCATGTTATGACAGACCTGAAACATATAACTGTACAAGTGGTCAATCTTTTACCATGTCAATCATGCATTCAGCATCCAGTCATCACCTGTGACCTGATACTACAGACACGACTGTAACCTTACATTCTGGTCAGGAACCACAAACCTGCCAACCCTAATACTCATGAGGATATCCTGCTTTTCTTTGTTGTGCAAGAGCTGTTAGAAGAGAGGGATGAAAATAATGTGGACAAAAAAGAATACTGGTGGACATATGAGTAAACAGAGAGAAAGCACTTTTTAAATTTCATTTTACAGAGCCATAATCACTAATTCTATTTAGTCAAGGTCACACAGTGCACAGCATTACTCACCCCAGTCTCTGTAGTTTACAGTTTGAACTCATCAGTCCAGCACAGAGCAGCTTCACTCCTGAATCTCCCAGGTTATTGTAGCTGAGGTCCAGATCTTTCAGGGGTGAGTTTGATGACTGTAGAGCTGAGGCCACAATTTCACAGGACTTCTCTGTGACGTCACAGCTGTTCAGTCTGCAAAGAAGAGTTTCTATATTATTGCATGATTAAATAGTGCAATATACAATAAAACCTCATTATCACTGCAACAGTAATCATGTTCAATGATGAAGAGTGAAATTTTAAGGTCTGTGATGCTCTGAGGAAAATGTCTCTGCTACACACTCCATCTGCAGCACTTAAGATCTGAGAATCAGACGTCCTGCTGGACTGAACTCTACAGATGTAATCCTGACCCTAATAGCCCGTTTTCTTATCCTGTAGATGAGAAAAAGTGTAACACTTGTGTTTACTTGTCCAAGTCAAAGTTAAGGACAAATGTTAGTTAAATAAAGACCATAAAGTGTTGGTCTGTTGAGCAAAATTGAGCCTTTAATCTTGTGTCATTTGTCTTGCTTCTCAGCTGTGCCTTGGTCTTTTTTTAATCACAGTCTTGGATCTCTGGTGTTGATTCTTTAGTCGCTAATTTTACCATCCTGGGTCACTGTGGGACAGACAAGCTGTGGTTCTGTATTCTCATTAATTCATTATGTATTTATTTTCCATGACTGTCTAATTTTGTGTTAAGGTAGTGTAGCCTGTAATTTTTTTTATTCGATGTGGAATATTGTGTGTTTGTCTTAATACTGTAACATATTCATTGTAATCTGCAAGTTTTATCTTTTGACCATTATTGATCCATCACATTGGTTTGTCTATCAAGGAATTCATCCATCCATCCATTATCTATACCCGTTTATCCTGAGCAGGGTCGCTGGGGGTGATGGAGCCTATCCCAGCATGCATTGGGCGAGAGGCAGGAATACACCCTGGACAAGCCGCTGATGGAGTGCTTCGGAGTGTTTCTCCTCTGGATGTAGTGACGCCATACGGTATCAGACAACATTAAGGGCATAGGCTGTTTATGTACAAAATAGATGTCATTAGGGAACAAAGAGATAGGCGCTTACAGATAGGCTGGCCCCAGAGGGTATTTACGCAGACACGGGGAACACAGGGAGAACATGCAAACTCCACAAAGAAAGGCCCAAGCTGAGATTCAAACCCAGGCCCTTCTTGCTGTGAGACAGTGCACTGCAACACCGTGCTGACCCTCAAATAATTTTTTGATTTATTTAATAACTTGTATCTTTAATGATAATATGTAAATTAAATCTAATAAAAAACATTTTACATGTTGGATAAGTGAGTTTTTGCATTTGGTGCTACTTCTGTATTCATTAAATGAGGGCAATATCTGTCAAAATAGCTTGACTTAAAAATCATAATTCTCACTTGCCTGACAAATTTATTGTATTCTATTTTCACTTTAACTATGAAGTGTTTATGAAAACATGCTGCCGGTTATCTGCTTTAATAATTACATAATACTCACGTGGCCTTTCTGCAGTGCCTGACTCTGATGACCTGCTGCTGATGTGTTGTAGGTCCTTGAGTCAAACTCATCCAGGATCTCCTCTGACATCAGTAACACAAAAGCCAGAGCTGAACATTGGCGTGGTTCCAGCTCTTTATCAGAAAGTTTTCCTGATCTCTGGAACTTTTTTATTTCCTGCACTACGATGTTTTTATTCAGTTCATTGAGACAGTGGAACAGATTGATGGTCCTCTCTGCTGAAGATTCCTCTTTGATCTTCCTCTGAATGTACTGGACTGTTTCCTTAATGCTCTTGGATCTGCTTCCTGTCTGATGCTGTAGGTCTGGTACTGGTGATCTGCTTCCTGTCTGTGTCAGTATTCCTCCTAAGAGAGTCTGAATGGAGCCCAGAGAGAGGCCGAGAAGGAATCGGAGGAAAAGGTCCAGGTGTCCATTCTTACTCTCTAAGGCCAGATCCACTGCACTCTGGTGTAACTCAGACAGCTGCACTCTGTCACTGTGAGGTTTTGATTCTTCTGCTTTGAGTACATTTCTGTTCTCATTTACACATGAATGGAACACAAACAAGGCAGCCAGATACTCCTGAATGCTCAGATGCACAAAGCAGTAGACCTTCTCCTGACCCAACCCACACTCCTCTTTAAAGATCTCTATACACACCCCAGAGTACACTGAAGCTTCACTGACATCAATGCCACTCTCTCTTAGGTCCTCTTCATAGAATATCAGATTGCCCTTTTTCAGCTGTAGAAAAGCCAGTTGCCCCAGTTTCAGGATGATTTCTGTATCTGATGCTGAAATTTTCTTTGGGGTTGTCTCATTTTTGCCATGATACTTCTGATTCTTCACATTAGTCTGAATGAGCAGGAAGTGAGTGTACATTTCAGTCAGAGTTTTGGGTAAATTTTTACTCTCTGTTTTACCCAACATTGTCTCCAGAACAGTAGTAGAAATCCAGCAGAAGACTGGTATGTGACACATGATGTAGAGACTCCTGGATGACTTTATGTGTGAGATAAATCTGCTGACCTTTTTCTGATCTCTGATTCTCTTCCTAAAGTACTCCTCCTTCTGTGGGTTGTTGAACCCTCGTACCTGTCACCTGGTGAACACACTCAGGAGGGATCTGATTGGCTGCTGCTGGTCGGGAAGTGATCCAGAGGAGAGCAGAGGGAAGCAGATTCCCCTTAATGAGGTTGGTCAGCAGCACATCCACTGATGATGGCTCTGTTATATCACAGCAGATCTCATTGCTTTGGAAATCTAGAGGAAGTCGACACTCATCCAGACCATCAAAGATAAATACAACTTTGATTTTATCACCTTCAATACTTTTGATCTCTTTCAGTTGTGGAAAGTTGTGCAGAAGAAGTTGCATCAGACTGAATTCTCTCTCCTTTTTCAGATTCAGATCTCGGAAAGGAAGAGTGAAGATGAAATCAATGTCCTGATTGGCTTGTCCTTGTGCCCAGTCCAGAATAAACTTCTGCACAGAGACGGTTTTCCCAATGCCAGCGATGCCCTTTGTAAGCACAGTTTGATGGGTTTGTCTTGTCCAGGAAAAGGCTTAAAGATGTCATTGCAGAGGATTGCAGTCTCCTGTGTGGTTTTTCTCTTGGATGCTGTCTCAATCTGTCTGACCTCATGTTCATTATTGACACCCCCCCCCTTCCCCCCTCTGTGATGTAGAGCTCTGTATAGATCTCATTGAGGGGGGCTGGGCGGCCCTCCTTTGCGAAACCTTCAAATATGCATTCAAACTTCTTCAGAGCAGTTTTCAGTGCCTGCTGGGCTCTTTCTATGGATTCACCTGAGGAGACGAAATATGAGAAATAATGTTTAAAATAACAGAAATAGACGACAAAAATACTTATGCAGAAAGTTTCACGATGTTTTGCACACCTCTGAAAGTGTTACACATTAAGTTGTAGTTATACCTGTGTAGATAAATTGTAACTAATTTGGTAACAAGACATCATTACTGAGTAATTCCAATGTAGGTAACATGAACCAACAGTTTGTACACATGTGAAACAAGGCTAATCATGTTACATCTCTCCTGGTAATATTAAATCTCATAAAAAACACGTTTTCAACGTACAAAAATGCCAAGTTACTCACACATAAAAGACTTACACCGTCCATAACTCGTTCATTCACACTGCCAAAATCCAGGCCTGCCATTAAAAGTATTGATATCAAAATGACGCCAAGTTACGGTACTTTACCGAAGTAAATGAAGTGACCATGAGCGAGCTTAGTTTCCTTATCGAACGGTATATATAACAGTCTGCATAAAACATTAGTCATTAAAGCGGGGAGTTAAGTTACGTGTGAAATCTATTGCACAGATGTGCTTTTCTCATGTTCAGTAGTACTAGTAGTTATAATTATGACTGAGTCATGATTTTAAATGTAATGTTTTAATGGGGAGTTGGGGAACGTACATACGTAGTAATAGTGTGTTTGTGGCTAGATAGAGAACAGGGCAAGGTAACATGAATGTAGAAACGTGGCGTTTGCTGATAAGGTTTTGTACAGTAGCCAAGTGAAGAAATATAGTTAGTAGAAATGGCACAGTGGTGAACTGGGGTAACTTTTTAATAAAAGGAATACATTTGCTGTCATGAAATGCATATGGGTGGCCGTGAGTGAGTTTTGGTAAAGCAAATATAAGCGTAAGAAAACGTTAGTGTAAAAGAGGAAATGATCTGCCTGAGGGCGAGGCGGGATTCAATCCTTCAACCGGAGGTTTAGCAGTCTGTGACTTTGTTAGTGCAGCACCATGACATAGCTATGCAATGCGTGAAATAGCATTAGCAAACATGTCCGTGGTTTTAAAGAAGAACACAGGCCAGTAAGCACAGAAGAGCTCCCATTGAATCCATATGGCTTTGCAGTATTGTAGCCGGTTAATAACTGAACGTGCAGACATAATGCAGTACGTCATAATGCAGTGTATACGTTCGGTGAACGGTGGGTAGATATGGTGCAAAAGCAATAATTGAGAAGTAGTAAACAATTATTAGTGAGGGTAAAAGCAGGTTACAGAAACATGTTCCTAGCTGGGCTTGAACCTAAGACCCCATGTTCCCAAGACTATAACCTTTCCCACTAGGCCACAGCAGATTAGCTGTTTAAACTGAAAATGTTTTATTTTCAGTTTCATCACAGGCTGAGTGTCTATGGCTGTTGTGGTTATTTATGTGGGGAACCCTGAAAACTGCCAAACTCTCGGTGCTGTATAGGTATGGGACATGCCCCCGCCAAGGCGTAACTTGGCGGGATGGCATACCTGCCATCCCAATCTGTAAGTACTGAGTGGACCCAGGTGCAGACAACCAGACGGAGGCAGAGATGAGTTGGCAAAAAATAAAGATTTACTAGAACCGATACAAACAACAGAAACACTGAACAAGGCAAAACAAAGGGAAAGCAAAATAAAACAAGGATCTTTAACAGGAAAACAAAGAACAGGTAACAAAGAAAGTAAATTTTCCAAAATACTGAACAGACAAAACTTTAGGGAGCAAAAATGAGGGCTTTGACAAGAGTCCAGGTAAACTCAAGACTGAGCAAAGACAGAAACAAAAGACATGGTATCAATAGAACAAATCAAATAAGACACAGGTGGAACAGATAACACTTAATGGGGCTGGGCAATCAGAACAAAAACAGGTGAAAGAAATCAAAGGTGAATAGTGGAGTACTGTTGGGATCTAGTGGATGATGCCGGAAGGACCTGGGCGAACCCTGACAAAATCATACTGTATTATGAAGACACATTGTGAAATTATCAGGCAAGGCTTATTTCTTATGTATCATGAAGATATGGCCTATAAGTGTAAATACATTATTTTAAAAATATTCACGAGTAATTAAGAATATCGACAACTGTTGTTCCAAGGATACCTTAGTGGGAGTTACTCAGTAATAACTTCTTGTTACCAGAATAGTTACAATTTAACTAGACAGGTATCACTGCAACTTAATGTAAAGTGTTAACCACACCTCTAATAGTGTGTTATACACCTCTAATGTTTCACACTTCTCACAATGTGTTTGTAGCAGGGCTTGGTTTGCGGGAGGAATTCAGGGCAATTAGAGGACCACGCCTACTGGTTAAGTAGGCACACACCTGGATTTAAAAGCGTGCTTCTTTCCACAGCTTCTTTCCGAGAGAGAGAGAGAGAGAGAGAGAGGAAGACCAGGAAGAAGGTGAGCAAAATTTTGATATACCAAAAATAATAATAAATAATAAAACAAATTTCATTTGGTGAGGAGACAGCAAGCAGAATATGCTAACAAAGTAGTTAGCCTGCTATTAAAACTAACATCAACAAGCTGGAAGAATAGGATCAAAACCAATATAACCAGGGAAAAGGACATTGAGCAAGAATCTGGAAGAATAAGGGAACTGAATAAAGAAGATTTGGAAGGTAGGACACTTATATAATCTATCAAAAACCCAAATCACATCAGCAAAGTAGGCCCTTCAGCTCTGCACCAGAAACTGGCAGCAGAGCACAGCAACCGGCATTTTTTTTTCAGTTGGGAAAGAGTGGGAAAATGGATACATTTCAACAGCAGCATAGTGGGAGGAGCTTACGTTGCTTAGCAATCCACTACCCTGATGACATCACAAGTGAGGCAGGGAAAAAAAAGTACAGGAGCAAACTGCTAAAAGATTACCCAGAAACACTGAGAGCAGATTACAAACTGCAAGGCAACAAAGAAATTCTAACAGACCTGCTATTCTATACTGAGCACCCAGAGGCCTGGCATTCTGTTCTTCATGAAGACTACAGGCAAATGAAAATGAGTGGCAACAAATCAATTTGTCAGCTATATATGGACACTGTACCTAAATTTAACATAAATTTCTATAATACGGGCACTGTAATGGTTCAGGGATCAATAACTAAATTAGAGGATTTTGAAAAAAATTTTGATCGACTAAAAACTCTTGCTAACGGCAAAAAGGCC